>NW_006286587.1:1837887-1839655 GCF_000327345.1 Myotis davidii | reverse complement strand
AGCTTTAGCTTTGAGGCTTGGCTCCAGCTCTTAGGCCTCCGCGGCTAAAAGTAGGTTTCTGGCCTTTGCTTACAATGTTGCGAATCTGCTAGCTGAAGTCCCGTGGTATTTGTTACAGAGCTTCTAAAACTGCCGGCTCAGAGGCCTGCAGCAGCAGGCGAGGAATGTTGGAGTCCTCCGTCACTTAAGCAAGCAAGCCTCATGTTCGCTTCAAGCTGCCTGGCTGCCGGCCGCCATCTTGGCTGGCAGTTAATTTGCATATTGTCCTGATTAGCCAATGGGAAGGGTAGCGGAGGTACGGCTAATTACCATGTTTTTCTTTTATTAGATAGGATAGAATCGAGTTATGCAATAGGAGTAACACAACCACAGCCAAAAGAGATTCTTTCTACTACTCTCCCTCCAACAGGTGCATCCTGGCACAGTACAGAAAGAGCAAATGAGAGGAAGAATACTTTACTTATTCCTTCAGCATGTCTCTACCTGATGGCACCAAACAGTAGACAACAAAAAAATAAATCCTACGACATATTTGTCTTAGTTCCTAAAAGAAGTTTCAAAACCACCTTATATAATGCTACCCCACCCCCTATACTGCCTACGAAACCACTGTTTTTCAGAGTGGTCTTTGGTGCCACCTGTTTCTGAATGATAGGAGGAGCTTCTTAGAACCCTCTCCAGATTTTGATACAAAAAAAGAAAACTGAACCCAAGGAATCTGCATTTTTAATTCCCCTGGTCATTTTTTTATGCTCAAAATTTGGAAGTACACTATAACTAGAAATTTTCACCTCAAGTAAGAAAACCTTGAACACAAAAGATCATGATTATGCTTGCTCTTAGAGTAATGAAGAAATATCTACTAGAACATGAACAAACTGTCGATCATGGAGGTCAAGAGAAGATGCTATGAAGCTAAAATACCTGAGTTTAGAGTTCTGTTCACTAGCCATTTGACACCAGGTAAATGGGCCCCAGTTTTCTCATCTGTAAAATGGAATACTACCACCTACCTCAGAATTGTAAGGACTATTGAGTTATTAAATCTCTCAGAAGTGCCTGAAAAATTTTTAATTAAAAAATAAAGTTTTTAGAGAGCCTGACCCTAGCAACACTCAAAAAATATTTATTTAGAATCCTTGTGGCCAATGGCCACAGACAGCTAGCTATAGGGCTGTGGTTCTTATTTGCTGAATCTCTGGAATTTGCATCCATAGCCAATGATCCACAAAACCATGAAGGATCGAATGTTTTGCACTGCTTAAAAATCAGGTGCTCAAGTAAAACACAAACCAGGTAAACTGGCCCTAAAAATGGTATAGGTTGAGAGCAGATGCTTCCCACAGCTCTCTAAGAGGACAGGAAAAGACAATACAACTGAAAACTCCCCAAACCCTTCATAGCAAAATAGGGCTGCATTTAATCATCCATATCCTGTAAGTTGCAAGTAAAGCAACTGGGTGGCTGGACCAAGGTACAAGACCATCCCAAAAACAAACGAACCAAAAAAAACCTCACTCATCCTGCCACGTTCACTCTCATAATCTGCATTTAAAACAAGCTCATTTCCTGACATAGGAATTTGGCTACAACAGGAAGAAAAAAGTCTAACCGTATGTAAAATGCTACTATACTGTAATGCTCATATTAGAGTATCAAGACAGCGGATACTTTCAACTGCATCAATGGTGCTAGAGTGACAGACGGCCTGAACTGAAGACATATAATGGGGAGGAAATATTTGGGCTAGATCTGAACACGGGGAAAA
>NW_006286587.1:1837290-1837774 GCF_000327345.1 Myotis davidii | reverse complement strand
TTCAGGAAGATTAGAATCCCTCCAAACAAACAAACAAAATAAAAGGCCTTAATGCCCAGAATGCTCCAGTCCTGAACTGTGAATTCTGGCAAATAGATGTAAAGAATATAGAGGAGGTAGCTGGGTGAAAGATGACCCGAATTCTCACGGGGGGGCGGGAGGGGCAGCCAAAGCTTGGTGCACAGAACACGGAATCCAGTCTTAGCCTTGCAGCAACTCAAGGGTCAATTAAGCATGTTCCATTAAGCCCGAAATTTCCAGACAAAAAAAGAGATGTAACGTCTTGAAGAACAGCTCTTTGAAAATCCACGGCAGACAGACATTGGGGATGCAAAGGATTTGGGGGGAGGGGGGAGTGGAGACGAGTCAGAAGAAGCCTTCTCCAAGATGAAATCCTGCGACTCGCGGTGCAAGAACGCCCAGGGAGCTGAGGGAGGAGGGGTCTGGGAAGGAGCCCTCCACGCCGACCAGCAGACCGCGCCCG
>NW_006286587.1:1836634-1836835 GCF_000327345.1 Myotis davidii | reverse complement strand
ACGCGGTGGGGCTGACAGGGGAAGCGATGGCGGCGGCGCCCTATGGACGCGTGGGTGGAGTGGCCCCCACCCTGGGCGGAAAGGTCGGCGCCCCGGAAACCCAGAATTCTCCCGGGATGCCGCCGCGCGCTCCCACGCCAGGCCGTGCCCCACAGCGTCTGTTGGCGGACGGAAGGGCTGCAGCTGCGACTGCCTTGGGTT
>NW_006286587.1:1815036-1836582 GCF_000327345.1 Myotis davidii | reverse complement strand
CCCAGCCCCTCTGCGCCGTTTCTCACTACCACCCTCCTCCCCCGGCACCGCCGCTGGCGTGCTCGGGCTAAACCCCCTTCATTCCGCCTGCGATGGAGAAATGTTCCCGGGACCAGAAGGAATGATAGGACTGGGGTTGGTCTCTATGACAACTGGAAGGAAGAGGTGGGTTTATAGATCCTTCGCCGTTCTCCTGTAGTGGAGAAAGCGTGGGACCCGGAAAGTATGGCTGTCTTTTTTTAAGGAGAGTCTGGTCCCCCCTTTCTGTGTAGTGCCCTAGGGGACATAGAAAGATTTGGGGGTCGCCTTGGAGCCTGGGGGGGAAGAGGGTGCTTTTTTAACATCTTAATTGCCTTCTCTTTTGGGGGCGAGAACATGGTCACCTCCAGTCCTGAGATCCCGACCTCTCATGTCTACCAAAGGCCCTGCCAAGCACCCACCTCCCAGAGGTTACACAAGCCCGTTAGGATCCTGCCCTCCCCTTCCCCCCTTCCAAGGCATTCCCTCACTCCGTCAAGTTTAACAGGGCTGTGGGGTTATCTCGCTTGCTAATTATTTCCTAAGTACCTCCCCTGGGGGATTTTAATGGCCCTTGGTTGATAGCCCTTATTTCCCCGTAATGACTGCTAGTAGCCGACTGAACCAGAAAGATGAGCTTTTTCTCTTGCCGGTTGAGTAGAATTACCATGTTCACTGCAGACTTGCTCCCCTCACTGTAGGAATAACTCTGGAACCCCAGTTTCCTAACTCTGGAAATTCCAGTTCCTGCAGGAAGCCCAGGTTTGGGGTTCAATTCCCAGTGTGGAGCATGCAAGAGGCACCCAATCAATGATTCTCTCTCATCCGCAGGAACCAAGATCAACTGTAACTACTCTTCCAAGTCTCAGTGCCCAGCAGTGCCTATCTTTCTGCCTCCTCCCCACCCCACCAACCCCTACCACCACCACTACAAAAAGTACATATATGAGCCTCCTGACCTGAGGAAGCTTCTATCCACGTCTGTGAGCTCCCATAGATCATCCTGAGGAATCAAAGAATCATCATCATCTGAGGCTGTTAAGATGAATTTCAAAACCACACCTGAAATATGTTTTATTATCGTTTACAGGGTGCCTTTACATCTCATTTATTCCTCCCAGCAACATTTGGACGATGAGGCAGTTTACCCAGAGGTACAGTTTTTAAAAATGACAGAACCTAGACGGACTTCTGAGAAGTTAGCTACTCTGCCTTACGATAATCAAAAGAAGGCATGGATTCAGTGAAAGTCCAATACATTCCTGGAAGGCTTTTGCTCCTCTTAAATACATATGTGTGTCTTCACTCTCTAATGTGTCTGTGAACTTGCTGACAATCTGTGGCTATCATTAAAGTTTATCCAAAATAACAAATGAAGCACATACTACTTGCAGTTAGGCAAGATGTATATAACCCTAAATCAAAAATGCAAATTGATCCCTGGTTAGAGCACATACAGGAAGCAACCAATGAATGCATGAATAAGTGAAATCGATCATTTCTTTCTCTCAAATCAATTGTTTTGTGTGTGTTTTTTTAGTTTTTTAAGCCTGGCCAGTTTTGCTTAGTGGTTGAGCATTGACCTATGAACTAGGAGGTCCTGGTTCGATTCCTGGTCAGGGCACATGCCCAGGTTTCGGGTACAATCCCCAGTGTGGACCATGCAAGAGGCACCCAATCAATGATTCTCATCATTGATGTTTCTATCTCTCTCTCCCTCTTCCTTCCTCTCCGAAATCAATTTTTAAAAAAAATTTTTAATAAACATTAAAAACAATAAAGTTTTTTCTCAAGGCAAATAAATTGAGCAAAAGAAGCCAGATACAAAAGAATGTATCCTATATGATTCCATCTATATGAAGGTCAATATTCATAAATGATATTGCAATGATTCTCATCATTAATGTTTCTATCCCTCTCTGAAATCAATAAAAATATATTTAAAAAATAAATGATATTAGAAGTCAGGATAATGGTTGCTCTTGGGGTAAGGGGAGAGAGAACTGATGAGAGGATAGCAGA
Organism: Myotis davidii; assembly: GCF_000327345.1. Lineage (NCBI taxonomy): Eukaryota > Metazoa > Chordata > Mammalia > Chiroptera > Vespertilionidae > Myotis > Myotis davidii. Next base: position 1,834,542 of record NW_006286587.1, on the reverse strand, counting down.
TTTATAGACATTGGTAATGTTCAGTTTCTTGGTATGGGGGTAGTTACGTGAGTATGTTTGCTTTGTAGTATTTCATTAAGATGTTCACTTGATTTGTACAGTTTTCTTGTATGTGTATTATGCTTAAATAAAACTTTTTTACAAGAGAAATTGAAGATTTGCCTTGGAGCAAAGTAAACCCATGACTAAGTAGGTGTTATTTTTTGTTTTGTTTTGTGTGTGTGTGTGTGTGTGTGTGTGTGTGTGTGTTTTCATAGCCTCTAAATGAAAGTAGCAATTAAGAGGTTTCCTTTTCTGTGGTTATTACAATAGTTTTTTTTAATATGTTTTCATTGATTTTTAAAGAGAGGAAGGGAGGAGGAGAGAGAGAGAGAGAAGCATCAATGACAAACATTGATCGGCTGCCTCCTCCACATACTGGATCAAGCCCAAAACCTAGGCATGTGCCCTAACCAGTAATCCTCTTGGTGCATGGGTCAATGTTCGACCACTGAGCACACCGGCCAAGCATAATAGTTTATTTTTCAAGGAGAGCATTATTAAGTTCTTTATCACTTCTCTCAATTATTTACCCTTGGGGAGAAGCTAATTTTCTGGTGTACAACCAAAATAAGAAGCACTAGGGTCATGGTAAGCATTGTGCTTCAAAGGAACTAACCAAATTCTTTCATTGGTTTCCGTTGGTGCCAGGAAAATGAAGGGTGTAGCTCAGGCCCCTTTCAAACACAAGGCCTTTTTTTCCTGAGTGTATTGGTGGGAATTTGGGAAAACCTTGCCTACTGTGTCTCCCAAAGGGCAAAGAAATGAAGAATATGAAGTTCTCAAGCCTCTAAACATTCTTCCAATACCTGGCCCCTGACCCAGAGTTCACTTCTTAAGAAGGATAGAGATGGCGGTGTGTGTGTGTGTGTGTGTGTGTGTGTGTGTGTGTGTGTAACTAGCATGTGGCTTTGTGATGGCCTCACCAGAGCTCATAGGCAATATAAAAGTACTATTGCCTGCTTTCACCAATAAGGCTCAACTTTTCTCAGAAGAACAAAGGAAGAAAATTCAAGATGCAATAACAATGAGTTTAGACTGCAGAGTTTCCTAGATTTGGAAAATGCTATTACTTCCCAAGTATTGAAAGGACTAAAATTTTCCCTTAGTTTTCAAGAACAAAGCCTATCTTTGACTAAATATCCCTGACTTGAATACTATTACTAGGTAACCACTAATAGTTTTGCACTTTAATAATTGTTAAAAAAGCAATGTGTGCTCAAATAAGCTTGGGAGATATGAGATAAAGTTTAGAGCAATTTTTTTAATATATTTTTATTAATTTCAGAGAGGAAGGGAGAGAGAGAAACATCAATGATGAAAATCATTGATTGGCTGCCTCCTGCACACTACCTACTGGGGATCAAGCCAGCAATCAGGGCATGTGCCCTTGATCAGAATCAAACCTGGGACCCTTCAGGCTGCAGGCCAACGCTCTATCTACTAAGCCAAACCAGCTAGGGCTAGAGCAGTGTCTTAAAGCTTTTAATATGCTGAAGAGCATGTTGAATCTCCAAGAGGAAACAGGTATGTAGCTATCTTCCAAATGTAATTGACCGTGGAACCCTTTTTTCACAGAATCTGTTCCTCAGACACTGCGCAAAATTCATCTCGGTATAAAAATCACTTGCATCTCTGTTATATTAACAGCAACGAAGATGATAATTCTTTCCATTTTGAAAGCTTGATAGCTAATATTTCACTCCCCAATAAACATTTTGTAAAAGTATCGGCTTTCTGAAAACAGGTTTGTCCTCTTTTCCTTTAAACAGTTCCTCTTTCCTTAGTTCTCTTAATAGTATTACCGTTGCTATTGCCCTGTGTAACTTGATTCTTCCCTCTCATTTGCCCATCTCTCCTCTAGACTGCAATTCCATGAGGCAAGGACCCTGTATCACTGGTTTGTCACTGTGCCCAGAAGGCCTCACACAATGTTCTTAATGTATTTACTTATTTTAATCCTCACCCAAGGATATTTTAATCCTCATCCAAGGATATTTTTCTTAGAGTGGAAAAGAGAGGAAAAGACAGGGAGAAATATTGATGTGAGAGAAATACATTGATTGGTTACCTTGACCAAGATCCAGGCTGGGGAGGATCCCGCAACCGAGGTACATGCCCTTGATCGAAAGCAAACCCAGGACCCTTTGGTCCGCAGGCCAACGCTCTTTCCACTGAGCCAAACCGGATAGGGCTTTAATGAGTATTTTTGGTTGAGTGTCTGAATCATAGAAAAGTCACATTGTCCCTGTCTGAAATACCTTAAATCTGAAATTAAAAAGTTCAAATGGCCCTGGCTTGGTAGTTCAGTTGGTTAGAGTATCATCCTGATATGCCAAAGTTGTGGGTTCCATCCCAGTCAAGGCACACATAAGAATCAACCAATGAATACATAAGTGAAACAACAAATCGATGTTTCTCTCCCTTTCCTTTCTCTCTAAAATCAATAACTTTTTTTAAAAAGGCTCAAATAGCCCTAACCGGTGTGGCTCAGTGGACTACCCTCGGCCTACAGACTCAAGGGTCCCAGGTTCGATTCAGGTCAAGGGCATGTACCTTGGTTTCGGGCACATCCCCAGTGGGGAGATGTACAGGAGGCAGCTGTTTGATGTTTCTCTCTCATAGATGTTTCTAACTCTTTATCCCTCTTCCTTCCTCTCTGTAAAAAACCAATAAAATATATATTAAAAAAATAAAAATAAAAAGGCTCAAATAAGTGAGATCTTAACCATAAACTCCGAACAAATCTAATAATTTGTAAAAATAAATACATGGGTCCTGGCCGGTGTGGCTCGGTCGGAGCATCGTCCCATGCACTGGAAGATCACCGGTTTAATTCCTGATCAGGGCACATACCTAGGATGCAGTTCCGTCCAGGTTGGGTTACTAGTAAATATGTTGGCAACTGATAATGTATTTCTCACATTGATGTTTTTCTTTCCCTCCCTCCCTCTCTAAAATCAATAAAAATAATTTTTTTTAAATAAAAATCTCTCCAAAACACCTACCAATACTGAAGGATAAGGTATGCAGAGTGGCCTAACTCTCCTGGACACTGCAAAAGTGAGAGCAGCTAAGGTTCTGGAAAGCTAACAAATCAACCTGACAAACATAAGAGCCATTGAGTTCCTGTTATGTGCACAGCTATCATAAGGCAGTGGGGCTGACACTGCGCGTGCCAAAGGAGGCAGCTGCCTGTGTGGTGCAAAGTAAGGAAACTTCCCTCACCATAGGAGGAGGGATGTATTACATGGTTGATAAATTTGAGAAGGAACTGGGCATGTTTTGCTGGGCCCTAACTCCCTTCCCTGTGGTTGTCAGGGAGGGGCTTGTGCAGTGTGTGTTGTCTGGTCTGCTAGCTGTCACCTGGTAAGAGGCACCCCCTGTGGGAATCAGGGGAGGCCTGAAGTATCCGGAACCACTGAGAAGACTGTCAAATTCAAGACTTGAGCACTCAGCCATCTACCTAAAACCATATTCAGAAGTTTAAAAAGATGGTATTTTGATTACTATCTGATTCCTAGCTCTGTCTCTCAGAAAAATAAAAGGGTGTTTTCAGGCCATAAACCAGCATTCTCTAGTCTTCTTACTGTTTCTGGGGCTTACCTCAAAGAGAAAAGCAGATGGGTAATAAACACCTTGAAAGAAGAAGCTGTTTTATTTTTTGTATATTCTTCCCCAGCCTAATAGATACGTGACAGCACACAGTGGGCCATCATCTGTGAAAGTAGAACTAACTCCAGATAAAGTCATTGGAGCAGGGTGTAAGGTGGCACCAGGTTGCTCTAAATTAGCTGTCACTTGATGGCAATCAACTCCTGCCTAGGAGCCAGCTGGGTAATCAGTAGATTAGTGATGGTGGAAGAATTCCTCAAAACAAGCAGACTTCTGGGACAGTTTGCATCCCAGGTTGCATATGGTAATCACTTAGGGAGCTTTCAGGGGAAAAGATAGCCAGGCCGCATGCAAGCAACCCAGACAAATGAAGTTGGCATTTCTGCAGGTGGGACCAAGCATCAGTCGTGTTTAATAACCCCCAGGTGATTCCAATGTGACGTTAGGGTTGCGATCCAGTGTTCCAGGCTGGCCTTTCTTTAGCATCATTAGTAGTTTGTAAGAAATACAGAATTTCAGGCCCCACCCCACACCCACCCTTTCTGCATTTTTAGCAAGAGCTAAAAATGACCCATATATGTCTTAAAGTCTGGGAAGTCTAGTGTAGAATTCAGCTTTGCAGTCAGCTGAATCTTGGTTCTAATCCTGGCTACACCAGCTCAGTGATAGTGGGCAAGCTAAACCTCAGTTGAATAAACTATGACAGATTCACACAACGGAACACTATGCAGCCATCAAAAGGAATTTTAATATCTTTAGATACTATGGAGTGATTTACACAATATTTTAACTGATACAAATATAGAAATATATTGTTTTAATAGAAAAAATTTTAAATGGGCTTTGGGGGAAATTAAAGAATATATAAAGAGCAATTAGCATTGTTTCTGTACATAGTAGGTACTTAACAAATATCTGTTGTTGTTATTTCTCTGTTGGTGCAGTTACTAGCTGGTAGCTCAGAGAAATGATGTGGGTGCTATGGCTCTGTGGTTTTAGTGAGGTACTTAGGGAAGTCTCATGCCATCAGGACACAAAAGAAAAATGTAGGCTTCTTAACCTTTTATTATGGAAAATTTCAAAAACATACAAAAGTTGCCCTAACTGGTTTGGCTCAGTGGATAGAGCATTGGCCTGTGGACTGAAAGGTCCCAGGTTTGATTCCGGTCAAGGGCATGTAACTCCCCAGTGGGGAGTGTGCAGGAGGCAGCTGATCAATGTTTCTAACTCTCTATCCCTCTCCCTTCCTCTCTGTAAAAAATCAATCAATAAAAAAGCAACTGGACTTAATGTGGAATCTGCTTCATGTGTCATCAAAAATGGGAAAGGGAGATTAGACAATGCATATTTGGAAGCACTATCTGAAAAAAAAATCCAGCAAGTCCTGACTAGTCAATAAACCATTGCTTCCAAAGATAATGTTAACACACAAGGGCCAGGATTTGCCGTCATGGAGACAGTCAAGAACTGTACACCCATTTCCAAAGGGGTCATCTGTCATGTCTACTAAAAATTCAAAAAGAAAATTCTTTAACAAAAAACATACAAAAGTCAAATATCGTGAACCCTCACATTCTGATCACTCTACTTCAACAATACAGTGGGGCCTTGACTTATGAGTTTAATTCGTTCCGAGACCAAGCTCGTTAAGGAGCTCATTAACTCAAATTACTCTGTCAACCCAATGCAAAAAATCGGTGGAGAGACAGCTGGTATCTCAAAAAACCACAAGACCAGTGAAATGCTAGGGAAGGATAGGTTAACCTGGGGGTGAGGTTCTCGCTTTCCCAGTTTTGCTCCTTGCTAGGCATCCAGGACTTTCTGCCCTGGTGAGTTTCTGTACCTGGCCCGTCATCGTCCTTGCTCTGCTCATGTCTAACTGCCTACAGCACATTTGTGTACTAAGTTTCTCTGAGGGAAGAGCACGAGCTCTGAGAAGGGCCTCTACTGCTGGAAACTCATTTTTGGAATATAGAGAACAACATGGACTGATGATCAGGGACAGATCCAAAGACAGAGAAACAGCTATCAGACTATCAATCCCCAGAGGGAAAGTAGGGGAGGGAGGGGGTAAGGGGAAGAGATCAACCAAAGGACAGGTATGCATGCATAGAGGCCTAACCAATGGACATGGACAACCGGGGGAGGGGGGGTGAGGGCATGAGCAGGGGCAGGTGGAGGGTGATGTGGGGACAGGGACACATATGTAATATCTTAATCAATAAAAAATATATTAAAAAAATATCCTATACTCACCAATGTAGGGAGGCTTTGCTTTCTCTCACCTCCCTAATCTGTCACCAGTGGATTTCATGTAGCCCCCTGAACTGCTTCTCGGCTTCTCCTTTGATTCTGATGTATAAAATAAGTGGTAGAACTGCCATTTCCCAGAACATTTTCTCAATTCCTTGAGGTTTTGTCATCAGTTTGGCTCAAGTAAACTCATAAAAATTTTCTACAGGTTTGAACATTTCTTATATGGACAGTACTTTTCTTCTAGTTAATGCAGTTTTTGTAAAAATCAACAGCAATAAAAAAAAAAATAAACCCGTCCCCAAAGCCACACCTTTTTTTTTAATCCTCACTCGATATGTTTTCCTTTTTTTTTTTTTAAGAGAGAGAGTAGGGGGGAGGGAATGGAGAGAGAGGAAGAGAGGCTTTTTCCAGACCCCTCAGGGCACAATCACTGCTCCAGAACAGGAGACCACAGAACCCTTCACCTTTATTGTTGGCTTGTTAATCATGTTAAATATCCTATACTCACCTCCCTAATCTGTCACCAATGGATTTCATGTAGCCCCCTGAACTGCTTCTCGGCTTCTCCTTTGATTCTGATGTATAAAATAAGTGGTAGAACTGCCATTTCCCAGAACACTTTCTCAATTCCTTGAGGTTTTGTCATCAGTTTGACTCAAGTAAACTCATAAAAATTTTCTCCAGGTTTGAACATTTCTTATATGGACAGGACCTTTCTTCTATTTAATGCAGTTTCTGTAAAAAACAACAGCAACAAAAACAAAAAATAAACCCGTCCCCAAAGCCACACCTTTTTTTTAATCCTCACTCGATATTTTTTCCTTTTTTTTTTTTTTTTTTAGAGAGAGTAGGGGGGAGGGAATGGAGAGAGGAAGAGAGAGGGAGAGAGGGAGGAAGAAACATTGATGTGAGAGACACATCAATTAGTTTCAGTTGGTTGCTTCTCACATGGGGCCAGGGATCAAACCTGCACCCAGGTAAGGTACCTTTCGACTGGAATAGAACCCGGGACCCTTGGGTCGGAGGGCTGATGCTCTAACCACTGAGAAAAACCAGCCAGGGTCACACCTTTTTATTAAAGTAAAATATACATACTGAAAAAGGTACGGATAAGGCAGGGGTGGCAAAAAGGGTACAAGTGGGTAGAGGAAGACCGGAGAGGATGGGAAAGGTGAAGAAGGGGAGGAAGCCCTGGGTTCTGGTTCTGGGTCCAGCTCCTGCATCCTTTACCTTCTTGAACCCAGAAACCATGAGGCTGGACCCGGTGATGCCAAATCCTCCCTCTTCCAAAGCCCTTTGAGTGTCCTTGGCACAGATGGACACTGCAGTGCTGCCTCCTCCGCTACCCCTAGGTGCCATTGCCTGGCCATCTGAATGGCTGATTTCCCAGTAATCAGTGCTGTCTTCTATTTAATCAATTCTCTTGTACGTAACATAGGAAGAAAGAAAACTCCTTTCATTATAACGAACAGCTGGAAATCAGCTTCTTGCTGGAGGCCTATCCAAAGGAATTTGGAAAGAGAGAAACTGGTAATTGCTAAAAGAATTACTCTTTTTTCTACTTGCTATCACGATGTCCTTAGAATTGCGAGTCCAGTGATACTCTTTTGCAGGAAAAAGAGTGAAGGGTTCAAGGGTAGAAGCTACACTTCTCTGGATATACCTTGTTTTATTGCCTGGGACCATGTTACTGTTTTATATAACCATATAACAAAATTAAGTAAACATATTTCCTTAAAAATGGAAAAAATAAGGATTTGATTTTATATTGAGTTGATGGCTGAGCTACACAAGGGGAATTCAAACAACTTTATTTACTTTTTATTTTTTAAAAAATATATTTTAATGATTTTTTTACAGAGAGGAAGGGAGAGGGATAGAGAGTGAGAAACATCGATCAGCTGCCTCCTGCACGCCCCCCACTGGGGATGTGCCCGCAGCCAAGGTATATGCACTTGACTGGAATCGAACCTGGGACCCTTGAGTCCGCAGGCCGATGCTCTATCCACTGAGCCAAACCGGTTCGGGCTCAAACAACTTTAAAGCAAGCAATTTGATTTTTCATCCCTTGTGCAAAAAGAACTACAAAGAAATCTTAAACAGTATTTAGTAATCACATTGTTGGAAATAATATTGGCATTTTTATTCTGGAACTAATATCTATACATTTAATGATAAAGCAAAAAAGTAGTGAACATTTTTAAGAACTTAGATTTTCACCTTGGCCAGGCAGCTCAGTTGGTTAGGGATGGTTCTGATACATCAAGTTGCAGTTCAATCCCCAGTCAGGGCACATACAAGAACACAAGAATCAACCACTGAATGCATAAATGAGTGGAACAACCAATGGATTTCTCTCTCTCTCTCACCCTGAAATAAAACACTTTTTTAAAAACTCAGATTTTCAGGTAAGATAAAAGACAAATATAACATCAAATAAATTAAGTAAAAACAATGTAACATGCCCCGGCCAGTTGTTCAATGGTTAGAGCGTCGGCCTGGGGCCGAAGGGTCTGTTGGGTTTGATTCCGGTCAAGGGCATGTACCTTGATTGTGGGCACGTCCCCAGTTGGGGATGTGCTGGAGGCAGCTGAATCGATGTTTCTCTCTCATCGATGTTTCTAACTCTCTATCCCTCTCCCTTTCTCTCTGTAAAAAATCAATAAAATATTAAAAAAAAAAACAACTCAGATTTTCAGGTAAGATAAAAGACAAATATAACATCAAATAAATTAAGTAAAAACAATGTAACATGCCCCGGCCAGTTGTTCAATGGTTAGAGCGTCGGCCTGGGGCCGAAGGGTCTGTTGGGTTTGATTCCCAGTCAAGGGTATATACCTGGTTTGCAGGTTTGATCCCTTGCCCCAGTGCATGAGTAGGCAACCAATTGATGTGTCTCTCTCTCCCCCGCTCCCACTCTCTACAAAAATCATTGAAAAAAATATCCTAAGGTGAGGATTAACCAAACCAAACTAAACCAAACAGACAACCACCCCAAACTCTGTAACCTTAAAAATGAATGGACATATAAGCCTAACCAAAGGACTCAGAAACCAGGGGGGTGAGGGCATGAGTGGCGGGTGGGGGGTTAATGGGGTGATAAGGACACATATGTAATACCTTAATCAATAAAGAAAAAAATTTAAAAAATGAATGGAAAAATATTAATATAAAGTCATAATATAGTTTTCTCTTTCAAAATGTATTTTCTAGTTCTACCCACCAAAAGAACCTGGAACAATGAACAACACATAGCAATGAGCACTCCTAGCAGCCTTTAAATACCACTTCTCACTGAAAGGAACAATTACTGCTTGAAGAAATGGCTGACTCAACATCTAGGCAGGAAGTTTCAAGAGTTGAGGTTGGAAACTTTTGTCATACCACAGACAAAGGAAGCTATTTAAGACTAGTAGAGCCTCGTTTAAGTGACTGAGGAATCAATCTGGATGGCTTCTACTGGCCAAATGTGGGACAATTTTTTTATTTTATTGATTTTTTATTTTTATTTTTTACAGAGAGGAAGGGAGAGGAATAGAGAGTTAGAAACATCGATGAGAGAGGAACACCGTTCAGCTGCCTCCTGCACACCCCCTACTGGGGATGTGCCTGCAACCAAGGTACATGCCCTTGACCGGAATCGAACCTGGGACCCTTCAGTCCATAGGCCAATGCTCTATCTACTGAGCCAAACCGGTTAGGGCCAAATGTGGGACAATTTGAATATCAAAGAGAAGAGTGATTCCAGTGGATTGAAATTCATCACAAAATGCATGAGTTTATACCAATACTAAAAAGAATAAGAATGGTAAGAGTATCTACTCTTAAAAGAGTAAATGAGTTCAAAAACACCAAGCACTTAGAATAATGCCCAACAGGTGATATGTGTATGAGTTCATAAACACCAAGCACTGTGAGCAGTGGTTCTCAACCTTGGCTGCACATTAGAATCACCTGTGAATCTTTTTAAAATCCTGATTTCTGGGCCTCATCCCCTGGAAATTCTGTTTCTTTCTTATGGGGTGGGGCCACATTAGGAACAAAGAAACAGAATTTGCAGAGGGCGAGGCCCAGAAATCAGGATTTTAAAAAGATTCCCAGGTGATTCTAATGTGCAGCCAAGGTTGAGAACCACTGCTCTAGAGGATGATAGGAAACCAACTCATTCTGAAAACTGGTCAATAAATGAATCAATCTTGCCTTTCTATACAAGTTGTACTTCAGGGTACCAAGGAGTTGATTAAGGAAGGTTCTTTGTTATAAGAGAATTACAGTTATTAAGTGCAAAAGAGACAATAAGATTAGAATGTCACAATTTTGCAGCCCCTGATGAAATAATGGCTGTATCATCATTAAGCACTATCACAAATAGCTGCTAAAACCAGTGTAAAAGGTGGAGAGCTTTATAATGGACTAGTGGCCCAGTGCACAAACCTGTGCATGGCCTGCTTACCCCCAACTGCCCCCCATGCCAGCCTGCTTGCCCTCAACTGGCCCTTCCTGCTGGCCTGCTCCCCACCCCCAAACTGTCCTCCCCTCCTGGCCTGATTGTCCCTAACCACCTCTGCCTCGCCCCCGCCACCAGTGGATAGCGCATCAGCCTGCCAACTGAAGGGTCCCAGGTTGGATTCTGGCCAAGGGCACATGCCTGGGTGTGGGCTCCATCTCCAATAGGGGGTGTGCAGGAGGCAGCCGATCAATGATTCTCTCTCATCATTGATGTTTCTCTCTCTCTCTCCTTCTCCTTTTCTCTCTGAAATCAATAAAGAAATATATTTAAAAAAACAAAAACAAAACAATGTCTGTTAAACCAAATTGGCTTCCAGAGGACTGGCATTTCAGGCTTACCCTACCTGACACAGCCTCAGGCCATTGAACCTAAACACATGATGATTATTGTTACAACTCTGAGACTATATCATTACACATTGTATGTTATTATACTATTATAGCAGGTGGCAGAACTTGGCACACTGGGCAGGGATGTGTTGATATGAACTCTCTCTAAATGGGGTTCTTGGCTCCAAACTATGGGTCATGGGCATGGAGAATATCCAGCTCTGGGGCTCAGAGGCCAGAGTTTTCCCTCCCAGTCTTGCAAACTAGCTACAGATTGGGTCATAATGATACCCCTTTAATAGGGTCATTGTGAGGATTAAAGGGGTCAATATATGTCAAGTGCTTAAGCCCAGTGCCTGGCACACAGTGAAGTGTAGGGTTAAGTGGTAGCCCTTTGCATTACTGCTGTTAACAGTAGCAGCAGCGGGAATGAGTAATGCTGAGTGACCATGCCCAACACCAGGTGTGAACTTCGTGGCCCTGGGCTACATGGATAAGAGCAGAAAGGTGAGCACAAGGGGCATATGTAATTTTGGTCTATGGAGAGTTATCACTTCCAGCACAGGTTAGACCAGGAACCCTAGACACCACTTTCCTGGGACGGATGGAAGAGGGTTGTCCTTGGCCATCAACTTTAAGATAGTGCACTGGTGAAAGCAAGGACCTCAAGGCCTGAGGCTCCATTCCTAGGAGACGCCTGTGAGAGCAGGCGCCGTGCTGTGGAGGGTGAACCTGGCTCGGCATGGGAACTGCTGCCTGCTGGAAGGGCTGTCCGAGCCTAGAGGAAGCCCCTGGTGCAAAGGGGCCAGGTGCCACCGGACACACCCACCAACTGTCACCTCCCAGGTGCTTATCAATGAAGGAAGACACTTTGGTCCCCTCCTCCTAAGACAGCGATCCAGTACTATTCACACTCTGAACTGGATGCCACCCACAGAGACCAAGAAACCAAGAGGGGCCTGGCCGGTGGTGCTCAGTGGTTGAGTGTTGACCTATGAATCAGGAGGTCCCAGTTTGATTCCTGGTCAGAGCATATGCCTGGGTTTCAGGCTCGATTCCCAGTAGGGGGCATGCAGGAAGAAGCTGATCAATGATTCCCTCTCATTATTGATGTTTCTCTCTCCCTCTCCTTTTCCTCTCTGAAATCAATAAAAACAACTTTTTAAAATAGGGTTGGGGATGAGGCAGTAGGGTCTGAGTCTGCCTCTAAAGCTGTAGCCAGGTGCTCCAGCCCTTCCAATTTGAATGATGACATGTTTCCCAACCTTAGTAAATGCCAGGAACCATTCTAAGATTCATATAAACGCATTTAATCCTCACAACAACACTAGGAGAAATATATGTACATATACTTCTTTATTTTTACTATTCATCCCTCTTTCACAGCTAAGAGGCACAGAGGTTAACACCTTGCCCAAGAGCACAGAGTGAGTGAGCGGCAGAGCGGGATTCAGGCCTAGGCTATCCTTTCCCACGGGGCACTCTGCCTCTCATGCCCTCATCTCTATCAGAGTGGGCAGGGGAGAGGTGGGAGAAGCAATTAGTGGCCACTTGCTCTGGGCCAGGCACTTGACAAACACCTGTATGCTTCAATCTCATTAGAACCCAGTGAAGGATGAACCAAGATACTCACAGTCCATGAGGGAGAGCAAGACCAGAGCAGTTTGATCATCTATTTGCCCAAGCCACACAGCCCAGGAAGGGGTGAAGCTGAAATCCAAACTTCAGCCTGAGTCTGTCCCAAAGGGGGCCCCTCCCCAACCTGCATGGGGATGGGGACTGGGAGGAAGGGGAAGCTGAGAAGGGGGTGAGAAGACTGGAAAGGGGCCTTCCCAGGGGTCTATGGGATCCTCCAGGCTCCTCCCCGCCCTTTCCTGGCATGGGCAGAGAACACAAGGGGCAGGGGACAAGAAGCAGCTCTGGTGTTCTCTCACTGCTCTCAAGGCAATGGCCTCAGGAGCGAGGTCCTGTGGGTCTCCCTCCCTGGACACCCGTTAGCTGCCAGGGACCCGGGCAGGATGGGGGTCAGGGTTGGCCAACCCTTTGCACTCTTCAGCAGCACCCCTGATGCATGGCAAACATAGATAAGGCGTGGACAGAGGGACCTCCTCCAGAGGACAAAGGCGACAACCCAGATTGCTGGGCGGCAGGTCTGGAGGGCACAGGACATATGCCTGACCCCAGAAAGCCAAGGATGGTAAGGAAGCTGCAGAATGCACCAGCTGGACAGAAATGCTGCCTCCCAGGATTCAGTCAGCCATGGCACAGCCTCCCCCGAGGGCTGCAGCCCGCTCTGACCCAGCCTCTGCCAGACCCAGGGAAGGGACAAGGACAGTGGGACTGGCTGCATGCCTCAGGACAGATGTGTAACTGGGAACAGAGCAGATGTATGGTGGGAAGGGCAGAGGGCTTCACTGGTGTAGGCGCCGCCGGTACAGCACAACTACTAGGACCGTGGCCAGGAGCACCCCTGCCCCGGCAGCAGCCACCCCAAGCCATGGAGCCCTCTGAGCCTCCCCATCACACCGCGCTTCCTTCTGTTCCTTGAGCTGGGAGGCAGCGTGCCGCCCAGGACTGCCTGCCAGGAGGTCAGCGCTGGGACCCTCAGCTACATGGATTCTAAGGCTGTCTCCTGACGTGTACTCGTTCTCCTCCGGCGTGTTGTCAGGTCCTGAGTCTGTGTTGTTGCTGTAGCTGATGGCAAGGTCCGCAGAGCAGCCAGAGAATGGCTGGCTGTCTATCTGGGAAGACAGCCCGCCTGGCTTGCTCAGCTCCAGCCCTGAGCCCCAGCTGTTGGAGCGGCTGTCTGCATAGGGCGAGCTGCCTCTAACAGTGGCACTTGTGGGCGCTGGAGACACTGGCGTCTCGTGGCGTGTGTGTGTGTGTGTGTGTGTGTGAGAGAGAGAGAGAGAGAGACAGAGAGAGAGAGAGAGAGAGAGAGAGGATGGAAGGGCCTGGGGATGACAAGCCAGGTTGGACGGCCCCATTCCTAGACCAGGCCATGAACTAGCACCCCGACCTTGTAATTCCCAGCCCATTATACCCATGAGGTCACCCTCTTAGGAAGTCAACCCACCAATAGTTTAGGAAAGCAGTTAGGGGGAGGCGACCCAGGCCCTGCAGCAGCGTCAGTGGTGACTTCTTCCAGGGCAGCCCTGTCCCTACTCACTGGCCTGTGAATCCAACCCCACCCCTGGGAGCCCTTGGTGTGTATGGCCCCATCCTGAGCCAAGATTCAGCCTGGGCCTGAGGACCATGGAGCGGCCGGCCGCGTGGGCAGAGAGCAGCAGCAGGGTGATATGTGCAGGTTCCAAGAGGCAGCTGTGGGGGGCCGCTGGGTCAGAGCCGCTGCCCGGGCTGGATGGGATGGGACTGCTGTCTGTAAAACCTGGGTCATGGAGGGGCAGACCAAAGTGTCGAGGCAGACAGGCCATTCCGCTCTCTCTCACTGCTCCCTCTTCTGCAAAACTGAATTACTAAGCTTACCAGGGAGCTGTGAGATCTAAATGGATTAATGCATGTGACCAGTGGGGGTGGCCCACCTTGTCCGACTCTCCTGAGGTATCCACACTTAAGAGCTCTACTGATGGTTATTACTCTAAAGCAGCGGTCACCAACCTTTCGAACCTCATGGACCACCAGTTGGTGACCGCTGCTGCAAAGGTTTCCTTAAAGTTTTCTTAAACCAGCGGTCGCCAACCTTTCGGGCCTCATGGACCACCAGTGGTCTGCGGACCACCGGTTGGTGACCGCTGCTCTAAAGGACATGGTGTGGGGGTCTGGATGAGCCTACTTCTCAGCTGTGCCTATACCCTCAAAAAGAGGCTCTGAACCAGAATGGAGACTGGCAAGGGTCCAAGAACAGGGCTATGGAAGGGGCCTGGGTCACTGCTTGGAGGGGTGAGGACTCACCTCCGAGGGTCTGCTGCTACTCCTGATGGTGAGTGCTGTGTTGGCAGGCACCTTGCTGGACACCGAGCTCGTGGGCATCCTGTGGTCAGGCACCAAGCCAGTAGGTACCTTGGGTGACACTGTGCCAGCAGGTGTTGAACTGATAGGCAACTTGGAAGGTGTTAGACTGGTGGGCACATTAGAGGACATTATACCAGGGGTCTCTGAGCTGGTGGGCAACTTGGAAGGCACTGTGCTGGTAAGTGCTGAGTGGTGGGGCACCTTGGAAGGTGCTGTGCTGGTGGTCACAGAGTTGGTGGGTACTGCTACTCCACTGGAGCAGGTGGTAGTTTCAGCCTGATCACTAGCACCCCCTGCAGAGGAGGAGAAGGTGCCAGTAGACGGAGCTGACACTGGCAAGCGGCTTGCCCGGGGGGTAGAACGGGCCAGGGGCTGGAAGGAGACAGTTGGAGACACAGGCCCATGGGATGATGTAATGCTGGAGACCGTGTCTGCAGGTGGAAAGACAAAAGAGGAAACACAAACCCACGGGAGGGCTGGGATCAAAGAGCTGGAAAAGGGTCCCTCTGCCCCAGCTCACACCATCTCTATGGCATCAAGGCTTCCCAACGTCCTACCCAGTCCCTTTGGTCACTGCTCCCAGGCCTGAAGGCCCGACAGCTACGGACACATCCTTGGTCCTGTCTATCCTCAGTCCCTGACCTATAGCACTGAGTCTGTTCTCTCACGAGAATGAAATGGTCCGTCTCTCCAACAGCCTCTAGCACACTGATGGCAAACCTTTTGAGCTCGGCGTGTCAGCATTTTGAAAAACCCTAACTTAACTCTGGTGCCGTGTCACATATAGAAATCTTTTGATATTTGCAACCATAGTAAAACAAAGATTTGTATTTTTGATATTTATTTTATATATTTAAATGCCATTTAACAAAGAAAAATCAACCAAAAAAATGAGTTCATAGGTTTGCCATCACTGCTCTAGGAGCTTGAATATCATTAATTATCTGCTCTGCTTCTGCTCCCCCTGCCTGGGACACACCGCCTTTCCTCCAGTGTCTGCCTTTTCCATCTCCTTCCTAGCCTGGTAGGATCCTAGATGTTCTTCCCATTGCCATCTTTTCTCCCTGCCTCACCCCAGCAGGACAATCCTGGACCAGGGCAGCAGGATGGCTCAAGCAGAGCTCATACCAGTCACGTGGTCCCAGAGGCCCAGCCAACCCCCGGTGCGTGCATACCTCCTAGGAGGCCTAAGGGCTTGATGTGTGCGTGCGTGTGTGTGTGTGTGGGGGGGGCGGTCAGGCACAAAGCCACCCCTGGAAGGAGGGCCTGCCCTGGGGGAAGCAGAGGGAACAGGGGGTGATGGTCCATAGGGCAGTTATGTCAGGATTTTCTATGGAACTCTGAGAATGCATACTCCACACCCTACAGCTGACAAGGGCCAGGAGTGCTTCTGATGTGCCTGCCCACCACCCCAGATATAACACCACTGCTCTAGGTCTGGTGTGGGGATTCAGGCCTTTGGCTGATGAAGACCATACTTCCGCTGGGGGCTGAGAAATTTTAATGATTTTCTGGGAGCTTGAGACCATTTTAGGAATCCTGTGGAACCTGTCCACACACGAATGAAATCGAAGTGCCCTTTGCCTCTCTCTGGTCCACAGCAGCATTTCCTGAAAGGTATTGCATGGCAAGCTGACACTGCAAAAAGCAAATGGGTGCCTGGGGCAGGGTATGAGGTGGCAGAAGTATAGGGCCACTAAGATGGCTTCTCTGAGCCTTTAACTGCTCATGTGCCTTGTGGCTGTCCCGGGGGCACCGAGGGCTGGCCGAGCACTGGTGTCATGTGGAACACAGCTTGGGAAATAGTGGCGCAGAGAGATGCCAGCCTGGAGGGTCAGAGTGGACAGCTCTACATACCTAAGGGGGAATACTGAGGTCTGGTGTGGGGGTTCAGGACTTTGGCTGATGAAGACCATACTTCCGCTAGGGGCTGAGAAATTTTAATGATTTTCTGGGAGCTTGAGACCATTTTAGGGCAGGCAGTGCCTAAGTGCTCCCCTGCCAACAGCAGCCCTAGCCCTGTACTCCCTCTTCTGCACTGTCCTCCAGGTACTGGCAGATCCCTACACAGTCCCTTTGGTAGAGTGCAGAGTAGCCCCAAGTCTCTTCTCCTACCTGTATCCACGCCCTCTGAAATGTGACTGTCAGTCCTATCATCTAAGGATGGAATGTTCCCTACTCCTTGACTCTGGGCTGGCCTATGACTTGCTTTGGCCCATACAATGCGGCACGAGGAACACCATGCCAGTTTTGAGCCTGTGCCCCAACAGCCCTCTCTTTCTCAGAGCTCTGCTCAGCTGCCATAAAATGGGCTTTTTGCTGGAGGATGAGACTTGTGGAAGAGAACCAAGGTGCCCCAGACAACAGCTACAAGCAGAGCTTATATGTACGCTAGTGTGTGCACAAGAGGGAGTTCAGCCAAGATCTGAACCAGTTATACCAGCCCAAATGGCTGACCCACAGAATCATGAATGAAATAAATGGTCAAATTTTAAGCTATTAGAGTCTGGGGGTCTGTTTGTTATACAGCAAATGCTAGCCAATACACCCTCAAGGGAACTGGGTTTGTCCCTGGGGTAAACTCCCTTCATTCCCACCCTTGCCTCTTGTCTAAGAAAGCCAGAGGGGCAACTCTAACCCTCACCCTCACTTAGGGATCAGAGAGGCCCTTGCCCCCAGATTCTATACGTACCTGTTATGTGCGTATTGCCCAGTTCTTTTTCCTGCTCCTGAGGCCCACTGGAGGTCAGGGGGCTGAGGGACGCCATGTCAGAGGAGGGCTCCTGGGGGCCACTGGGCCTCCTCAGGTCAGCCTCAGAGCTGTCTGTCTGTGGGGACTTCTTTGAATTCTGCAAGAGGCAAAATGTGAATACGGCAGCTGCTTCTCCCAGGAGCTGGCAAAGGATAGTTTATGCCTGAGGGCAGCTCCTAGAGGCCTCAGCCCACACCACGAGCACAAGAAACAAGGAAGCCACTGCTTTGGCTTCAGTTACAGCCAGACCCTCTCTACAGCTGACTCTGAACCCACCTCCTAGAAAACACACACACACCGTCCCCGGGGGAGTCCCTATCCATCCCTCTGGTCTTGTAGAAAGGTCCCCCTCTGTGAGGCCATGGCACAGACCCCTTTCTTGGGCTTCAAATCCAGCTTGGTGTCTCCAGGACACCCACTGCCCATTCATCCTATCCCAATAGAATCAGCCTTCTTTCCCCCAAACTTCACTTTATTGGCAATAATTGCAGCTCCACCTTCCACCGGCTACCCCGTCACCTCCTACTACCTTAGGCCCCCTCATCTGGTCAGCCCCTAGCCTCTCAACATCTCACATGCACCATTGCAAAGACCTCAAACTGTGACCGCACAGCTGGCTGATGAGAGGATGGGGCTGCCACAGAGGGAAGCCGTGGCCAACAGTCTGGGAGCTGGTCTGGGGCAGATCCCATTAGGGGAGCCCTGGGGTTCTGAGCAGAGATTAGGCATGACTTGTGGGGTGTAGGAGAGGGCTTCTGGAAGGCTGGGTGAGCAGAAGTAGGCAGATGGCAACACAAAAGCAGGGGGCAGAAGGCAGATCGTGAGGACATACGTCTCCCGGGGATGCTGGCGACTGGGTGTCCTGGACAGGCATGGGGTAACTTGTCTCCTCGTCTCTGTAGCTATTGTGAGAGGCACTGGGGGCCACAGCGGGTGTGGAGGGCCCTGGTGACTGAAAACGTAGTATAAATTTTCTAGGCCTATTGTAACAACGTATCACAATCTGGGCGGCTTAAACGACGGCGGCTGCGGTGGGGCTGGGGGGCGCCTCTGGCTCGCTGGAGGACAGACATAGTGATGTCAAGGGGGAATCAGGGGTGTTCCTAAGCACTAAGCAGTGACAGGAGAGGTGCTCTTGGACCCCCAGGGCCATGGCTGTCGAAACCCCCACAGCTCCAAAGCTGTCCTGATATGGCTGGCACTCCTCAGAGGAGACAAGCTTCACTGAGTGGGAGGCAGAAGTGGGAGGGAGGCAGGGGTTGGGGAGGATGAGGAGAGGAAGGTGGAACAAGACAGAAGGGGAGAATGTGGGGTACCTCCCTGGCCTCGCACCACCCAGACTGGGTCAGCAGTCACGGCTTCGCTGTCCCAGGCGTTCTGGGACCCAGTGGCTTTCTCCTCCTGTGGGTGGCTGTCACCACCAACTGACCCCCTACCTGATGCTGCTTCCTCTTCAGCCCCTCTCCTTTGCCCCCATCACCTACCCGTGGCCCCACCATGGTGGTGTGTACGCAGGGAATCACTGTTAATTTCCACAAATACAGAGACAGGTTTGGAAGGGAGGGAGGGAGGGACAGAAGGTAGAGAAAAACGAAAGAAGACAAACAGCTTGGTATTGTAAGGCTATATACATCTAGGCAGGGCTTCAGGAATGGTCTCTAGGCTGAAATATAAACAGGGCTGGCTTGCCTTTTCTCCTGTTTCAGTCCCTCAGACCCTGACCTCACAAAATGCCCTAGGGCCGTGGTCGGCAAACCACGGCTCACGAGCCACATGCGGCTCTTTGGGCCCTTGAGTGTGGCTCTTCCACAAAATACCACGTGCGGGCGCGCACGTACAGTGCGATTGAAACTTCGTGGCCCATGCGCAGAAGTCAGTATTTTGTGGAAGAGCCACACTCAAGGGGCCAGAGAGCCACATGTGGCTCTCGAACCGCGGTTTGCCAAGCCGCAGTTTGCTGACCACTGCCCTAGGGGCATTTGGCCTGACAGGGGGTATTGAGGGGAGTTCAGGGGTAACTGGGTGGGGAACCT
>NW_006286587.1:1813436-1814968 GCF_000327345.1 Myotis davidii | reverse complement strand
GGAGAAAAAGGAGACAGTACAGGGAAGGAAAGAGAGAAGAGTGGGGAGAGAGAAGGTGAACTGAGGGAGAGGAGCCGGGAGAAAGTGAGAACAGGGGTGGGAGGCAAACATCACAGCCACAAAAATGAGAGGAGGCTCCATTTGCTGGCACAGGGAGGTGTCCAGCCCCCCTAAGCACCCCACATGCTGACCTCCCAGGATGTCCACCACAGGCCCATGCGGTACATGTTGCCATTAGCCCTGTTTTACAGAGAAGACTGAGGTTAAGAAAATTATAAACTTTTGAACAATAATAGATACAGAGGCAGAGCTGCCTCAAACAGACTGTCAAACTGCAGCGGGAAGGCCGGGGAGGGTTGGGGGGCAGGAGGTAGGGGGGTAAGAGATCAACCGAAGGACTTGTATGCATGCATTTAAGCATAACCAATGGACATAAGACACTGGGGGATAGGGGAAGCTAGGGGACTGTCTAGGGCGGGGGGAAAAAATGGACACATATGTAATACCCTTTGTAATACTTTAAGCAATAATAAATAAATAAATAAAAAAGAAAGGAGAAAAAAAAAAGAAAATTAAGAGACCTGGCCAAAGGGACACAGCTAAGTAGCTAAGCTGGGACCTAAACCGAGGTTTGTCTACTGCCCCAGAGTGATGGGAGGGAGGGTGACAGAGGAAGGGAGGAGGTGCAGGAGTGAGGGGACAGGGAGAGTGGAGGGCTGGGGAGCACACGGGCTCCAAGAGCAGGGCCAGGGTCGGGGCTTACGAGGCAGGTTGCTCTGATAGACGCGGTCCACCTCGTCAGCAAGAGCAGCCAGCTCACAGGCCCTCAGTGCCCAGATGAGGGACTCCACCCAGCCACTGCGCCGCTGAAGGCTGTTGAAGAGATCCCAAATGGTGTTCCGGTTCCCGTGGAGACCAAGGTGGGCCCGCAGTAGGTCCTGGAAGACACAGCCCATGGCCCTGCTCAAGCCAGGTGGCCCTGGCCCTTTTCCCACTCCAGAGGGGACCCCAAGCAGCCACAAGAGGGAGGCAGCCATCTGACACTGGGTCAGAGCCCAGGGCAAAGTTAGGGTTTGAGTTCAAGTTTAAAGGCAGCTATCAGGAAAGAGGCTCTTACCGTGTCCTGGGTTCTCTAGCTCAGGGCTTTGCATGAATTATCTTATTTAATGCAATTATTCCTACTCTGCTGAGGAGGAAGCTGAGGCTTTGCAGAAGTAAGGCAGCGAGGCAGGATCTGAACCCAGTGAGTCTGAAGCCAAAGCCTGGGGTTTGTTTATACAGCCTCTATGGCAGTGGTTCTCAACCTTGGCTGCACATTAGAATCACTGGGAATCTTTTTAAAATCCTGATTTCTGGGCCGCATCCTCCGGAAATTCTGTTTCTTTTTAAAATATATATATATTTTTTATTGATTTTTTATAGAGAGGAAGGGAGAGGGATAGAGAGCTAGAAACATCAATGAGAGAGAAACATCCATCAGCTGCCTCCTGGACGACCCCCACTGGGGACGTGCCCGCCACCAAGGCCCCTGC
>NW_006286587.1:1807860-1813105 GCF_000327345.1 Myotis davidii | reverse complement strand
ATCCACTGAGCCAAACCGGTTTCCGCACTGTTTCTTTCTTATGGGGCGGGGCCACAACATTAGTAACAAAGAAACAGAATTTCCTGAGGATGAGGCCCAGAAATCAGGATTTTAAAAAGATTCCCCGGTGATTCTAATGTGCAGCCAAGGTTGAGAACCACTGCTGTACAGCAAAAGGGTTTAGATTAGCAAAGGAGGGAAAGGCGTGTAGGAAACTGCAGATGACGAAGGGCATAAAGGAAAAGAGAGGAGGCCAATAATAAGGACCAGGGAAGGGGAGGGACTGGGGAGATTCTGAGATGAAGCAGCAGCTGCAGAGCTTTAAATCCACCTAAATCCCCACATAAAAACAAGCAACCAGATAGCAGAGACAAAAATGCACAGTTGTTGCTCAGTGATTTGAGCATTGACCTATGAACCAGATCACGGTTCGATTCCAGGTCAGGGCACATGCCTGGGTTGTGGGCTCAATCCCCAGTGAGGGGCGTACAGGAGGCCGCCAATCAATGATTCTCTCTCATCACTGATGGTTCTATCTCTCCCTCTTTCTTTATCCCTGAAATCAATAAAAATATCTTTTTTTAAACAAGATGGTTCTGATAAAAGTTTATGTAGGGCCCTGGCCGGGTTTGGCTCAGTGGATAGAGCGTCAGCCTGCGGACTGAAGGGTCCTGGGTTGGATTCCCGTCAAGGGCACATGCCTGGGTTGTGGGCTCGATCCCCACTAGGGGGCATGCAGGAGGCGGCCGATTCATGATTCTCTCTCATCAATAATGTTTCTATCTCTCTCCCTCTCTGAAATCAATAAAAAAATATATTTTTTTTAAAAAAAGGAAGTATGTGTCTATCATTTAAAAAAAACCACAAACGTTTGTGTGGGGCCCAGAACCCAGAAACTTCAGGCAGCCACTGCCGTGTTGTTGAGCACTGCACCAACACGACACCAGAGGGAGCCCGGGAAAGTTAGAAAGGCCACCCTGAACCGCACTTCATTCTGCAAGTTAGCAAAGAGGCAGGACAGGAAGTGGGTTAGACAATAGGGAAGGAAGGAGTTGGCTCTGGCTTGGATGAGGCTCTGAATCCGGTCTGACTGCTGACACGCCCTGCCTCACCTGGTCACTGGTTGTGAGGCAAGACAAGTAAGGCAGAATCTCCAGAACAGGAATATGGTGAAACTTGCGGTAATTGCGGCGGATGTACTCGAAAGTCTTCTCCTCGGCCAACGTCATCACTCTCCAGCTCTGCAGGACGAGGGCTCTAACTCGATGGGACTGAGAGCGAGGAAAAGACTGGAAGAAAGCAGACCACACATGACAGCAGGAGTGCAAGC
Organism: Myotis davidii; assembly: GCF_000327345.1. NCBI lineage: Eukaryota > Metazoa > Chordata > Mammalia > Chiroptera > Vespertilionidae > Myotis > Myotis davidii. Next base: position 1,811,775 of record NW_006286587.1, on the reverse strand, counting down.
GGAGTTGGGAAAAGGCAATTCTTTCTTTCTCAACACTGCAGTTCTGGCCTTTTCTCTTTAATTACCCTATTTTATTGTTGCCTGAGTCTCAGAGGCCTTCAAGGAATTTGCTTAAAAACAAATTGATGACCACAAACATCGGAGCCAGAAGATCGAGGGTCCCTCTCTGCCCTGCAAGTTGGTCAGTGTGGGTAAGGGTCTGGTTCCTCGCCATTGTCCCCAAGTCTGTGTGTGCCCCTAGCTGCTAACTGCACGAGGGCTCCAACTAGACGTGCTGCTGCTTTGAAGTGCACTGAGAAGAAATGAAGCAGCAGCCCAACATGATAATAACAGGACCCATCCTACCCGAAAGGTAAAGAAAATTAAGTATTAAGAAAAGAAGGGGGCTTGCTAGTTAGTGGAAGAGCAAAGGGTGAGGTTCTTCCCAGAACATGACTGCAGGCCTACCATTTACAGCTTGCTACATACATGTTCTTAGGGTAGAAGGCTGAGTTCCACTTCCCTGAACTCACTGTTGACCTGGGGCAAGTTACCAGTCTTTTCCAGGCCTATCCTCACCCCTAAAACGGCTCAGAGAGCTTGTTCTGATAACACAGTAGTTCTGCCTTGTAAGCTTGAGGTCTCAAATACAAGCAATTACTGCCAGTCCCTTATGTAGCACTTAACACAATTTGCAATTATAGATGCATTTGTTTGATCGTTTCTTATTTGCCCCCCCCCGGGGAGACATGCAGGGAATGCATTTCTCTACCATCATCCAATTTATATTTTATTTTGTGGGACAGATAACAAATCCGTAAGTGCACATATAAATAAGAATCCCGGGTGGTAATAAAGGTCACAAAGAAAACAAAGCAGGGCCCTGAGACAGAGCCGATGCAGAAGGTACGCTGCTTGAACCGGGACCGTCCGAGAGGCATTTCGGAATTGGCCACATTTGAGCTGAGCTCCTTCCTGGCTGTGAGATTGGTGTTGCTGAGCGAAGGCACAGCAAGTGAGAAGTCCTAACGGGGGAGCGAGCTTGGCGTGTTTGAAGAAGAGAAAGCAGGTCCAGGTAGTCCAGGTTTAGAAAGCTAGGGGAGGGGCAGAGGTCAGGGTCAAGAAGGGCCGCGTGTATATATAGCGTTATAGGAAAAATGTTGGGCTTTATGTGGAGTGAAACAGGGAGCCGCTGGAGGGTTCTGAGCAGGGAAGGGAGAGCATTTGGTTTATGTTAAAGACCTCTCTGGCGGTTGTGAGGGCCTTGGACTGCGGAGGGGCCAGGATGGAAGCACGGAAACAAGTCACAGCAGGGGACAAACAGATGATGGGTCTGGCTAAGATGGTAACCATGGAGGTGGCAAGAGAAGGCTGGATTCCTGGTGTTTTGTGGCCTTGGGAGGTGAGGAGAGAAGAGTCAGGATGACTTCTTGGGTGCTGGGTGGATGGATGGTGCATTAAGCCAGCCAGGGATATCAGGGATAGGAGCAGCGACAGGGCTTCCCAAGCTCCATTTTGAACAAGTAAAGCTTGAGATCCTAGTGGATGTCCAGATGGGTTTTCAGGGGGGGGGCGGGGCCGAGGAGAAGGCCAGGCCTGAGTGAGACCACCAGGAGACAGTGCTGCACAGCGGAGAGTGTTCAAAAGCTGCTGAGGCCACCAGTCTCTCACACAGGAAACAGGACAGCAGTCCAGTCTATCGGCCTCCCCACCTCACATTGCATGACTGGCTTTGCCAACCAGGTGGTACATTCCTGGTGGGGCCAGTGCTAATGAAAGAGGTCAAGAGGATCACAGAGGTGGGGCAGGGGTCCTTGGAGACTTCAAGAGATAAGCAACGAACAACTCCGTGGGAGTTCATAGACCCTTTTCTCCTTCCCTCCATGGCATCCAGAGAGGTACCAGGCGTCAGGTGATACATTCTTCTGCATTGTAGCCTCAGCCCTTAAGACTCAGAGTTTGGGGGGTATGGGTTTATATGTATAGTTCCACTAAAAAGAAAGGAAGTCCAAATATACTGACAGCTGTGAGAGGGGCAGGGGTTGTGGAGCTGGGTGGAAAAAGGTGAAGGGATTAAGCAAAAAAGAAAAAAAAAACCACTCACCTCATAGACACAGATAACAGTATGGTGATTACCAGAGGGAAGGGGGGGAAAGAGGAGCAGGGGAGGGGGGAGGTAGTGGCGAGGGGAGATAGAGGGAAGTATAGGGGGAATAAATGGTGATGGAAGGAGAGTTGACTTGGGTGGTGAACACACAATACAATATACAGATGATGTATCATAGTATTATGCACCTGAAACCTATATGGTTTTATTCATCAATATCACCCCAATAAATTCAATAAAGAAGAAAAAATAAAGGATTATGGAACAAAGCCAGAATAATTTTTAAACATTAAAAAGACTAATATTGGCCCTGGATGGTGTGGCTCAATGACTAGAGCCTCAGCCTGCGGACTGAAGGGTCCTGGGTTGGATTCCGGTCAAGGGCACATGCCGAAGTTGTGGGCTGGATCTCCAGTAGGGGGCGTGCAGGAGGCAGTCAATCAATGATTCTCATCATTCACGTTTTTCTCTCTCCCTCTTACAGACAGACAACAGTATGGTGATTACCAGAGGTTTCCCGCGGAGGCAGGAGCTGAACAGTACAGATAAGAAGAGAACTGTACAAGAATCAGACATTCATGATAAAAGTGTCACTAAATAGTGATTAAATTGTTTAGAAGGCATTATTCATAAAACTAGCTTCCTATGAGAAAATAATATCAGATCCTAATTTTACACAATGGATAACAGAAAACTCCAAACGAATTAAAGTCCTAAATATAAAGGGTAAATCATAAAGAAAAGAGTAAGTGCAGAGAAACATTTTTTAAAGAACTTCTAACAAAATATCTGAGATCTTAAGCATGGCTCTGTGTTCATTCCCAAATATTTCAAATAAGAAATTAAGCAAAAAAAGATAAAAAGAAACAAAGTCCTTATGTATTCACATTTATTGAGGACCCACTACAGGCAGGCATATCCTAAATATCTTTCATTTAATCCTTGCCACAATGCCATGTAAGAAGTGATGTCAATGCCGAAACCGGTTTGGCTCAGTGGATAGAGCGTCGGCCTGCGGACTGAAGGGTCCCGGGTTCGATTCCGGTCAAGGGCATGTACCTGGGTTGCGGGCACATCCCCAGTGGGGGGTATGCAGGAGGCAGCTGATTGATGTTTCTCTCTCGTTGATGTTTCTAACTCTCTATCCCTCTCCTTACCTCTCTGTAAAAAAATCAGTAAAATATTTTTTTTAAAAAAAGAAGTGATGTCAAATTACACATTTGACCAGCGGCCCTGACAGATTTGAACCTAGGACTTACTGCCTCACTGCGTTCACCGTACACCCTGCAGGGATAGAGGCCCTGCGGCAAGTGAGGCTACAGTCCCCGTCTTCAATTTCAGGGAGGGGCCAAGGTCACCGGCCTGTGGGGGGGTTGTGTAGGAGGGGAGTCGCTAGGTGCGGTGCGCCGCGCCGGGGAGGATGCAACATTTAGTCCGCCACGCGGTTCTCAGGTCGCTGACTCTCCTTCCAGATGTCTTTGAGGCTCCACTGCATTACCCGGAGAACGCTGTTTTTGGGGTGTTTTGTCTTGTGGGGGATTTTGCTTTTTTTCTCAATGTTTTCCTGGTACATCCCGATGGTTTCCGGTGTCCGACCCCACCGCCCTGGGGCTGAGCGCGCTGCAGAAATGTCCCCTCGCCGGGAGGGGTGAGCCGCCCCGCCTCGGCTCCGATGCCCAGATTCCTGGGCCAGACCCCAGCTCACGGGGCGGGAGGCTCGCTCTTCCAGGAGGTGTCACCCCGAAAACTGTCAAGTCTCGGAGGAGGGCGGTAACTCGCGTCGGTAAATCCGGAGCAGGCCCCGCCCGGGGGTCACCCTGAGCCTGCGG
>NW_006286587.1:1801413-1807654 GCF_000327345.1 Myotis davidii | reverse complement strand
GCTTGGCTCCGCTGGGCCCGCGCTCCGGACCGACCGAACGACCGACCGACCTAGGTTCTTGCTGGGGCTCTAAGGAGCAGGTTGTTTTCTCTCCTTGTCCGTCTCGTGCACCTTTCAGGGCAAGTCCCGGGTCTGGCTAGAAACCAAGTGGGCGGCCCACCCGGTGGTCCGAGGCCAGTTCGTTCCCACGCTTCCTGCGCGAAGCACCCCCTCTTCCCGCGGAGATTAAGGGGTGAGGGGGTTAGGTCGTTCGCTCTTGGACGCCCAGGGCCTGGCACACGGTTAGTGCTCAGTTAAGTGTCCGGTGACTCGCAAAGTTTACATGGATGCGAGAGCCCCGCCAGGAGACCGCGCATGCTGGGCCCCGGGAGGCAGGTTCCAGGCACAGGGCATGAGCGCCAGGGTTGGCTCGCCCGGCACCAGGGTGTGGGGAAAGTTTCTTGGTCCCCGTGGGTACCTCCCCGCAGTGCTTGCCAGCCGCTGTGTCCTTCCTCTAATGGGGCAGAGGACACTTGCTGGGCAGAAGCCAGCACTTTTGAGCGCCTACTGTGTTCCAGGTCCAGGCTTAAAGTCCATGATCTTAGAGCCCATTAAATCTTTCACAATAACGAGATAGAATGGTGTGGGGAAGTTTTCTGTTTTAAAGAGAAATTTAAGATTTGGGGATGTGTTTGGCCGTTCTTACTAAAGTTTATAAACATAAGCCAACCCTATCACCACTCCTGGGTATGCATCTATCTAGAAACATACACAATAATGTTCATAGTGGCTTTAAAAAAAATGTATATCTTTTCATTGATTTCAGAGAGGAAGGGAGAGGGAGAGGGAGACAGAAACATCAATGATGAGAGAGAATTATTGATCGGCTGCCTCCTGTACGCCCCACACTGGGGATGGAGCCCGAAATTCGGGTATGTGTCCTGACCAGGAATTGAATCGTGACCTCCTGGTTTGTAGGTTGAACTTCAACCACTGAGCCACACCAGCCAGGCCATAGTGCCTTTATTTGCAATAGGCAAAGTTTGGAAACAACCCAAGGATCCATCAGCAGGAGAATGGAGAGAGAGACAAACGCTGGTGTGCTCACATCATGGAATAGTATACAACAGAGAAACAGGACAAACTATTGATACACACAACATGGCTGACTCACAGGATGAATGGGCACTGTGGCCAACCAAGCCATGTTCTCTGACCCCAGTCACAAAGTAAAGTCCAAAAACAGGGAAAACTCATCCACATAAATGGAAATCAGCCCACCAGGAGTGGCTCAGTTGGTGGAGGGTCACCCTGTGCAGAGGGGAGTGGGGGTGGTAGTTGCCTGGCCCATCCCTCCAGCAGGCATGTGGGGAGGCCTGCAGATGGATGGATGTTTCTCCCTCACATCAGTGTTTCTCCCTCTAGCTCTCCCTTCCTCTCTCTAAGCATGTCCTCAGGTGAAAATTTAAAAAAAGTATCAAATCACTAGTTACCTCTGAGGATGTTGAGGGTGGCGTACAAGGGGGCCTTCTGGTGGGAAGGACATACTGCGTATCTAGATGTGTGTTAGGTACATGGGCTTGTCCATATGTACACTTAAGATCGTTACACTTTATGCTGCAACTTAAAAAAGACAGATACCTGAGGTGTTGAAAGTTTTGGCCAAGATCACATGCAAACGCCTGAGTACATACCTGTCTCTAAAGCCGGTGCCCCCAAACTGAACCGTAGGAAGATGCCCGAACACTTTTCAGATGAGATTTCATTCTTTTACTTGGTAACTTTGTGTACATTTTACAACATTCAGCATTTACAAAATGTTAACATCACACCTAAACTCAACTAATAAAGCCAGCTCTGCCTTGTTTGGCCAAGACAGGGTGAACGTTGATTGGTTCCAAAATTATTCCTGCCTGCTACTGACCCCAAATCCAGTGACTTCGTATCTAATTCTTGCAGACAGAGCATTGGGAGTGTGGTGACTTGCTTTCAAATGCAGTTATTACCCGTTTTTGCTGGACCTCACAGGACATTAAAAAACAAAACAAGAAAAGGAACAGCTTCCTCAAAAACACTGTGAGATACGTAGTCCATTTGGGATGTTATAACAAAAATATCATAGCTCCAGCCCGTTTGGCTCAGTGGATAGAGCATCATTCTGTAGACTGAAAAGTTCCAGGTTTGATTTCAGTCAAAGGCACATGCCTGGGTTTCGGGTTTGATCCCCAGTGCGGCAGGGTGGGGGTGGGGGGGATGGAGATGGAGGGGAGCGTGCAGGAGGCAGCTGATCAATGATTCTCTCTCATCCTTGATGTTTCTCTCTCTCTCTCTCTCCCTCTCCCTTCCTTTCTGAAATCAATTATATATATAAAACATATATGCCTGGGTTTCGGGTTTGATCCCCAGTGCGGCAGGGTGGGGGTGGGGGGGATGGAGATGGAGGGGAGCGTGCAGGAGGCAGCTGATCAATGATTCTCTCTCATCCTTGATGTTTCTCTCTCTCTCTCTCTCCCTCTCCCTTCCTTTCTGAAATCAATTATATATATAAAACATATCATAGACTGGGTGGCTTAAACAGCAAACATTTATTTCTCAGTTCTGGAGTCCGGAAGTCCAAGATTTGGTGTCTGGTAAGGGTCTGGTTCCTGGTTCATAGGCATAGTCTTCTCACTGTGCCCTCACATGGCAAAAGGAGCAAGGGGGCTTTCTGGGTTCTTCTTTAAAAGAAGAACCAGCCAGTGTGGGTCAGAAGTTGAGTGTTGACCCATGAGCCAGGAGGTCTCGGTTTAGTTCCTGGTCAGGCCACATGCCTGGGTTTGGTTTCAAGCTTGATCCCTAGTAAAGGGTGTGCAGGAGGCAGCCGATCGATGATTCTCTCTCATCACCGTGTTTCTATATCTCTCTCCCTCTCCCTTCCTCTCTCTAAAATCATTAAAAAAAAAAAAAACTTAAAAAAAATTTGGCTTGTAAAAAAAAAAGAAGAGCAAGTACTAATTCCATTCCTGGAGGCTTCACTCTTATGACCAAATCATATCCCAAAGACCCCACCTCCAAATTTCCAAATCCCATCACATTGGGGATTAGATTTCAATATATAAATTAGGGGGAGGGGAGGGGAGGACGGGCAGACATAAACATTCAGTTTATAGCAGATATCAACCATTAAGATAGCTATTATTAAAACAAACAGAAAATGGCAAGTGTTTGGGTCAAATAAAACTGGCTATTTATATTATCTTTTACTGTTGATTGCATACCACCCTATTACATGAGTAGAATTCACTGATTATTGCCCATTTATTACTGGAAGGGCAAATCCACAGAGTGATCTATACGCTCCCCCAATGAGGGCCTTAGAACCCTCCTCCCCAGGAAAGCTCATTCCCAGGCAGGTGGCCATGTCTGCAGGCCAGTGCCCCAAGGAAGGCTGTGGCTCATGTGGCTCCCATGTGATGACTCGCCAACCACCAGCTCACATTTCCTCTAGGCAACAGTCAGGCCCAAAGATAGTGCCGGAGGGCCCAAAAAGGGACATGTTCTCATGTCCGAGTCCCTTCAGGGAACTCTTCAAAACTGAAAAACAAAATACGATCCCTACCTTTACAATCTCATTTCATGTAAGTTTCTAAGCTGTTGTTCTTTAAACTTTTATATTTTCATCTGTTAGTTTTAGTACAGATGTTAGTAAAATATATGTACTCAATAAATCTGGGGGGAAATTGATATATGCTCATATAGTTTGTATAAGGGAAAAGTGACATGTTGGGTGAAGAAAATCAAAATCTGTACTCAAAATGCCACCACCCAGACAAAACTGCTAGTGATGCTCTGGTGTCTTTTCTTCTAGTATTTTCTTTCCCTCTGGCTTCAGTGCCCCTGGCCTTGACAAGCCACATGAGATGGCTCAAGTCATGATCTAGGATATGACAGGGTCTCTGGTAGGAGCCCTATCTCAGTGGTCTCAGGAGAAGCGGGGGCTTGGGCCATGTCAGCTCATGGGTCCGTCCCTGCTGCATCCAGCTCCTCCAGAGCTGTCCAGCCCCTGTGGTCAGCATGGCCTCCTCATCAGCCCCTCAGGAGCTGCCATCATGCTATTCATTCCTGAGAACCGCCGGCATAGTTGCTTGGCAACAGACATGTAAATGGGGGCTGGTGGGAAACGGAAAGGAGTGCACGAGCAGGACATGCCTTTGAAGTTAGATATCAGAATTCCGAAAATTCAGGCTTCCTCCAATGCAGACGTTTCCCTGGCCACATCCCTCCATGGCCCCAGCTTCCTACCACACTGCTGGTGCCCTGCCTGCTGTCAGCCCTTCTTTGCTGTCTCTTGTCTTAGGGCCCTTCCCCCAGGATCTGGAGCTCAGTGAAGAAAACAGAAACCACTCTAGGTATTATGTGCACGGAAGAGTTTTTTTTTACATGATGCATAATTTACATTCCATGAAATACATCAATGTTAAATGTGCAATTTGATTAATTTTTATCCAAGTAAATACCTGTGTGACCAGCGCTTTGATCAAGATCTGGAATATTTCCATCTCCCTAGGAATGTCCCTTGTAATCCTTATTTATTAATCTCCACCCCCAATCATTATTCTGATTTCATCACCACAGTTTAGTTTGACCTGTCCTTGAATTTAATATAAATGGAATCAGATAATATATACTATTTTGTGTCTGGCATCTTTCACTCAACTTTTTTTTTAAAATATATTTTATTGATTTTTTACAGAGAGGAAGGGAGAGAGATAGAGAGTCAGAAACATCGATGAGAGAGAAACATGGATCAGCCGCCTCCTGCACATCTCCTAGTGGGGATGTGCCCACAACCCAGGTACATATCCTTGACCGGAATCGAACCTGGGACCCTTCAGTCCGCAGGCCGACGCTCTATCCACTGAGCCAAACCGGTTTCGGCTCAACATGTTTTTGACATCCATGTATGTTGTTGCATGTATCAGGAATTTGCTTTCATGCTGAGTCATAGTCCATTATATGAATATATCACAATGTGTATTCATTCTATATATTTTTTAATTTTTTAAAAGTATATTTTATTGACCTTTTACAGAGAGGAAGGGCGAGGGATAGAGAGTTAGAAACATCGATGAGAGAGAAACATCTATCAGCTGCCTCCTGCACACCCCCTACTGGGGATGTGCCTGCAAACAAGGTACATGCCCTTGACCGGAATTGAACCCGGGACCCTTTAGTCTGCAGGTTGACTCTCCATCCACTGAGCCAAACCAGTCAGGCATTCTATGTTTTAATGAACTATTTGGGCTTTTCCAGGTTCAGACTATTGACTATTAGGAATAAAACTGTATGAACATTCACATATGTCTTTTTGTGGAGTTACACACTTATTTAAAAAGTGCTGGACAATAGGGTAGGGCATGTTCAGCTTTATTAGAAGCTTTCAAACACTTCTGCGAAGTGTTTGTACCACTTCACACTCCCACCAGCAGTATATTTATTGATGGTTCAAGATGCTATAGTCCACGCCTCTTCTTCACCAACACTTGACATAGTCAGTTTTTTTCACAGGAAGGAATTTAATATAGGAAGTTAGTTGGTTGCAAAATTGTGAGGGGGCTGGAGCAGCCAGAGTCAGGAGGCTGCTATCGCAGTAACTGCTTTCAAGAGCACATCACCATAAAACCGTGGTCAGAAGTGAGGGGGACACTGCTGCCACCCCCGGATCCACAGAGCTCTGTCTCAACATCTGGTTGATACAGGAATACTGAGTCTGGCGGCTGAAACTGGAGAGGGAGCCAGCTGTATCAGTTGGCTTTTTAAGAAATATATATGTTTTATGGATTTTTAGAGAGAGAGGAAGGGAGAGGGATCGAAAGATAGAAACATTGATGAGAGAGAAATATCATTGATCAGCTGCCTCCTGTATGCCCCCCACTGGTGATCGGGCCCACAACCCAAGCATGTGTCTTGATGGGGAATTGATCCGGGGACCTCTTGGTTCCTGGGTCAACACGCAACCACTGAGCAACACCAGGTAGGCATCTTTTCATAATTTAATGGAAACCATAAACCTCTATCTCCAACAAGACCAATAAAACCCAAGCACAAGAAATATGAAGAAAATGGTGCTAAGGCATATCATAATAAAACTGCTTAAAACATGCAATAAAGGGGAAATCTTAGGGGTATTTCTGATAACATTTCCAATTCTAAACTCAAAATACGTTTCAAGAATGAAGGCAAAGACTTTTCAGACATTTTTTTTTTTTTTATTCCTCTCTCA
>NW_006286587.1:1773007-1800242 GCF_000327345.1 Myotis davidii | reverse complement strand
AGAGAGGAAGGGAGAGGGATAGAGAGTTAGAAACATCGATGAGAGAGAAACATCTATCAGCTGCCTCCTGCACACCCCCTACTGGGGATGTGCCTGCAAACAAGGTACATGCCCTTGACCGGAATTGAACCCGGGACCCTTTAGTCTGCAGGTTGACTCTCCATCCACTGAGCCAAACCAGTCAGGCATTCTATGTTTTAATGAACTATTTGGGCTTTTCCAGGTTCAGACTATTGACTATTAGGAATAAAACTGTATGAACATTTACATATGTCTTTTTGTGGAGTTACACACTTATTTAAAAAGTGCTGGACAATAGGGTAGGGCATGTTCAGCTTTATTAGAAGCTTTCAAACACTTCTGCGAAGTGTTTGTACCACTTCACACTCCCACCAGCAGTATATTTATTGATGGTTCAAGATGCTATAGTCCACGCCTCTTCTTCACCAACACTTGACATAGTCAGTTTTTTTCACAGGAAGGAATTTAATATAGGAAGTTAGTTGGTTGCAAAATTGTGAGGGGGCTGGAGCAGCCAGAGTCAGGAGGCTGCTATCGCAGTAACTGCTTTCAAGAGCACATCACCATAAAACCGTGGTCAGAAGTGAGGGGGACACTGCTGCCACCCCCGGATCCACAGAGCTCTGTCTCAACATCTGGTTGATACAGGAATACTGAGTCTGGCGGCTGAAACTGGAGAGGGAGCCAGCTGTATCAGTTGGCTTTTTAAGAAATATATATGTTTTATGGATTTTTAGAGAGAGAGGAAGGGAGAGGGATAGAAAGATAGAAGCATCAACGAGGGAGGAACAATTAATTGGCTGACTCCTGCACGCCCTACTGGGGATCGAGTCCGCCACCCGGATATGTGCCCTGACCGGGAATCAAACCGTGACCTTCTGGTTCATAGGTCGACACTCAAACACTGAGCCACTCCGGCTGGGCTAATTTTTAATGTAAGCAATAACACTGTTATTTTCTGAGAATTCGTTCTTATTCTCTGTTGTTCCTCTCTTTGCTTTATGAGAGTGATATCTTCCTGAATCTAATTACTGAGAATAATAATTAGAGAGCCCCCCACACACACCCTTTTTAACTTTTATTTTATTTATTTTTTTACCACCCCTTTTTAGAAATAATTCTCTCATGTCCCCTGCATGGTTTTCCTCTGAAACCATTTTTATTGTTTTTTAATTTAGTTTCGCTTTTCCCAGATGTCTGGTGAACTCTGCATTAAAAATGAGGCAATAAAAAGCACTGAGGAAGTGGTGTGTACATCTTCTGGCCAGCTCCTTTTCAGGGTGTCCACGTGGGGGACTCACCCGTAGAAGAGCCTCTACAGGCTGGAAGAGGAGGGTCTTCATACATGGGGCTGTTCTGTTTCCTTAGATGAGTGTGGTGCTTAACCTGCCTGGTTCAGGCCAGTGACTCTTTGGGCTGTCTGGTAAATCTAGAGGCCAGAACAATGGGTTTTTTGTTTGTTTGTTTGTTTTTGGGGGGGTTGTTCTTTTTTTAATCCTCAATCAATAGCTACCCTCAAAGGAGGCACATAAGGAGACAGAGGTGTTGCAGCAGACAAGAGGTAGAGACCTCCCAAGAGGCCTCTTGGGGGCATCCTTAACCATGAAGGCTCAGACACCCAGCTCAGGGCCACACAGAAAGGCATTTACTCAGAGGAACGGATATGCATTAATTCAATTCACCGAAATGGAGGGTGAAATTGTCACTGGGTTGTGCCACATTATTAATCTTTAAAGTTCCATTAACTTTCTTGTATTCTCCCCGACATATCCTCTCACACAAGGAGACTGAACTCATCAAGAGAAGACAGCTAAGCCTGCAGCCTAGAACCAGATGAGGAACCCAAGGACCACAACGAAGAAACCGGTTTGTGCCGTGGCCAGATGGCTCAGTTGGTTTGAGCGTCGTCCCGTACACCACATTGATGTTTCTCTTCTCCCTCTCTCTCAATCAATCAATAAAAGCATATCCGTGGGTGAAGATTAAAAAAAAACACTGGTGCCGAAATCGGTTTGGCTCAGTGAATAGAGTGTCGGCCTGTGGACTGAAGGGTCCCATGTTTGATTCCGGTCAAGGGTATGTACCTGGGTTGTGGGCACATCCCCACTAGGAGATGTGCAGGAGGCGGCTGATCCATGTTTCTCTCTCATCGATGTTTCTAACTCTCTATTTCTCTCCCTTCCTATGAGAAACACTGGTAAGCACTGGAAAAATCCAAGATGGCACCTGAAACCCCTTCCCACGTAACTTTTGACAAACTTTCCTTCATGCCCAGGGATGGATACTTAACATTAAAATGACATGTGCAATGTATGGCTAGGCCTGTTCCAAGCATGTTTGGGAACTGTGCATGCTCCCTTGGCAAGCCCAGAACCCTCCACCCCTCCTTGGGAATCGCTGTCCCTGAGCCTGCCTAACTACTCCCCCACGAAAGCCTTTAAGACTTTCCTAGGGGAGGGAGGGTACAGAGGTGGAAGAGGGCATAGAGGAGATTAATGGTGATGGTAAAAATAAAAATAATAAAATAAAATAAAAAAAGACTTTTCTAACTCTCCAGAACTGGGGAGAAGGGATCTGTTGAGCACAACTCGTCCTTCTCAATTCCTTGGCCAAAGAATAAACTCTCTGATCTATTTTACAGAACAGTTTCATTTTATTGGCGCGAGCAACACTGAGCAGAACCACCACGATCTTGGGCCCCTGTCCTACAGGGGTCAGTGACAAAATCATGTAGTCGGTGCTTTTAATTCAAAATGAGAAAGATTACATCATCCAGGCCAGATTTCTTACACCCGCCCGACGGCACCTTCTCTCCCTGCGGATGAGGGAAGCGCATGATTATCTTGAGGCTGCTTGGCAAGCACGGACTGAGCCCACAAGGACCTACAGAATCCCCCTGAATGACTGACATATTGGTGAACTCTGGTGGAGCTGAGTCTCAGACTCCTTTCGTATGGTGATGACTGTGGGTTTGGGGAAAGAACATGGGCCGAGCTCCAGGCAGCTGATCCTCACCACCCCAGCACCACCCTAGCACTCGGAGCTGGTGCACTGTAGAGGACTGGTGGGTGGGAATGGGAGAAAGTGGAGTCAAGAACAAGAGGGGCTGCCCTTGGTAGCAGTCTGAATAAGTCATGAGGCACCTCCAGGCACAGACGGTTGAGATTCTTCACCTCTACCTTCTGCCCTGCCCCCTTTTCTGCCAGCTTGTCCCATCCACTAGTCCTGGGTGTGGCAGCACACCAGAGCTGGGAGCAGGCTGGGTAGGAGGTAGATGCCAAGTTTTACCAGGTTGTGTGTCTGAACATCCTTGTCCTTCCTCAGTGCCCTCTCGCAAAGTCCCATGCAGTGAGGGGTCAGCGGGGCCAGGCAGCACTGAATTCCTTCTCCAGACTCTGGACAAACTGGTCATTGAGGAAGAGCAGCTGACCATGGGGCAGGAAGCGGGTGAGGATGCCCTCGATTCGGTCAGCCCGCAGCAGGAGATTGGTGCCAGGGGCCAGCAGCCGGAGGTGGTCGAGGAGGAGGCGTGCCAGCAGCCGGAGTGTGTTCTCTGCCAGCAGCAGGTTCTCGTGGGCATCCAGCACCAGGGCGAAGCCTAAGGAGAGCACTCCCAGCCACACCACTGTCCGAGGCTCCCGGAAAGGGTCCCCTGCCGCCAGGCGGAAGGCCCCTCGTGGGGCCTCGTGCAGGGGCATCGGCTCATCTGAGGGCTGGGGCTGCAGATCCGTGGGAGGCCTGCCGGACGCCTGCTGCTGCAGCCGGCACATGGACTCCACCTGCCTGGGGAGAGTGGGTGGGTCACCAACTTCTGTCATCCTCCTGACCATCCGTGCAGCTGGGAGCTGCCATTGTCCCCCTATCTCAGATGTAGAAACTGAGCCCCAGAGAGACTAAGTGACCTGCCCAGGGCCACACAGAAGGAAGTGTGAGCTGGAACAGAAATCTAGACTCCAGCCTCCAGGCCCTGAACCACTTCACTCAGTGTGGCCAAGAGAAGGCAGATTTTGAACAGAATTCCTTGGGCTGAAAAAGGGCACCAGGGGAAGAAATCCTGACCCATCTGCTTCCTCAACATAAAGAAAAGCAACCAATGAGAAGCCACGTCTAACACGGGCTGTCCAAACTCTCCACCCACTTTCCCTCCTGTAACCCTCTCCTGATGAAAAAGAAAGATCCTTCTCTTGGCCATCCAGGCTATTGAAGGCACTCTCTCATTTCTCCTGAACTGCCCTCCCATTTGGGCCATGCACGGGCTGGTCTTAAAGCAATGTTTGGTTTTCTGTGCCACACAAGGGGGCAGAGGTCCAGAGGAACAAGAGGATGGCGGAGGTCTGACACCAGGTTGTCTCGGAGTGTTAACCCTCCTCCCAGAACGCACAGAGACCAGGTTTTGGCACCCACTGACTCGGTCTGGGATGGGAAGGTCCAAGCCCAGGCACTCCAACTGGAACAGTGTTTCCCAAATTGTACTCTAGATCCCAGGCTTTCGGAAGGCTCTGAGCAGGAGGGCTTCCTTTGCACCGTACTCTCTCTCCTACTTAGGCACACTAAAGGCCTACAGGCACACTGAAGGCCCTGAGAATTCTTGCACTGCAAAGCATGTCTAACCTATACTGGTGTTTGCTGCCTACAGTCAAATCCCACCTCTATGGCCTTCTAGCTGCATAATCTTGTGTAGGTTACATTCCTTAAACTCTCTCTACTTCAGCTGACTCATCCGTAAGGTGGGGATAATAAGTTCATACACATGAAATGCTCAGAACATAAATGCTTAGCACATATTTCAGGCTCAATCAATCTTAGCTATAACAATAATAAAGGCGTTAATACTTCCTTTAGCCCTTTTTCACATAACACTTGTGAACAACTATAAAAGACTCTTTGGAAAATGCGACTCTAAAACTTCCTCTCTGATTCTTAGTCCCCCTGTTTCTTGTGCTCCCCAGAAATCCTATCACAATTAGGCATGTATTCAATGAAGTTGTGGAGCTGATACCATTGTAACTAATCCAGTTATTAATTAGCAGGAAAGGAGCAGGGGGATGGCCAAATGGTAAGAGCGTGCCATTTGTGCAGCTTTGCCAGGAAGCTGCAAAGCCACCGGTCTATTCCCCGCAGATCTCTGGGGGAAGAGTCTGTACAGGGGAGGAATGGAGCATGCCCAGTAAAGTACAGGTGACATAAAGTCTAGTCTGTCAGCTACAGCTGGGAACAATTCATTGGTCAGAGTAGGTGTGGCCACTGCAAGCACAGGAAGATTTAAGATACTTAGCTCCTAAATAAAGGAGTTTGCTCTCTTGCTCTCTTGGGACTTTTGTTGCAGGGGATGTCCTTTCTTGGCTCCCCTGCATCAGCCCACATGGCCTACAGCCACGCGGACCTCACACGCAATGGACTAATGGACTACAACTAGCCCTACTGGGGATGTGCCCACAACCAAGGTACATTCCCTTGACCGGATTCGAACCTGGGTCCCTTCAGTCTGCAGGCCGACGCTCTATCCACTGAGCCACAGTGGCTGGGGCAATAAAAATATTTTTTTAAAAAAGATACTTAGCTCCTACACAAAGGAGTTCCCTCTCTGTCTCTCGGTTCGCTCGGGACTCTTGTTGCAGGGGACTTGCTCCTTGGCTCCCCTGCATTTGCCCACGTGGTTCACAGTCACGTAGACCGCCCACACAATGGACTAATGGACTGTAACTAGCCTAATGCTGTGCGGGACCCAGCCCCACCATGGAATGGAAACTCTGGACACTGCCCTTGCTTCTAGCTCTGCTGAATCCCCAGCCGGCTCTCTGCCCGGACTGGATGAAGGAAAATGGGATCTTGGGAATGCAGGGATGTAATTCCACGTAAATGAAAATTACTCATCCTCCTGGGAGAGCCTCAGAAAATTATTTTTGTCAAGAGATCCTAAGGACCCATCCCCCAGCACCCAGTGAAGAAAGGGATCCCCCACTTCCACCAATAACAGAGCTATACTAGGTTGTGTGGTTACCTGGCCACAGCCAAAATCTGCTCCTTGCGGAGGAGCCTGTCCCTCTCAGCACCGTGTGGTCGTGGGTCATCAGGTGAATTCTCGGCACCGAAGACGCAGGAGTAGAGGACTCGGCAAAGGCCCTCCTCTGCCTGTGGGGCCCTCAAGGTGTGGATGAGGAAAGCGTGGACCATGGCTCCAGGGTGGGTGCTACAGGGAAGCCAAATACCTCAGTGAGATGAGTGTGAAACCCCCAACAGGGGAGGCAACCACAGAAAGGGTCTGGCCCAGCAAGGTCTGGAAGTCTGTATGGAGGCTGGTGTGGCTGGTCACTGGTCCTCCTCACCCACCCAAGACACACCCCCGGCCTCTGAATAAGTCTGGCCAGCACCACCTCTGCCCATAACAGCCTGGGGGTGAAGAAATATGACAATCTTAAATTCAGTTCTACAAAACAACTGGCCAGGAATCTGCAAAAGTGTCCAAGTCATGAGAGTCAAGGGAAGCTGGAGAGCTGCTCCAGACTGAAAGACTAAAGAGACCAAAACAGCTGAAGGCAAAGTACGTTCCTGGATGGGATCCTGAGCCAAGAAAAAGGTAGTTTTGAAAAAGGGCATTATTAGGACAACTGGAAGCATTTAAATATAGACTACACGTTAGATAACAGTCTTGATCAATATCTCCTGATTTTGAACATTAGGTAATGTCCTTCTTTGTAGAGAATACACACTTATACTGGGCCGGTATGCCTCAGTGGTTGAGCATGGACCAGTGAACCAGGAGGTCATGGTTGGATTCCCGGTCAGGGCACATGTCTAGGGTTGCAGGCCAGATCTCCAGTAGGGGGGTGTGCAGGAGACTGCCAATCAATGATTCTCTCTCATCACTGATGGTTCTAACTCTCCCTTCCTCTCTGAAATCAATAAAAACATGTTAAAAAGGAAAATACACATTGATATACCTCTAAACATAGAGGCAAAGGGGCATCACATCTATAACTAGCTTAATTATCATGAGGGATACAGGAATTCTTTATTTTTTATTTTTTTTAATCCTCCCCCGAGGGATATTTTCCCCATTGCTTTTCAGAAAAAGTGAAAAAGAAGGAAGGGAGGGGGAGGGAGACAGAGGGGAGAGAGATAAAACTTTGATGTGAGAGAGAAACATCAGTTGGTTGCCTTCCATGGGTCATGGGGAGGGGGGCACAGATCCTGCCACCCAGGTGCTGCCCTTGGCCCCAATGGAACCTTCGACCCTCCCATGGGCGGGTCCACACCAGGGGCTGGTAGGTGCTTTAACCCCTTTAGAGTCACACCGGCCAGGGCACGGGAGATCTTTCCTTAAAATATGAGATTTCAAAATAAAGACTAAATAATAATGATGATGGTGATGATGATGATCATGATGGTGTCTGAGAGGCTCCATAGCCAGCCAGGGTTCAAAGGCAGGAGGTACAGAGTATACAGATATTTGTAGTTAAGTATAAATAGACCATCGATTTTTTTAGTTTTCTTATTCTTATTTTTTAGATGTTTACTTTTTATTTGTTTTGTTTTAAGAGAGAGAAACATCCATGGGCTCCTCCTGCACGCCCCTACCGGGGATGGAGCCCACACCCCAGGCATGTGCCCTGAACCGAAATCCAACACGTGACCCCCTGGTTCACGGGTCAGAGCTCAACCACTGCGCCACACTGGCTAGGCAACATCTTCGACTTAATCTGATCAGACAGGAAGAAAGTTCGCGAAGGCGCTCTCAGAACCGGAGCCCGCTGACCTCCATTGACCTTCTAACCAGAAGAAGAACACGTCATCAGCCCTCGCCACGGCGTTTCCCCCAGGGAGAAAAGGCAGCAGCACCGACCCTTGACGTCACTGCCTCGCGCAACCCTGCAGCCCAGTGCATTTTGGGGGTTGTAGTTCCTTGCTCTCGCCGGCGAGAGCTAAGCGGGGGTACCCTCTCGTGAGTATGCTACCCTTTCAGCCCCTGCCGCTGTCCTCGAGGCGTCGCACTTACCCTTCTTTCTGCTCCCGCAGGCTTCTAGCAGGCCGCTTCGCTGGCGGGGGAGCAATGGCGGCTGCACGGCCTCTAGGCGCCTGCGCACCCAAACCGTGGGCGCGTGCACGAGGGTGACGGGCGCAGGGTGCGGTGCTCCGTACGCCAGGCGGGGGCGTTCCAGGCGCTCCCACTTCTGGACATCCGGCGCGGGCGACCTTCCTCCTCCCACGTAAGACTCCGAGCTCCGCGCTCCCGGCGTTGCCCACGCCCGTCACTCCTGGACGGGGTATGCAGGATTCGTCCACTGGCTCCGGTGGCCGCGAGGGGGCGCAGCGACCCGTCCCGTGGACCTTCAGGAAGAGGCGGGGGGCGGGGGGGCGAGTCATCGCTAGAGGGCGGGGTTCACGCCCCCATGGTCTCTGCCAGCCCTGTGAGGATGGTGGGACCTGAACGTGGAGCCCGAGTTCTCAAACAGACCAATATGCGTGGGAATCACTGGGGCGTCAGATAAAATGCAGATCAGTGGTTGAGCGTGGACCTATGAACCAGGAGGTCATGGTTCGATTCCCAGTTGGGGCGGGTTGCAGCTGGATCTCCAGTGTGGGGCATGCAGGAGGCAGCCAGTCAATGATTCTCTTATCATTGATGTTTCTATCTCTCTCCCTCTCCCTTCCTCTCTGAAATCAATAAAAACAAAATTTTTTTTAAATGCAGATTCCTGGAAATTATGACTTGGGGGAAATAACGCATATTTGTGTGGTTTGGGAGATGATTCTGGGTTGTGGTTCCTGCAGTGGGTTAAAACTAGGGCTCCGTTTGGAGCAGAATGATTCAAATGCTGGTCCCAGCCGTGTCGCCAGCTGTGTGTCCCTGGCAGGTCAGTCACTTCCCAGTGAAGCCCATAGGATTTAGCAGGCTGACCAGTCTTCCTTTCACACTCCCACCTCTAACAAGCTCCCTCCTTGTCATCAGAGGCATAGTGAAGAGGCTTATACCTTAAACTTGAAAGGAACACAACGCAGTGCCAGCTTCCAGAGCCCTGCATGGGATAAAAGCCCCAATGGGGGCTTGGCCGAGAGGTGTTTGGGGCCTCACAAGGTGTCCTGGGTCTCAGTGCCTGCCTAGGGTGCTCTCCCCCGCACAAATACACACTCCTTTTCCTTACCTCTTGGCATGTGAACTGCTGGAGCCTCCTCAGATGTGTCCCAGTGTTCTATTTCTCAAAAGCAACCCCCCCCCGCCCCCGGCTGTTCCCTTAGCCTGGAAGGCTCTTTCCTTTTTATCCTTCAACATGTGCTCAGACCAAAACTTCGGGGAGCCTTCCTGTCCCAACAACCCCTTAGCCTTCAGGTGCCCCTTTTGCACCCAGGGTCAGACTATGATAGTGATGTCCCTGATGGGGATCCAGCCTGTTATGGTACTCAGCGAGGGCCATGCACAAGGAAGGCCTGGAGCCAACCCAAACACAGTCCTTGACAACTGAAAAAATGAAGGACAGGGCGCCAGGGCCCTCCAAGGACATGCACTCTGGGCCCTTCTGCCTCTAGGCCTGGACAGGGGGCCACTGAAGGGAGCCTAGAGGGGTGGGCATGGCATGTGGGCATTTTGACCACAAGTACAACACACAAACTTATTTGTGGATGGAGGGGCAGGACCAGAGTGTGGGGCCTCAGCCATAAGGCTGGGGTGATGTTGGCTCAGTTCCTGATCCCCAGTCCCTATCACTCTCAGCCAGGACTCGTGTCTGCCAGCTGATTACAGCAGAGAGCTGGCAAAGGGCTCTGGTCACTGGGGGCCGCCTGGCATCCAGAATACAGTATTCCGGCCTCTGTCTATTCCTCGGGCAGTGAGTCCAGTCCAAGTCCCAGGCCACTGTGGGGCCGGCCTGTGTGAGGTGCGTGGAGGAAACCGCAGGGAGCAGCTGGCCTGGACCACTATGCTGAAGTCTTGGGGGACCCAGATGAGGTGGTGTCCAGATAAGTGGGGCAGTCTCAGGTGCCATTCCTGACTTTTTACCCCTCAGCCAGCTTATGCCCCCGAGATCAAAAGCCACGTGCTCCCTGTCCAGTGTGGCTCAGCTGGTTGGAGTGTCATCCCACACACCTAAAGGTGGCATGTTTGATTCCTGGTCAGGGCAAGTGCGGGAGGCAACCAATGGATGTGGCAATGTTTCTCTTTTTCTCTTTCCTTCCCCCCTCCCTCTCTCTCTCTCCCTCCCTTTCTTTCTCTAAAATCGATTAAAAACAAACAAACAAACAAAAGTAGCCACAGGGGCACAACTCGTTAAAAAAAAAGCCACCCAACCAGTGTGGCTCAGTGATTGAGCATCGACCTATGAACCAAGAAGTGACTGATCAGGGCACATGCCTGGGTTGCAGGCTCCATCCCCATAGGGGGCGTTTAGGAGGCAGCTGATTGATGATGTCTTTCTCTCATCGATGTTTCTATCTATCCCTCTCCCTTCCTCTCTCTCTCTAAAACAATAAGAACATATCTATATACATAAAAGCCTAAGTGACCGTTATGACCGAACGACCAGAACAACCAGTCAACCAGTCACTCTGATGTGCACTGACCACCAGGGGGCAGACGCTCAATGCAGGAGCTGCCCCCTGGTAGTCAGTGTGCTCCCACAGTGGGAGCGCTGCTCAGCCAGAAGCTGTGCTCATGGCTGGTGAGCGCAGCTGTGGCAGCAGGAGCATCTCCTGACTCAACAGCAGCAGCGAGCTGGGATGAGCACAAGCAGTGCGGCACCAGCACCGGCTTGGGCTCCTCCTGCTGCTTGGTGCACTGCTACATCCCCAGAGGGGTCCTGGATTGTGAGAGGGCACGGGCCAGGCTGAGGGACCACTCCCCTTCCCATGCACGAATCCGTGCACCGGGCCTGTGGTTTAAAAATAAGAAGCCATGTGCACCCCCTGGCAATGGGCAAGGAGACACCTGATTGCTGGTGTGGCTCTTATATCAGCTAAGGGCAGAGCAGACTTACAGTTCTTAGTTCATCCTAGCTTGATGCCTATGTTTGTGGCCAGAGCTGTTTCAGGCATGGTACACATAAAAAACACAAAACAAAAAGAGCCGTGTGCTGAGGACAGCGAGGCGGGAAAGAGCCTGGGTCTCTGAGACACACAGAGCCTTCTTGCCGAGTGAGGAACACGCACTTCGGTTTTGTTAACGGCTGTGTGGGGCTTCTGTTACATGCAGCCTGTCTCCTTCCCAGTGAGGCAGCAGGATGGAGCTTGGCGTGCAGTGGGCGCTCAGTAAATCAATACATTTTGGCAACTATTAATCCAAAGGCAGAACAGGAAAGCAGAGCTAAAGCAGCTGGGGCCTTCTGGGCTGGTGGCAGCCCGGAGCAGGGGGGTGAGTAGGCTGAACTTCCCAGTTCTTCGTGGGGTTATAAGGCCTCTGAAGTGATGAGGGCAGAGTGTGTGCATGTTTATGTGTGTGAGGCTTTCATAGTGATTACCCTAGAGACTGGGGTGGGGCCAGGCCCCCAGTTAATATGTAGCGATGTGGGTTTGCGGGATAGGCATAGATGGGTGTGTGTGTGTGACAGGGACAGACAGACGAGAGAAGGAAGAAAAGTAAAATGAAATAAAGCACAACAAAAAAATTAAAGGAGCCTGAAGGAAGCAGACAGATGGCTGGATTTGAGGCCTGTCCCACCTGCCTAAATGTGACTGGGGGACAGGGGGCATGGGCACAGCTTCCCGTCATTTTCCCTCCTCTCCCTCTGGCTGTGGGCAGAGGGGACTGTAGCCTCACTCCCCAGCCCTGCTCCCCTCAGTGGTCTTCTGAGTTTGGCGGAGTGCCCTCAGACCCTCACATCGGCCCCTTCCCCACATCCTGGCCTCCTCTGCTCTCCACCCAGGACAGTGGCCAGCAGCCTGGCATTTGCCTCTGGTTCCCTTGGTGTCACCACTAGGATGCGCTTGATGACCGTCACTGACTCCATTTGCAAAGCAGGTTCTATTCCCCACCTACCCAAGCACAGCAGGGTCCTGAACTGCTGGTGGGCAGCCTGGCTTGGGAAGTTCTGCTGCTTCTCCCAGACATTAGGACCAAGCCCCAGGTCCCACTTCCACTCTCCAGATGCGGGACAGCCCTGTTGGTTTCTGACAGCTGGAAACCCTTATCAGTGATCTGTGTAGACCCCAAGACTTCAGGCCACACCAGTCAAGCCACCGCCTACTTCTGGACTGCGGAGAGCAATTAGGTGGAATCTGCCAGCCTCAGGCAATGGATTTTTGATGGACTTACTGCTAAGGCTATCTAGCCATTTCTGAGAGATAAAAGCAGGAAACTATTCTCTGCTTTTTAGAGAATACCGGCTAGCTGAGACTTAGTGGATGTGGTTGCTCTAGAATAAAGGGGACCAAAGTTGGGCAAGACTTCTCCTTCAACCACTGAGCCAGGCTGGCCGGCCAGGAGGGGCTTTATTATCTCCATTTTACAGATCAGGAAACTGAGGCACAGCAAGATCAAGTAACTTTCACCATGTTACACGTGTGCAGAGGCAGGTGTTCATGTCAAAAGAGATTGATTTGCCGAAACCGGTTTGGCTCAGTGGATAGAGCCGATGCTGCTCAGTTGGTAAGAGTGGACTTGCGGACTGAGGGGTCCCGGGTTCGATTCCAGTCAAGGGCATGTACCTGGATTGCAGGCACATCCCCAGTGGGAGATGTGCAGGAGGCAGCTGATCGATGTTTCTCTCTCATCGATGTTTCTAACTCTCTATCTCTCTCCCTTCCTCTCTGTAAAAAATCAATAAAATATATTTTTTTAAAAAAAGAATTTTTTTAAAAAAAGAGATTGATTTTAGCCTGCTCCTTCCCCTCCCCTTGGGTTTTCCCTTCTTCCCCTGTCCCCTCAGGGTCACCCAAGAGGCTGGCTCAGCTCCTGCCCCCAGCTCCAGGAGGCCATGAGTTTAGCACTAATTACCTCCTACACCCCAGGCCTGGGAACTTCTTCCCACCCAGATTGGTGACTTCCTTACCCAGGGCTCCCAGGCCCAACCCAGGAAGCTCCCTCCCAACCCTCCCTTCAGTGAGCCCCAGGGCCTATGGAAGTCGTCTTGGCTGGGCCCCAGGAAGACTCGTCCAAGTGTGATTGGCCCTTTCAAACGGTGGCCTCGTCTTGCTTCCTGCAGGGCTGAGAGCCAGGAGGCCCCACGAGGTGGCTCAGGCCCAGACACGTGAGGCCCTTCCCCGCCCGCTGCCCCAGGCATGCTGACTCAGAGCCTGGCAGCTGCGGTTGCCACCCCCTCCCAGCGATGTGGTGTGCGTGCCATGTGGGCTGGGTGGGGCAGAGGCAATCCCCGCAGCGATGCCTGACACCCACACACATTCCTGTGGGAGTTGGGTGGGATTGCTTCTTACCTTCTGTCCCATAACCCACTGTCTTCTCTAAACAATAGGCTGTGAATAACTTCCCATCACCCAACCTCTCAGGCCTGACTTTCATGGCTGCAAAACAGCCACTTCTCCATCATTACTCCGCTTCCCTCTCCTGATTGTTTCCAGATCCCGCGTGGCCATGGGCCTCCCTGTCTCAACACCCTCTGCATCAACAGTTTATGGCCTCTGGAAAGTACGGTGCCTGTGTGCTCAGTTCTAGGGATAAAGACTTTTTTTAGAAATCACAAGTTTTCTAGATGGTTGTGAGCTGTCCGTGGATGGATACAAGCCAGTGACACAGCCAATTAACTCCAGAGTCACTGTAACTTTTTAAAAGACTCTGATGAGAGAGAGAGAGAAAAAAAAGCAAGGCTAACATTTCAGTATGGGAGAGTCAGAAAACAGGCTGGGTCTGTGAGGCGCCGGCCCACTCCTGCCATGCCATGGCTCGCAGAGTCAGCCTTGAGAGCAGAGCTCTTTGCCATATGCAACAATTAAATTCTCTGGTTAAGAGAGAGAGATTAGAAGTGATCAATTCTGATGAGAATGTGAAGCAACAGAACTCTCAGACACTGCAGGTGAGAAATAAGTTGGCACAGTAACCCTGGAGAACTGTGTGGAAAATACTACAGCTGAACATACACACTATAACCCAGCAATTCCACTCCTGGGTATATTTTCAGTACAATTGAAATAGTCCCAAATAATCCACGGAGGGCAGAACGAAAATGACCAACTAGTATATTTTGATTGCGGTGGAGGTTACACAACGGTGTGCATTTGTCAGAACTCATAGAACTGTACGCTCAAAAGGGCGAATTTGACTGCATATAAATTATATCTTAATAAAAAAGAAAATTTACTGTCTGGCCGGCATGGCTCAGTGGTTGAACATCGACCAATGTACCAGGAGGTCACAGTTTGATTCCCGGTCAGGGCACATGCCCAGGTTGCAGGCTCGATCCCCAGTAGGGCGCATGCAGGAGGCAGCCAATCAATGGTTCTCTCTCATCATTGGTGTTTCTATCTCTCTCTCCCTCTCCCTTCCTCTCTGAAATCAATAAAATATTTTTAAAAAATTATTGATTTATTTTAGAGAGAGAGGGAGAGAGAGAAAGAGAGAGAAACATCAGTATGTTGTTCCACTTACGTATGCATGCATTGGTTGATTCTTGTATGTGCCCTGACCAGGGATTAAACCCACAACCTTGAAATATTGAGACGCCACTCTTACCAACTGAGCTACCCGGCTAGTGCTATACCTTAATTTTTTAATTTAAAAGTCATAGAAGAAAAGTATAATGAATAATTCAATTTAGGAGTATATTCATATAATGGAATACTACACAGTGAGGAATAAAGTACTACGAAAGGAAACATGGATGGGTCTCAAAATTATCATGCTGAAGGAAGCCAGACACAAAAGAGTAAGAGCTCTATGATTTCACATAGATGAGGCTCTAGAACAGGTGAAACTAATCTGTGATAGCGGCCAGAAGAGTGGTGACCTCAGAGTTTAGGTAACTGGGAGGGACCATGAAGAAACCTGGGGTTGGAGACACTCCTGAACCTTGAGCTGTGTGCTGGTTCTTCAGGTCTCTGCTCTATGTTTAACACGTGTGCCCTCGAGGAAATGTTGACTATTCAACTGAACACACACACATACACACGAAAAAAACATTATTTTGTTACGTGAAGCAAAAAAACATTATTTTGTCCTGGCTGGTGTGGGTGTGGCTAAGTTGGTTGTGGGTCGTCCCATGCGTCAGAAGGTGCTGGGTTCTATTCCTGGGCAGGGCAAATGCCTGGGTTCCTGTCTGAATCCCCAGGAAAGGATGCAGGAAGCAGCTGATGGATGCATCTCTCTCACATTGATGTTTCTCTCTCTCCCTTTCCCTTCCCTTCTCTCTAAAATCAATTTAAAAAAATATTATTTTAATTTTATTATTATTATCTTTTAGTATGAGGGTACGTTTATTAAAGCTGGGGACAGTGAAACAAGGAAGGGCTTAGCACAGAAGAAGCAACAGCAGAGCCGGGGCTGGGCTGCTTTAGCTCATGGGGAAGTCAGAGAAAAGGGAGTCTTAGAGACGGGTTCAGGGATTAGCCCAGGTCCAGCTCCCACTGCCCACAGCTCCTCTGTATCCCTTAGAGCCGTGGTCGGTAAACCGCGGCTCGCGAGCCACATGTGGCTCTTTGGCCCCTTCAGTGTGGCTCTTCCACAAAATACCACGTGCGGGCGTGCACGTACAGTGCAATTGAAACTTCGTGGCCCATGCGCAGAAGTCGGTGTTTTGTGGAAGAGTCGGTATTTTGTGGAGGAGCCACACTCAAGGGGCCAAAGAGCCGCATGTGGCTCGCGAGCCGCGGGTTGCCGAGCCGCAGTTTGCCAACCACTGCCTTAGAGCTTAGGAGACGCATGCCTGTGGGGGAAGGAGAGAAGGGACGGAATGGCACAGGCACGTTCCCCAGAGGGAGAGCGCGCTGAAAACATTATTTTTTTAAAATTGTCATTGCAAGTCACCTGGAGAGCAAGTCCGATGATGCCCAGGCCCTGGGCCTGCCCGCTGACTTGGCTAGGCCTGGCACAGGCCAGATTCCCACTTGTGCCCAACCGCCTGCAGCTCTTTAACCACGTGAGCCAGCCGCACATGGTTCCTCTCAGACTAGAATTCCTGCCCCACCCTGGCCCAAGCAAAACAACCTTTAAAATTGGCCAGCAGCCCAGGATTTAAACCACTTCCTTGTCTGATCCTCTTCCCTTTATGAGCATCCAGGAAGACAGTTAGAGCTTCTCTTGCTGGAGGGCTGGGGGATTGGGCACCTCTGCTTCATCCCTAGAACTTCCCAGAGTCAGAAGGGACCCTGGCCTGATTTGGAAAGGTGAACCCCTCCCCCAGCCTCAGGCCTGCACCAGGGCCTTCTCTTGTGGAAGTTTTGTCTCCTGGCTTGCCCCAAATCCCCTCCCTGCCCTCCTCTTCTGTTTCCCCTGCAAAATGAACTGAAAACTGCCCTGGTGAGCTGGAGATAATATGTAAAAGTGTCTGGAGCAGACTACGTGCCCTGTGACTGCAGTTATGACTCTGATGGTGGGTGATGAGGGCAGACATGGCTGTGCATGTCAGCACCTGGCACACAGCCTGGGCTTTGTTAGACACGCAGTGCCCGTAGCTCCCTCCTCCCCATGTGGTCTGATCCGGACGGATGGAGTGGGAAGAGTACACTGAGAGCTGAAGCCAGGCAGCCCAGCCCCACCCCCTTGGCTGCTCTGGGACCAAGGCAGGAAGTGAGGAGTGAGACAGTCCTGGATTGCTGGAATGCCTACTTTGAGTATATCTGCTGTGTGACCTGGGGCAAGTGAGTGCCCTCTCTGGGCAACGTTGCCTTCCTCCTCTGTAAAACCAGATAGGGGGAGTCAGGAGACCATCTGAGCACTTGGGGTGGGGCAGACAGTTCTCAGCAGGATAATGCTCAGGGCTCACTCTTTTACTCAGGGGCCTGCACAGCTGTTTCTTCGTTTCTGGGGCAAGCTCCCTCACCCAAACAAATGCTGGCCTTTGTGTCAGCTGCCTGCTTGGTGGATGGGGCAGAATGTTTACAGAGTGTTCTAAGTGTGTGTGTGTGTGTGTGTGTGTGTGTGTGTATGTTCTGGAGTCTTCAGGGCCCCAAACTCCCTGAGCAGAGGCCCGGTCCCCAGGTACCTACACACACACACACACACACACACACGTTGTGTCCTTGCAGGGGGCTCTGGAGCAGGAGTAAAAACCAATCGTTTAGGTATAACAAACTTGGAGGTCAAGCTGAAGACAGGGCAAGTGTTCTTTAGACTCAGCCTTGGAACCCGGAGTCCCTTCTAATTGCTAGAAATACTCTCACATCCCCATCTGCAAAACAAAGTGAATAATCATCCCACCACCTACTTTGGAAGGTAGATGAACTTCCACAGAAAGTGGTAATGACTCCTGCCCTGTGTGTACTCTGTATCAGACAGCATCTTATGTGTACATTTGCAAAGGAGTCCCTGCAATCACCAACAGCTCACAATGGTGGGGGTGGGACGGGAGTGGGGGGTAGTTAACAGAGCAGTGGTATTCCCAGAGGATTTCCTGAGACACCAGGTTTGGGCTTGGGACCAATTCTACCAGATTGGCGGTTTCCCATTTGCTGATCTTGAACTCAACATCTCCTAGGTCAGCAGTTCTCAATCTGTGGGTCGCGACCCTTTTGGGGTCGAGCGACCCTTTCACAGGGGTCGCCTAAGACCATCGGAAAACACATATATAATTACATATTGTTTTGTGATTAATCGCTATGCTTTAATTATGTTCAATTTGTAACAATGAAATTAGGGGTCACCACAACATGAGGAACTGTATTAAAGGGCCGCGGCTGTATTAAAGGAAGGTTGAGAACCACTGTCCTAGGTGGTGGACGGTCTGTTGGGCACTGGGGATACTGAAGAAATCCATTTCCCTGAGAGGGCATTGGATTGGTAAGTTGGTAGACTTCTGAGAGTGACAATTGAAATGGAGACTTACAGGAGGAATAACAGATAAGGGAGAGAGCCTTTCTGAGGGCGGTGCAACAGATGCAAAGGCGAGGAACTGTGAAGAGCAAGGTATGGAGCATTTGTCAGAGGGGAGCCAGGAGGTGTGCGCAATGAGTTCTAGAGGAGTGATGGGTTTACTCTTGCCTTCTTGGTTCAAAGTTTAGGAAGGCTGCTTGAGTAGCCAGATGAGGGGAAAGGTCTCAGGAAGACTTGGGAAGACAGCATGAGGTGGACCCCCCAGCCGTCTTCCAGCCCCAATCTGCCCATCTGCCCCTGCCCTATCCCACCATCTGCATCTGCTGTGGTCTTGTCAAGGGCTCCACAGAGAACACAATGCTGGTTGCTCCACTTGTTCAGTGCTTTATTGAAACAAGGCCCTAACAGATGACTCATCAGGGCCCTCAAGCACAGCCCTTCCCACATCCTGAGATTAAAAAGTCAGAGGTGGTTCTGACCTTGGTTTAGCTGCCACCTCGACATTTCCTCTTGAATATTTTCAAACCTTAAAGTGTAAAGATTTTGTCCAGACAGACACATATATACTCCTGCCGAAGGCTGTCACGCTCACTGAAATGCTTCTACCCAGTGGTTTATGTGGGAGGCGTTGTGCATCTACAGCTCTCCGTCCATTTATCATCCATCCATTTGTCCATCCATCTGTTCATTCATGACAAGACAGCAGCAAGTTCTCACAAGTCAGGCCCCAGGGTTCACAGCAGTGGGGGCTGGGCTTCCAGTGAGGTTAAGGACACAGACCTTAGCCCTCACCCAGGGGCCCCCAAGAATAACATCCCTTTCCGAGGCAAGAGAAGACAGGCCAAGTGGGTAATTAAGGTTTGAGTCCATAACCCCAACTGGACCGGGAGAGCCTAATGGGTAACTTTGGGTGGGGCAGCCCTCCCTTCAGGTGACCGCTTGACCACCTGTGAATGACCTGAGATGGGCAAAAAAATCAGACAGACAAGTCAGGCATGCAGGTAACACTGAAACAGGAAGAGTAAGAGCTTATGTTTGTGCTGGAGGTGTACGTAAGGAGGGACAGGAAAGAGGGAACGTGAAAGCAGGAACAGGCAGACACACAGAGGAGTGCTACTGAGGGCCAGGGCACAGCGCTACTCCTAGGGCAGGGAGGAGTGCGGCTCTGGCCCATCTTGGGGCTGTGGTTTCCCTCAGCCTCAAACATACAAACAAAGCCTCTAGGAAAAGGGGGACTTTTCTGGACACAGGGA
Source organism: Myotis davidii (assembly GCF_000327345.1). NCBI lineage: Eukaryota > Metazoa > Chordata > Mammalia > Chiroptera > Vespertilionidae > Myotis > Myotis davidii. The sequence continues at coordinate 1,781,063 of NW_006286587.1, read as the reverse complement.
GACAAAGGGTTAACCCGAACAAGGAAGAAAAAAAGCAAAAGATTCCTGTTGGACACAAAATACTTCCTTTGAGCTGGACATAATCCAATTTCACTGTCAACAGGCTGGGCTCTTCTAGGAGATAGGGTGTTGGTAGAGGAGAAGCACATGGGCCGATAGTCTTGGGGTTCACAGAAGGTCTAGGGCAGGATGGGGGAGGGCGATCAATATGGGGGAATGGGCAATTGGGGGGGCAGTCCTCCCTTCTCTTAGGGTGTTGCCTGGCCAAGCCCTTTCCCTGCAGTCCAGCCCTCCCCCAGAGGCCATGGCCACCCCTGCCTGCGGTACCGGGTGCTGCGGGAAGAACTCCTTGTAGCCGCCTTTGAGGATGTACATCTCAGGATAGTAGAGGCTGGGGTAGTCATTGATGGTTCGATCTCGCTCCCTGATGAAACGGCACCTGGGACCAATGGGTGTGGGAGTCAGAGCTGGGCGTGCACTAGGGTGGACCTCAGGGAACCTGTTCCCTGCACCCACTCCTTTGAGCGCCTTGGGAAGGCTCGAGCACCAAAGAGGCTGGGAGCACAGTCCGGCTCCTGAGCACCAAAGAGGCTGGGAGTTGGAAGGAAGAAGGAAAACCAAGGGAGCCTGTTTCTAGAAGGCAGTTGTGGAATCGTTGTTAGTGTTATCTGGCCTGGGCTGGGAAAGGGGAAGCAGAACGAAGAGAAGTTGCCAAAATTCAAGAGATCTGTTCAGGAGGTCTGGCCAAGACTCGGTGAGGGAAGGAAAGGACATCTGAACACCAGGAGGGTCAGTGTCACTGAGGACTGGGACAGGGTTTTAAGGACACTGCTGAAGGCTTGGGATCAGATTTGGGGGCGGGGGTGACAATGGGTAGAGGGTGCGGATTGATGGGAAGGACTGCAGGAGGGAGACGGGGAGGGTGCCGTGCACAAGGAAGCAGGGATGAGGTCTGCGTCCGGCGGTCAGATGAGCCAAGAGGCCCAGGCCAAGGAGGGGCTGGGCGCAGGCTCTTGGCCACAGGACGGCTCCAGCACCTACAAGCTTGGGCGGAGCTGGGACTCACATGCGGGGCCCACGCTCAGATGAGAATTCACAGTGGAAAATGAGGATGATCCTCTTGTCCAGGCTGCAGGGTGTGATGGGGCTCTGCAGCAGGAACATCTCGGCGTCCTGTTCCAGGGGCAGGTTCACAGCAGTCTGCAGAGTAGCCGGAGGTCAGGCCACTGCCCTGGGCCTGGCTGGCAGACCCCGCCCCTAGGCAGTTCCCATCTTTCCAAAGGGTGACCCCCACCTCTTGCTGGGCAGGACCCTTCCCCACAGGAGGGCGCCCCCACAGATGAAGGATAGAACTGGTGGGAGGGCGCCCCCACAGATGAAGGATAGAACTGGTGGGTCTTCAGCACCTCTCTGGTCACCCTGCCTCACCTTGATGTGCCCGCCTTCATACTCGTAGGGGTATCTGCAGTCCACAATCACAAACCTCTCCACGATGTTGCTGAACTTGCCCATCAGCAGGGCCACCATCTGTGGAGGCCACAGAGATGGGTTCCAGCAGGCCAGGGGTTGGCTCCTAACCCTGCCCTACCCAGAGCTTGCAGCCTGTTCTCAGCGAAGGTTAACAGACGAACCGCTCATCTGCACATACCGTTTCTGGTGAGATGTACTTGAGGTCTTGGTGCTTCCCATCCACAGTCTGTAGGAGGAAGGCCTGCATGAAGAGGGGAGAGAGAGAGAGCTTGAGAAAGAGAAGAGGAAGAAGGTGAAATGGGTAAGGTGAGGAGCAGGAACTGTCCACGGTGGTCACTGTCCAGGATATTCTCAATCTCGTCGTGACACAAGCCCAAGAGGCCACGCCGGATTCGACCTTCAAATTCAGCTCTGATTCCCATAGCAACCGAGAGGAGGCTTTCAGGTCTGGTGCCCCAGGAACAACCTTCCAAGGGGAAATGAAGGGGAGCAGAAGCGATAGACTCCTGCCTCTACCTCCAGTTCTGCCAAGCCCGGGAATGAGGCCCGAGGAGGGTCAAGCTAGACGTCTGTTTGGAAATGTTTTCCAAGGTGGAGACATCACTGATGCGTGGACACACGTGAGATAGAGTCAGGAGACCGAGTAGAGTCCAGGGGAGAGTAAAGGACGAGAGTATGCAAAGTTCAGAGCAATGGGGCCTCTGGTGAGAGAGGGTGGCACTGAAGCAGCTGCTGGGCTAGGGGGCTACAGCTGGCAAGGGGTGGAGCCTGAGGGTCTTGCCAGCTGGTACCTTAGAGTAATCCCCAATCAGTTCACGGTGGTCACTGTCCAGGATATTCTCAATCTCGTCGTGACACAAGGACTTGGAGCGAAGGACCCGGGCTTTCTGTGAGATAGATGGCAGCCAAGATCAGGGGGGAAGCTGCCCCTCCAGGCCCAGTCTGGCTGGTACCCCCCTTGCCTGCACCCTGGCTGAGAAGGGCTTGCAGGGTAGACTGGAAAGGTGGCAGCCCCGCCCCAGGAGGAGGGCTCTCACAGGTTCCTCGGCCTCCTGCTGCTCCTCCAGAGGGGTCACACTTTTCCTCCGCTTGTTCTGTACGGGCAGGTCCCTGTCCTGGGGTCGCTCTAGTCTCTTGAGGATGGGCCGGATCACACCGCAGGGCATGGACGGAGAGCGGAAGAGCCGCTGGCACTTGCTGTACATGATGAAGTCCTGGCAAGGGCAGTGGATCGGGGGTCAGAGTGCTCAGCTCCTGCTTTCCCCCAATCCCACCTAGAGGGTAGGGGGCCACCCCAGAAGCTCACCTGCTCCTCCTCCTTTTCCAAAGTCTTGACCAGGGGGGCACTAATGAGGCTCTCTATGCCTGGGGGAACTGAATCAGCGTCCTGAAGCCATATCAACAAGGATTTGGTCACACCAACAGGCACAGGCCAAATCCCTCAGGCCCCAGTCCTCCAGCGCAGCCTTCTCTGGCCTTGCCAGCACCTCCACACTGGGCAGCCCCCCAGAACCAGGAGGGCAGGGACCCTTCACTGCTGGGGCTTGCACAGAACCATGAGAAGTCATGCAGGGGCGCATTTCCTCCGCCCTGCCCATCTGCCCCTCACTGCAGCACCAGCCACCTGCTCTTCTCTGATTGGCCAGAGGTCAGGCTGTGACTCAGTTACCTCAGATCCTTCTGACATTGGGATGCGGTCATAGTCTTGCTCCAGGAGCTCAGAGCTCTCCTCTGGGACATCCCAGGGAGGGAGATGTAGGGGGCCTGATGGAGCAAGACTGCCTACCTCTAAGTCATCCTCCAGGATGTCCACAAACCCATCATCTTCGTCAGGAACTCCCTTGGTGGGGGTCAGGGGGAAGCGCTGGGCCAGGGGACTCAGCTCCTCTACTTCCATCTTCCGCTCAGGGGTGAGACACTTGTATGGGTGACGAACAGATGCAGGCTACTCAGTGGTGGGGACCCAAGGCAGTCCCCACCCTTCTCCTTCTGATAAAAGGTTCCCTTGCCTCAGGCTCAATCACCCTCCCACCCCCAGGCTGCCTTCGGGGGCACCTGCCCTGTGCGCCTGCCTGCCCTGCAAGGGTCAGCTCTCCCGATGTACCATCAAGTCGGGGGCCGAGCTTGGCCTCTGGGCAAAGGCTTCTCTGCGGTTGGCCCACTCGGCCAGAGCATGGGCGTTGGGGGGGGGGGGGGGGGGGGGAAGAGGTGGCGTCATCACATGCCAGAGCACCACCCAGCATGCCCCTCTCTCTCCCTGGAGTGGTCCCACTCTGGCCTGCGGGAAGCGCACATTCTCCTTATCCTCCTCAGAGCTGTGGGCAGTTTGGTCACGCGCCTCACTCTTCTTCCAGCTGCCAGGCGCTCGGGCATTGGTGATGTTCCGTAGCACAGGGCTGTGGCCCAGAAGCCTCACCTGGGGAGCCAGGGGAGCAGCAGGTACTGAAGGTTACCTTTCTCTGGCACCAGCCCAGGCCTTACCTTCTCCCATCCCTCCCCTGAATGCCCCTGTTCACCCATTCACCTCCCAAGGCCAGACCAGGAGTTGGGCCTTAGAACCCTCCTGCCCTGCCTCGAGGGCACTCACCGGCAAGGACTGGAAGCGTCGGATGGGGAACTGCTTGCTGCAGAAGGAAACAGGGACACATCAGGGCTGGAGAGTCTGGGACCGTCGTGGCGAGCATGCAGGATGCCCCTCCACCTGAGCCCTGAGCACCCTGCCCCTGCCAAGGGGGGCAGAGGTAGCCTATGATGGGTAGACCACCGGAGCCTGTGAGGGGAAGCCCAAGCACTTACCTTCGAACGAACCGGCTAGCTTCCTGGATGGCCTGCTCAAACCTAGGAGAGAGAAGGGTTCCATGCAGCCCACCTCCTACTACAGCCCACCACCCACCTCCAGCATCAGGTCCCCAGTCCACAAGACCTGAGGACCAGGGCGAAGGACAGTGGAAAGGGGAAGTAGAAAGAATGTCAACTATCTGGGGACCCAGCTATTGAGGAGGGGGGAAGATGAGAGTCAGCCTGGGATTTTAAAGGCTCCCTGAATGGAAGAGGGCCCAGAGAATGGCAGCAATGGAGACAGCTGGGGTAGGTCAAAAGGTGGCTGAGCGTTACCCAGACAACGGTCATGCCAGCCTGCCCACAGGCCTTCCACCTGTATGCAAATCACCTCAGCGGGGCCATATGGCCGCCAGGAAAGGCATTCATCCATCCCATGACAGGCCTTGGCCGACAATGTGGGTGTCTCCAGGGCCTGGATGCCAGCAAGGCTGGGCTTCCCTCCCCTTGTGTGGGGCTCTCTGGGCCCCCCCCCAGGACAGCGGTCTGGTTTAGTGTGCCCTTGGATCAGCCAGTTTGCCATGCCAGACCCCCTAGTGACAAATGTGTAGGGTTACACCCTCGTCTCCCTCCTGTGGAATTTTTCAGGACCCAGCCTCTGTCCCACCCCCTCCTCCTGCCTGAGGAGAGGCCAGCAGGCAAGGAATTCCAGCAGATGTTCCTTCTGAGGCCGGAGCACAGGCTTCTGTAGATAGGCCCCACCCCCTCTAGCTACGTTACCAGAGACCACCTGCCATGCAGGGCTTTGTGCATCTATGCGTACACTCACACACACACACATACGCTTCTTTCTGAGAAACTGTGTAACCGTCAAAGCAGGTGCAGCGGGGCAGGCACTGAGGACTACAATGTCAGGGGGTTGGGCCCCAGGGTGTAGGCAGGTGGCTGTGCCCAGACAACCTGGCATCAGGGATGACCAATTTCATAGGCTTGGCCTCCAATCTGCACCCGAGCCTTGGGGTAAAGCAGAGACAGCTTGTTGCCACCAAAACCTAACCTGCAGGCCCTCCGCCCAATTCTCTTCTCGTTTCCTGTTTGTGAACAAAAACCGTGTAGCCCAGCCTAGTCTGATCAAAGGCCGTGGGAGGAAAAACAGCCACTGCCCTAAACTCAAAGCCATAGTCCCCCAGCCCGGGCGGGGGATGCCCAGCTGTTCTCACTAATACCTGGCAGCTGCTCCCCCTGCAGAGGCTTGAACAGCTGGATGGGACAGCTGTACTCTAGAAAGTACTACTCCTGCCCCACAACCAAGGCGGGTGGGATCTAGCCCACCAGCTCCCTCTCCAGTCCATCTCTCAAAGAGCCTGATCCAGGGGTGGACAAGAGGGTCAAGTGTCAATGAAGCCAGAGGTTGCTGATAGGATGGCTGAGAGCCAAACCAGCCTGTAGCAACTATTTTGTGTGGCCTAGAGTGACAAAAGTTTTGAATTAGTTGGACCATGTTTTAAAATTGTGGTATTTCACACACACACACACACACACACACACACACACACACACACACGTATAGGCAGAAAGGAAAACAGGACGCATACCAGCCTATGTTCCCATAAGGGCTGACTGGCATCAAGTATCTGCTGCTCCCAGAGGCCGCTGTCCCCACTACCCTGGCCCTGAGCCTACTCTCACATGCTCCTGTGAGAACTGACCCTTCTCTGAGACAGGGAGCAAGCAAGATCCCAGAACTTAGGAAGGTCAATTAGTCCTCCCATATGGGGACCCAGGGGGGTCTGTCCACTCTCCCAGGCTTCCCCAGTGAGTGTATGCTACAGCTGGGATTCCCAAAGGCAGGTGCCAAATCCTGGAGTGGGGATGCCTCTTCTTTACTCACGTCTGCTCCGCCATCTGGGGGTCCATGGGGCTGGGAGAATCCATGCAGAGCCCTGAGGGGACAGAGTGCTTTGGTTTGAAAGTAGTGCCATTTTCTGTACTCTCCCCCACCATGTCCCAACCCTATTCAGAGAAGGGAAAAAAAACTGTTTCTATTTTAAATATCGACACATTAAAAAAAATGCAGCAAAACCCACCCATGGACCCCAACAGCCCAGGCTGCCCCCCAACTGTCCAGGGCTCCACTCCCTATTTGCTATGAAAACACTTCTACATGGGTTGTCAATCAAAACTTCGTTAAGCATTTTTCTTGAACTGGTTTAAGATAATCTGTTCTGGAAGAGATCACAGCTTTTTAAAAGGAGGATTCTATAGCTGGGGGCAAGTGAGTGTTATAAAATAACCAGCTTTCCATCCTAATGCCTCCCAGGTGGGGCTGTGGTTCAGGGGCTTTGGTTTTAAATAGGTGAGATCTCATCTCCTGCAGAGGGCCCCGCCCAACCACTGGTTCCGCCTGGATGTGGTGAGCCCAGCCCCAGCCAGAGGAGGGCAGGGGAGGCTTCTCAGACCTCCCGGTTGTTGGAAGGACATTAGTCTGATTGGCAGGGAAATGAGGAGGCTCAGGCAGCCCCCCAAAGTCCCCTGGCACCCCTGGGCCTCACCTGCATCAGAAGATTCAGAGGACTCAGACGACAGGGAGGATGCTGATGCTCGCCGCGGGGACAGGGATAGGCATGTGAGCAGGCTGCCTACCTGACTCTTTGGGGCCTCCCTGGGAAGGGAGCAGGGACCCAGGGAAGTAGAAAGGTAAATGGGGGGTTCAAGGGCTGGCTGGCCCATGTTCCCACCAGCCACCCACTTCTGAAGGGCCCATCCAGCATCTGCACTGCCCCAAGGTAGGCGATGGCATGGAAAACCTGCCCTCTTCTCCGTAGGCCGGCTCCTACAGAGGCCCTAAGCGTCTTCTCTTCGTTGGTTGGTTTAAGAAAGATCCTCCTGGGTACAGGGGGAGGTGAGCCCAAGACAAGAGGAGGGAGCTGGGCTGGGGATCATCCTGGGGGTGATCCTGGGGATGGGGCAGTAGAGCAGCCTCCAGGCAGCGGTTCTCAACCTGTGGGTCTCGACCCCTGGAAATACATCCTGCATCTCAGATATTTACATGACGATTCATAACAGTAGCAACATTACAGTTATGAAGTAGCAACGAAAGTAATTTTATGGTTGGGGGTCACCACAGCATGAAGAACTGTATTAAAGGGTCGCGGTATTAGGAAGGTTGAGAACCACTGCTCCAGGGCCTTTAGGCTCCTACCCATCCACAGGCCTTCCTAAAGGGAGAGCCAAACTTGGGGTTCTGCCGCTGGGAGGACAACCCAGCCCGGACCCTGCAGGTAACTCAGGGAGCAGGACCAGTGTTTAACCCTTTAACCCCCAGGAAGGAACTAGGGGTAGAGGGAGCAGGGGCAAGGGACCTAGGAGAACTGGATTGCTCTGCCTTCTAGTTCCCCTCCGGGCTCACGATCCCCTGCCTGGGGCAAAATGGTGGCGACAGGGGCAATAGGGAGGCAGCATGATGGAGGCACACTGAGGGAGGAGGAGGAGGGGAAAAGAGGATCTTCAGAGTCTGGTGCCGAATAAGAACAGGTCACCTAGAGGGTGTAAGCCGCACAGTCCCGGCCTCTCCGCCCTTGTCCCGGGTCCCCAAAGCAGGCTCTCCCCGGGATGCCTCCTTACTCGCCTCTCGGATTCGGATCCCATGGGGGGGTTCCCCAGGAGGCCCGGGACCAACACCCTAGTGCCGACCTCTCACCCCACACCCGGCCTCCTTGGGGCGCCCTACCTGCCGAGCCCAGCCAGGTCGTGCATGGTCTGGGTGAGGGTGGCGACCGGCGAGAAGGTGGCCGCGCGCTCCGGGGAC
>NW_006286587.1:1764745-1772321 GCF_000327345.1 Myotis davidii | reverse complement strand
CGCGGTTGGATGTCATTTACGAGCTCCGCTAGGCAGTGAGGGGCGCCGTCCCGGGAGTCGGCGGACGCAGGGGCGGGCTCTGCGAGGCCGTGTTCGCCACTTACAGACGGGGACACCGCGGTGTGAAGTTCATGGTCGCATTCAAAGCCGCCGGCCGCGCAGCTTCCCCGCCCCAGACGGGCGCCCCCGGAGCCCAGGTCCCTCCAGGAGCCCCCAGCGTAGGAGGTGGACCCGCGGTGGGGACCGACTCGTAACGGATGGGCGCTTTTGGGGGTGGGGGTCCAGGTTAGAGGTGACCCCAAGGGGCCCAGTTTTCTCTGGGTGCACAAGAGGAGGCTCTGATGGGTGGTCTAGACAGGGGTTCTGGTGGCGAGGGTGTCGGTGACCTCAAAACCCAGTTATGGAAGTATCTCCCGTCCGTTGGTGGTTTGGCTACTGTGGTGCCGATGGGCATCACATTGTTTAACTGGTGTCTCTTTGATCATCTGGGAGGCGGAACTTGTCACTAGTTTAAACTGAGCAGCTTCTAATTATTTAGTCACCTTCCAGCGAGCCCGCTGTCCTGGAATGAGGCAGGAAGGCTGTACCCAAAATCAAGTGGGTGACAAGCCGCTTTTGCATCCTGTCTTCCCAGGGAAGCGGAGGTCTTCGGCTGGGAGGGGCGGGCCTCTGGCAGGCAGGAGCTGCAGCCTTCCCCCCTTCCCCTGCAGTTCCAATCACGACCTTGGCTGCAAAAGGGAGGGCTGGCGGTGGGGGTTCCCAGGGGCCTGCCAGGGAACAGGCGGTAGAGGAAGGGGATGGGAAGACCCAGTCCCACCTCAGAGGGATGACCTGGGAGGGGATGGTGACCCTTCTCTCAACATTTTGTCTAGCTCCTGTGCTGTGCCGGGAGCTATGCTGTGTGCTGGGCAGGAAGGCTGAAGTTTCAGGTCAAGAGTCCAGCTCCGAACCTCCAAGATTCAAGGCTGTGACTGCCTGGGGGTCGGTCTCCCACCTGAAAGACCAGAAATAAAACTGCCCTGAGGGTTTCATGGTCAAAATCAGCCCAGCAGGGGTTACCCACACATTGCTTCTACAGGGTGTGCAGAGGTGGAGGGAGTAGGTGGGGAGATGGCCGTTATATTCCCGTCGCTGAGATCCCACAGTCCTGTCACCTCTGGGCCAGTGGAGAGGGGCCAGGACCACAGAGGGGTCATTCCAGAGCATCCCACACAGCAGCCCTGTGGATCTTCCTGAATCTCCTTTCGCCAATCAGATGTGTTAAAAAACACACCCTGTCAATAAAAATAAGCTAAAAGAAATTGCAGCCCTAGCGGGTTTGGCTCAGTGGATAGAGCATTGGCCTGTGGACTGAAGGTCCCGGGTTTGATTCCGGTCAAGGGCACGTGCCTGGGTTGTAGGCTCAATCCCCAGTAGGGGGCGTGCAGGAGACAGTCTATCAATGATTCCCTCTCATCTTTGATGTTTCTATCTATCTCTCCCTCTCCCTTCCTCTCTGAAATCAATAAAAAGATATCTAAAAAAAAAAGAAAAGAAAAGACATTGCAGCCCGGGTGGTGGCTCAGTTGGCTGGAGCATCGTCCTGTACACCAAAAGATTTCAGGTTCAATTGCAGGGCAGGGCATATACTGAGGTTCAGGTTCGGTGCTCGGTTGGGGCATGTATGGAAGGCAGCCAAACCATTGATGTTTTTCTCTCTCTCCCCACCCCCCTCCCTCTCTCTCTAAAAAGATTAGTGAATATGTCCTCTGGTGAGGATTAAAAAAAAAAAAAAGCAATTGCAAACATCATAGAGGATCAACTCCTCCCATCCAGCCACATTTCTGGGCTGAAATCTGTCTTCCCATGGAAAAGAAGGACCTGGCAGTGGACTGTACACATCAAGCACTGGGCTTGGTTAAGGAGTGTGGCGTGACCCCAGAGCACTGCCAGAGAGGAGGAAAAATTACCACATGCTCGTAAAATCCTGCTTCTCCAAGCCTGTTAACAAACAGCATCTTTTTTTTAAAAAATATATTTTATTGATTTTTTACAGAGAGAAAGGGAGAGGGAGAGAGAGTTAGAAACATCGATGAGAGAGAAACATCCATCAGCTGCCTCCTGCACACTCCCCACCGGGGATGTGCCCGCAACCCAGGCACATGCCCTTGACCGGAATCGAACCCGGGCCCCCTCAGTCCGCAGGCCGACGTTCCATCCACTGAGCCAAACCGGTTTCGGCAACAAACAGCATCTTTCTGGGACTAATTTTTCTGGTACCTTTTTTTTGGGGGGGAGGGGGGTGTCATGGATTGTGACATGTTAAATGGTTTTTGTGGGTTTTTTTTTTAAATCCTCATCCGAGGATATGTTTTCTTTTTCTTTTTTTCTTTTTTGCTTAAAGCATTACAAAGGGTATTACATATGTGTCCATTTTTCCCCCCGCCCTTGACAGTCCCCTAGCCTCCCCTATCTCCAGTGTCTTATGTCCATTGGTTATGCTTATATGCATGCATACAAGTCCTTTGGTTGATCTCTTACCCCCCTCCCTCCTGCCCCCCAACCCTCCCCGGCCTTCCCGCTGCAGTTTGACAATCGGTTTGAGTGTTTTCTTTTTAAATTATTATTTTTGAGTTTTAGAGAGAGAAGAAGGGGGAGAGAGAAACATCAGTGAGAGAGAAACATCTATCGGTTGCTCCTGTATGTGCCTTGACTGGGGACTGAACCTGCAAGCTTTTGGTGTCCAGGACGCCACTCCAGCAACTTAGCCACCCAGCCAGGGCAACATGTTAAATGATTTTTAAAAATTGGTACATGGGCTACCAGGAACCGTGTGGGCCTGCGCTGCGCTCTTCCTTTCCGATCCGCCATCGGTGGTGGAGTCGCCACCAAGATGCAGATTTTCGTGAAAACCCTCGCGGGAAGACCATCACTCTGGAGGTCGAACCCTCAGATACAACAGAAAATGTAAAGGCCAAGATCCAGAATAAGGAAAGAATTCCTCCTGATCAGCAAAGACTGGTCTTCGCTGGCAAGCAACTGGAAGACGGACGTACTTTGTCTGACTACAACATTCAACATTCAACATTCGTGGTGGTGCTAAGGAAAGGGAGAAGTCTTACCTCACTCCCAAGAAGAATAAGCATAGGAGGAAGAAGGTGAAGCTGGCTGTCCTGAAATACTACAGCGTGGATGAGAGTGGCAAAGTCAGTTGCCTTCGTCAGCAGTGCCCTTCAGATGAATGTGGTGCTGGAGTTTTTCCGGCCGGTCACTTTGACAGACACGATTGTAGCAATGTTGTCTGACCTATTGCTTTAACAGAAGACAGGTAATTGTATTTGCTTCAACAGAAGACAGGTAATTGTATTTGGGTTAATAAAAGACATGAACTAACATTAAAAGAAATTGGTACATGGTACCAAAAATTCAGACAAAGGATAAAATTTAACTGGTACAAAAGAGGTAGTGATCATTCAATCTCCCTCCCCAGAGGCAGCCACTATTATAAATTTGTTGCATAGTCTGTAACAGTCCAAGCCAAAAGAAACATAATGGGAAGCACAAATATGAGCCACATATGTAATTCAAGAAGTTTTAGTAGCCACATTAAAAATTAAAAAGAAACATAAAATTTTATTAGTTTACTTAATTTAATGTGTTAAAAATATTATCATTTCAACATATTAACATAACAATTATGAATAATGTATTTTACATACTTTTTTTTGGTACCAAGTCTTCAAAGCCCAATGTACATTTTACACTCACAGCACATCTCAACTTGGACTTGGAATGTACTTTTCAAGCACTGGATAGTCACATATGAGATTAGTGGCTACCACAGTGAACAGGGCAAGTCTATATATTTACAAGCATATGTATGCCCATATTTTTATAAATATACAAACAGAACATGAAACATTGTTGTACATCTTGCTTTCTCTATTTTACTTGGAGATAGATCTATATTAGTGCCATAATGACATATATTTATTCAATTCTCTAATGCGAAACATTTAGGTTATTAGTTTTTGCAATGATGCAGACAGTACGCATTGCATGAATTCCTAAAGCGGAAATGCTGGAAAGTGTGGACCTTACTCATTGAAACCTCCTGTTCTCTTTTCTCAGTCTCATTTCCTCAAGCTGACTGAGCTATTGAAGAGCAGGGACCATGTCTTTTACCTCTCCACCCTTCTCCCAGCACCTCAAATAGGCTCCAGCCCCAGGTTGGCCTCTGACCCCAATATTCCACTTCTAGGGATTTCTCTTAAGGATATGACAAAAGTACACACTGATGTATGTATGTTCATTGAGTCATTTTTTAAAAATATATTTTATTGATTTTTTACAGAGAGGAAGGGAGAGAGATAGAGAGTCAGAAACATCGATGAGAGAGAAACATCGATCAGCCGCCTCCTGCACATCCCCCACTGGGGATGTGCCCGCAACCCAGGTACATGCCCTTGACCGGAATCGAACCTGGGACCCTAGTTGTTTGAGCAAAGTACCGAGCACTGAAAGGTCTCTGAGTTTGATTCTTTTTTTTTTTTTAAATATATTTTATTGATTTTTTTACAGAGAGGAAGGAAGAGAGATAGAGAGTTAGAAACATCGATGAGAGAGAAACATCGATCAGCTGCCTCCTGCACATCTCCTACTGAGGATGTGCCCGACCCAGGTACATGCCCTTGACCGGAATCGAACCTGGGACCCCTCAGTCCGCAGGCTGACGCTCTATCCACTGAGCCAAACCGGTTTTGGCCATTGAGTCATTTTTAGTAACAACAAAACACATAGCATAAGGTGGGTGTCATTCAACATGGGAACAGCCAATGAGGTGCAATACCTGTGTAATACCTGGACCTTTATTTTTTTAAAATATTTTTATTGATTTCAGAGAGGAAGGGAAAGGGATATAGAAACATCAATGATGAGAAAGAATCATTGACAAGCTGCCTCCTGCATGCCCCCTACTGGGGATGGAGCCCACAACCTGGGCATGTGCCCTTGACTGGAATCTAACCCAGGACCTTTAAGTTTACAAGCTGATGCTCTACCCACTGAGCCAAACCAGCCAGGGCAACCTTCAGCCTTTAAAGAGAACAGGTGCCCAGCTGGCATGGCTCAGTGGTTGAGCATCAACCTATGAATCAGGAGGTCATGGTTTGATTGCCTGTCAGGGCACTTCCCCGGGTTGTGGACTCCATCCCCAGTGCAGAAGGCAGCCAATCAGTGGTTTTTTCTAATCATTGATGTTTCTGTCTCTCTCCCCACTCCCTTCCTCTCTGAAATCAATAAAAATGTAAAAAAAAAAAAAAGAAAAAAAAGAACGGGCACTGGAGGGTAGGAATGCCTGGCACCCTGCTGGACCCAATAAGTAATTGAATGATTACATGTTAAGCTCTTGGAAAATGGTCTTTGGAAAAAAGGGTTCCTAAAATAAGAGAAGTTTGAAACTCACTGATGTAGATATTTATTGACATGAAAAGATGTTCACAATATTGGCTACAAAATATTATGCTAAATGTTATCCTATTAATAACACTATGCACAGCCCTAACTCGTTTGGCTCAGTGGATAGAGCGTTGGCCTTCGGACTGAAGGATTCCAGGTTCAATTCCGGTCAAGGGCATGTACCTGGGTTGCAGGCTCCTCCCCGGCCCAGGGCCCTGGTCAGGGCTCCTGCAGGAAGCAACCAATTGATGTGTTACTCTCACATTCATGTGTGTCTCTGTCTCTCCCCCTCTCTCTTCCATTCTCTCTAAAAATCAATGGAAAAATATCATTGGGTGAGGATTAACAAAAACAAACAAACAATAAATAAAGGTGATTAAATGTTTTTATCCTCAAAAATTTCTGTATTTTAAAATATTTTCCAAAGAACAGGCATAGTTTTCATTTTTTTTTTTTTCTGGTTCCCCGGCCCCCTCCTCCACAAAGACAGGAGGGGAAAGGGAGAGAGAGACAGAAACATCAATGATAGAGAATCAATGATCGGCTGCCTCCTGCATGCCCCCTGCCAGGACTGAGCCTGCAACCTGGCATGTGACTTGATCCTAATCAAACGGGATTATGTCCAATCAACTGAGCCACACCCACCAGGGCTCCTTTTCATTGTAAAGGGACTGTTAGTACTTGCTTATTGAAGAAACCTTGGAAAGTTCAGCAAGGTACTGGGGGTGAGGGGAGCCCACCCACAGAGCAATCACCCAAACACCCACTGATAAGCCAGAATGGGTGAGGATAAGCCAGGAGGGATATATGTCACATGGATGAAATCTCCAAAATGTAGCAAGGTTTCCTGAAGATGTGTGGAAAGGCATCCTTAGACAGATGGCCCTACATTCACCTTTGCACGGGGACCATACACCCATTATGGGCCAAGCACTGATCTGGCCTGCAAAGGGAAAAGTCTCCTATATTTTCTTCTGGATCTTGTGATTAGAGGAATATTTTTTTTTCTATCTCAGGGGTGGGAATGAGCTCTCTAAGTAAGACACAAAACCCAGAAGCATTACAGGAAAAATTGATAGACCTGCCTACTTAAAGATTTAAAACTTCTCATATCTAAGACTCCCTAGACCAGTGATGGCGAACCTATAACACCTGTGTCAGAGGTGACAACGCGAACTCATTTTTTTGGTTGTTTTTTCTTTGTTAAATGGCATTTAAATATATAAAATAAATATCAAAAATATAAGTCTTTGTTTTACTATGGTTGCAAAGATCAAAAAATTTCTATATGTGACATGGCACCAGAGTTAAGTTAGGGTTTTTCAAAATGCTGACACGCCGAGCTCAAAAGGTTTGCGCCATCACTACCCTAGACTATGTTAAAGGACAAATGTAGAATATATTTGCAATATACTTAAAGATTTTGCTCAGAGATGAAGAGCCCCTAAAAGTCAACAACAACAAAAAACCAAAACAAATATAAGGAATACATGTGCAAAGATCTGACTAGGAAATCCAAAGGATTCAAATGGCCAACACACACATGAAACAAGAAATGCACACTAACCAGCAGTGAGTTACACTTTCTTCCCTTGGCTTCCAGAACACCATACAGGCGTGGTTTTCCTCCTACATTTCAGCTGTTCTTCACGAGTTTCTCTTTAAAAAAAAAGAAAAGAAAATATTGCCTGGCCGGTGTGGCTCAATAGTTGAACCAGGAGGTCACGGTTTGATTCTCGATCAGGGCACATGGCGGGATTTTGGACTTGATCCCCAGTAGGGGTGTGCAGGAGGCAGCCAATTGATGATTCTTTTTTTTTTAATTAAATCTTTATTGTTCAGATTATTACATTTGTTCCTCTTTCCCCCCCCCATAACTCCCCTCCTCCCAGTTCCCGCCCCACCCTCCGCCCTCACTCCCCACTCACTGTCCTCATCCATAGGTGCACGATTTTTGTCCAGTCTCTTCCCGCATCCCCCTCAACCCCTTACTCCCCAAGAATAGCCAGTCCATTCCCATTCTATGCCCCTGATTTTATTATAATCACCAGTTCATTCTGTTTATCAGATTCTCAACTTGATTTTCAGATTCTCTTGTTGATAGATGTGTATTTGTTGTTCATAATTTGTATCCTCTCTC
>NW_006286587.1:1759545-1762819 GCF_000327345.1 Myotis davidii | reverse complement strand
CACTCCGCACCTCAGTATTTGACTTCAGCAGTGCGCCTTCTCTGAGTGTCGGTATGCGTTCTCTTTCCTCCTAGTTGTAGGACTTCCACTCAGCCAGCGTTCCTGTGGTTCTGGGTGATGTCCGTTCCGTCTTTTAGTTTCACTTTTGAAGTGGTTGTTCGAGGCAGCAAACTCCGGCATTAACCTATGCTGCCATCTTGGTTCTCCCTAATGATTCTCTCTTATCACTTATGTTTCTATCTCTCCCTCTCCCTTCCTCTCTCTGAAATCAATAAAAAACATTTTAAAAATTAAAAAAATAAATAAGAATATATTATTGCCCTGCCAGTGTTTCTCAGTGGTTAGCATCATCCACGCATCAAAGGGTCTCAGGTTCGAGTCCCAGTCAAGGGCATGAACCTGAGTTAAAGGTTCGATCCCGGCTCTGGGCATGTGTGGGAGACACAATCAATGTCTCTCATAAATGTTTTTTTTCTCTCTCTTTCTACCCACCAGGGGGCAGACAGTTGATCAGTCGACCAGTCGCTATGACGTGCACTGACCACCAGGGGGCAGATGTTCTCACCGATAGGTTAGCTTGCTGCTGGGGTCCGGCCCGATTGGGGACTGAGTGAGATGGGCCGGACATGCCCTGGAGCCCTCCTGCGGTCCGTTAGTACTTCCTTGGGCCACATTTTGCCTTCAATACTGCGGCAGTTCTTCCTGGCATTGACTCCATGAGATGTTGAAAGGTGATGTGAGGAATCTGACACCATGCCTGATGAATAGCATTGTCCAGTTCTGTGAGGTTTGATGGTTGTGGAACCAGCTGCCTGATGGCTCTTTTAACTTCGTCCCACCAATGCTCAATTGGATTGAGATCTGGTGATTTTGAACAGGCCTTCGGCTTCCATATCCCATACGATGCAGTGTACAGCTAATTTGCCTACAAATGTCAGGTGGTCATAACAACCTGGCCATTCACATTCAAACATATCCCACGTTCAAAGGCTGTTAAATCGCATTGTTTACCCATATCTTCAGAAAAAAAAATCACTTCTACTGTTGTGGTAAACAAACTGCTTCCCTATTTATAATGGTCTGGCCCTCTAGCAACTTCAGCGCAACTTCAGGGCGAAATTATAGCTAGTTTGCTACAAACGTCAGGTGGTCATAATAATCTGGACAGATTATAACTTATATATAATTAAAGTATAGTTGACATACAATATTATATTAGTTTTAGGTGTACAACATAGTGATTTGACATTTATGTATGTATCTTTTAAAATATATATATTTTTATTGATTTCAGAGAAGAAGAGAGAGGGAGAGATAGAAACATCAATGATGAGAGAGAATCATAGATAGGCTGCCTCCTGCATGGCCCCTACTGGGGATCAGCCCACAACCGGGCATGTGCCCTGATTGGGAATTGAACTGTTACCTCCTGGTTCATAGGTCAAGGCTCAACCACTTAGCCATGCTGGCCAGGCAACATTTACATACCTTATGATGTGAATACCACAATAAGTCTAGTAACCACCTGTTACCATACAAAGTTATTATATTATTAGCTATTTTCCTATACTGTACATTACATCCTTATGACTTATTTATTGTATAACTGGAAGTTTGTACCTCTTATTCTCCTTCGCCCCTTTCACCCACCACCGCCCACTCTCCTCTCCTCTGGCAACCATCATTTTGTTCTCTGTATCTATGAATCTGTTTCTGTTTTGTTTTGTTTATCCACTTGTTTTGTTTCTTAGATTCCACATATAAATGAAATCATATGGTATTCATCTTTGATTTACTTCACTTAGCATAATACCCCTCTACGTCCATCCATGTTGTCATAAATGGCTAGCTTTCATTCTTTTTTAAGTTATGTCTTAGCAGTATTCCATTGTATACATATATCACATTTCCTGCATCTCGTGAGTTTCTTGCTAGTTCTTTCTTGAGCCCTTAACCTTGGAGAGCCCAGGGCACAGTCTTTGGTTCTCTATTCTTCTTTGTCTACATCCACTCACTTGAAGCATCATCCAGCCCTAGGTCCTTACTCAGTCTGTCTGCCTGGGAGCCACAGCCTTCCTCTCTACCTACTCCTTATGTTAGTGTAAGAGTTTTTTTTTTTTTTAATTGATTTCAGAGAGGAAGGGAGAGAGAAACATCAATGATGAGGAAGAATCATTGATTGGCTGCCTCCTGCACACCTCACACTGGGGATTGAGCCTGCAACCTGGGCATGTGCATGACTTCCTGGTTCATAGGTCCATGCTCAACCAGTTGGTCAGTCTAAGAGTTTTTTGATTGCTTGTTTGTTTTATTGATTTTAGAAAGAGAGAGAGGAAGAGAGAGAGCGAGAGAAACATCGATATATGAGAGAGAAACATTGATTAGCTGCCTCTAGAACGCACCCTGATCAGGGATGGAACCTTCGAACTTTCAGTGTACTGGACAATGAAAGTCCAACCAACTGAGCCACACCTTAGGGCGCTCTAAGAGGTTTTTAAAATACTGTAGCACATTCAATGTTTTAAGAACTTCATTTTTATGTGTTTGGTTCAGGAACAGGAGGTTTCAGGGATTCATGTGTATGTGTGCCTATGTACTAATATATACATGATGTTATTTTTGTAGGTACAAGCACATTTATGACTATATGCATGTGACACACTGAGATGTTACAGTGTTTATGAATTGTGGGATCACCATCAAATATATTTAAAACTGGTGTTGCTATTATAAATGTGTAACAATAAGCTACATAGATTCTAGTTCATCCATAATTGGAACAATATACAACCATTAAAAAGCATGTTGGCAATACTTTACCGATATGGCAAAATTCTAATCACTCGATGCCAGGTAAAACTGCAGGAGATGCCAGATATACAGTCTAATACAGTCTGATGCCAGTTTTATGCAATAAAATTTTAAAAAGAAAACTGCATGTGCCTAGAGAAAAGACTGGAACTGTATAAAAATGTTACCTGCGCATCGCTCCAGGTATTGGGGTGAAAGGGGAATTCTAGTTTCCTGTATTTTTCAGTTTCCACCAAAAAGGTGGATTATTTTTACCTTAAGAAGACACAAAACACAATTGTTATTCTTCACAAGCCGCAAATCGCGGCTCACCGGCTCAGTGGCCAGGCACGGCGCCCCTGTCCCCAGGTCACCGGGATCCCGAGCGCGGGCGGGTCCAGCAGGCCGCAGCGCCCTCCGGCGGCCGGTCGGGGGTGGCAGGGAGGAGGGTGGGCGCGGAGAAGGGGGAGGCGGTGCCGGGCGT
>NW_006286587.1:1758971-1759478 GCF_000327345.1 Myotis davidii | reverse complement strand
ATGTTTGTTGCTTTAAGTTACTAAGTTTTGGGAAAACCTGTTACTCAGAAACTAAGATCTCCCTTTTTATCTCTATATGGAGCTCCATGAAATGCTGATGTTCCCCAGGGTTCTACTCTGGCCAAGCGGCGGCAGCTGACGTTCCGGGAGAAGTCGCGGCTCATCCAGGAGGTGGAGGAGAACCCGGACCTGCGCAAGGGCGAGATCGCGCGGCGCTTCAACATCCCGCCGTCCACGCTGAGCACCATCCTGAAGAACAAGCGCGCCATCCTGGCGTCGGAGCGCAAGTACGGGGTGGCCTCCACCTGCCGCAAGACCAACAAGCTGTCTCCGTACGACAAGCTCGAGGGGCTGCTCATCGCCTGGTTCCAACAGATCCGCGCTGCCGGCCTGCCCGTGAAGGGCATCATTCTCAAGGAGAAGGCTCTGCGGATCGCGGAGGAGCTGGGCATGGATGACTTCACTGCCTCCAACGGCTGGCTGGACCGCTTCCGCCGCACGGAGTCG
>NW_006286587.1:1743736-1758898 GCF_000327345.1 Myotis davidii | reverse complement strand
CTGTGCGCCAACGCCGACGGCAGCGAGAAGCTGCCCCCGCTGGTGGCGGGCAAGTCAGCCAAGCCCCGTGCTGGCCAAGCCGGCCTGCCCTGCGACTACACCGCCAACTCCAAGGGTGGTGTGACCACCCAGGCCCTGGCCAAGTACCTGAAGGCCCTGGACACCCGCATGGCCGCAGAGTCTCGCCGAGTCCTGCTACTTGCTGGCCGCCTGGCTGCCCAGTCCGTGGATACCTCAGGCCTCCGGCATGTGCAGCTCGCCTTCTTCCCGCCGGGCACCGTGCAGCCACTGGAGCGGGGAGTTGTCCAACAGGTGAAGGGCCACTACCGCCAGGCTATGCTGCTCAAGGCCATGGCTGCGCTAGAGGGCCAAGATCGTTCAGGCCTGCAGCTGGGCCTCATGGAGGCCCTGCACTTCGTGGCTGCAGCTTGGCAGGCAGTGGAGCCTTCTGACATAGCCGCCTGCTTTCGTGAGGCTGGCTTCGGGGGTGGCCCAAATGCTACCATCACCACTGCCCTCAAGAGCGAGGGAGAGGAAGAGGAGGAGGAGGAAGAAGAAGAGGAAGAGGAGGGAGAAGGGGAAGAGGAGGAGGCAGAGGAGGAGGAGGAGGAAGGGGAGGAAGAGGAGGAAGGGGGGGAAGGAGAGGAGTTGGGGGAGGAAGAGGAGGTGGAAGAGGAGGCTGATGTTGATGACAGTGAGGAAGAGGAAGAGGAGGAGGAGGAGGAGGAGGAGAGCTCCTCTGAGGGCTTGGAGGCAGAGGACTGGGCCCAGGGTGTAATGGAGGCCGGTGGCAGCTTCGGAGGCTATGGTGCCCAGGAGGAGGCCCAGTACCCTACCCTCCATTTCCTGGAAGGTGAGGCAGACTCTGAGTCGGACAGTGAGGAAGAGGAGGACGACGATGAAGACGATGACGATGAAGATGAGGATGGTGATGAGGTGCCTGTGCCTAGCTTTGGGGAGGCCATGGCCTACTTCGCGATGGTAAAGAGGTACCTGACCTCCTTCCCCATCGATGATCGTGTGCAGAGCCACATCCTCCACTTGGAACACGATCTGGTCCATGTGACCAGGAAGAACCATGCCAGGCAGGCAGGCGCTCGGGGTCTTGGACATCAAAGCTGAGCCACTGGGCCTCGCCATGCCCTCAACCCAGATGTGGCAGCACCAGCCCAGGGCAAAAGGACTCTTTGGGCAGCTGCTGTGGATGGAGCCCCAGATGCTACCATCACTTTAGCGATGTTCCCCAGGCCCTGAGAACAGGCCCAGTCACCTTGGTAGGGCCCAGGGTTGGGGTCAGCCTCACTGCCTGCTTATTGCCTCTTTCTCAGAGTCCTCTTTCCTCCCCATTTGCCCCTGAACTTGGGGGACCAGGTGGGGAGCTGTCCGGTGCTACCACACCATGCCATCAGTGGACTAGGCCACAGCAGCCACCAGGGATGGGCCCTGGAGGCTCCCGGCCAGACAGTGCCTCTCCCCTCTGCCGTCCACACCAGGTCTTTGGTGGGGGGGACCCCAAAGCCATTCTGGGAAGGGCTTCAGAGGAAGGTCCAGCCTAGGCCCCTATGAGGCTGGCAGCCCCCCATCCCTGCCCCCAGACCGCCTCAAGAAGCACAGTCTAACCACAGGCTCCTAAGCCTGCTTCCGCCTGCTTTCCCACCTCCCCAATCCCTTTCTCTGGCCCAGCCCATGTTACTTTGGCCCTCAGTTTTCTTAACAGATTGGAGGTTCCCAAGAGGCCCTCCAGGGGAGTGAAAATGGGCATTTCCCTTGTGGGCAGCTGCAGGCCCCATGCCTCTCCTTCCTCCTGGCAGGGTCCTATCTTGGCAGGGGGCCTGGGTCTGGGCCCAGAGTCCAGTTGTCCAGCTGCTCCTTTCCCAGTATGAATTCAATAAATCCATCCACTCCCTTTTTGTGGGGTGAATGTTTTAACAGCCAAGGGTGCATCATCCTTCATGGTTTGGGCTTGCGTCTGTTTTGGGGACACATACTTTCCCAGTTTCCTTTGTTCCTTGCTCTGGTGGGACATTAAAGCAAGTGCTGAGTGAGTGGCCACAGCCTAGGCCCTGACTAGGGTGAGTGGCCACCTCTGTGTCTAAATGCGACCTAGACTTGGAGAGGAAGGGGTCTTCAGTGCACCTGCCTGGGCATGGCTTTGAGGAAGCCAGGCCTTCTCCTGCTTTGGGGTTAGAGAGAAGCTTGGGGTCAGTTGACGGACAGGAGGGAGGGAGCTGCAGTCTCTGTTGGGCTAAATTAAACTATATAGGCACCCGGGAACTAGGCCTCTCAAGGCTCTTTAAAAGTCGTTTAAGGAGTGGGGCCACAGGTCAGAAAGAAAGGGGGTGTTAGGGCAGCTCCTATGCTACAGGTTGGAGTTTGGAGGGGCATACAGGTGCCTCAAGAGGGCATCTCCAAGCCTAGTGGCTGTCCTTGGGGACAGTGGCAGAAGAAAGGTGATATTGCTGGGGAGAGATTGCACCCCCCAAGAAACTGAAAATGAATTAGCAACTCCCTTTGCGGTGCCCTCCAGTCCAAAGGTGAAGACAGGCCCCTTGATGATCCTAACCCTTTGCTTTTTTTTCAGGGCCAGTCTTGCTGGCCCTCCAGCATTGAGGCCTTCAGGCCCCAGCGGTTCCACCTAGGGCAGGGCCTGAGCTCGAGCAGGGAAGGGAGCTCTGGGCCCCAAACCGGTTTTCCCACCTTGGCTAGGGCTGGCATATCACCCCTCTGGTTCCCTCCCCACCCCCACCTCCTTGCAGTTCCTCTCTCCACCCTAGAATGTAAAGGGGGTAGGGGGGCTATGCAGGTAATCTTGTCTCCTGCCTGCCCTGGGTGTTGTCTCTTCTAGAAAGGCAAGGCCTCTATGTATGATTTTGTTAACGAAGAAACATTCAAATCTGTAAATAATTTTTGTGAGTTTACTTGAGCCAAATTACTGGGAAACAGAATCTCAACATACTGAGATATTGCTCCAGAGAACGGCAATTTGTCACCTTGTTTTATAAATTACAATCAGAGGAGGAGGCATAAGTGGGTAGCAATCTATTGGTGATAGATTAGGAAGGCAGGAGAAAGCAAAGCAGGGAAACCTCTGGGATTGGGTAAAAAGTAAAATGATAGACACGTGCTTATTTTTACATGGGTGGATACAGGATAGTTAACAGTCAACAATTAACACGATAACAATGAGGTAATTTGTAGTTTCTCCCAGGTGCACCGGTTGTGCCCTGAGGGGCCCAGAAAAAAGGGAAGTTACAAGTTACCCCCTGACTTTTCAAAGGTATGTTTATTGTAGATGCAAAAAGACAATAGGCTCAGTTAAGATCAAAGTTGATCTTTGTCAGGGAATATACCGGCCTAGGACATGACTACCCACCATAGACTGCTTTTTAATTTAAAAAGTTTTGATTTCAGACCATCCTTTGTGGTTACTTTAGGTCTCTGAGTTTGCAAGGCCGCCACGCAGGCCTTGCCTGAGTTAGTCAGGTTAGCATGTGGCCCCTTTTCATTCACAACTTTAAAACAGAAAGTGGAGTCACCGCTCCACCCTTGGCTTCCGCACTCCTGACACAGATCCCTTCTAGGCCTTGGAAAGCTTTGAAACTAAGTGACAGCAAACAGTAATAGGGATTCCCCTTACAGTCATTACCCCCCCCCCCCCCCACACACACACCTATGCCTTGGAGAGGAGACCAGAAAGTCATGAGGGAGACCACCTACCTCCTGGCCTGCTTTGGTGTAAGTAGGTGGGAGCAGTAGCCAGGTGGCCCTGGCCAATCCAAGTCCCTTACCTCAAACAACAAGGCAAATCCTTTCCATTTGTCTCCTGCCTATAAGAACACCTCTTTTGCTGCAACTGAGATCACCTCATTTTTTTTAATATACATTTTTTAATTGATTTCAGAAAGTAAGGGGGAGAGCTAGATAGAAACCTCAATGATGAGAGAGAGACATTGAGGGGCTGCCTCCTGCATGCCCCCTACTGGGGGGAATCGAGCCTGCAAACCCAGCATGTGCTCTTGTCTGAATTGAACCTGGGACCCTTTAGTCCCCAGGCTGACCCTCTATCCACTGAGCCATACTGGCTAGGGCAGATCATCTAATTTTTGATAACACCACATCTCAGGTGCTGTGCTAAGCACTTTAGATGCTTACAACGCCCTTATGAGATAGGTAAAACCGTGAGAAAACAGGCACAAGGAGGGTCCAGTAATTCACCCAAAGCTACACCGCTAGTGTCGAAGCAAGTGTTCTCCCCAGGGTGACCCTTGAAGTTACTCTTTACTTATACTCTGCACCCTTTCAGTAAGGAAGCAACCATCTTCCTAATCCTCCTAAAGGTAGTCCTCTTGAAATGGAACTGGTTGCTGAGGTCAATTTCTAACCCATGGAAGAATAGCTTTTGGGATGGAGATGAGGGATGTGGAGTTCTTGCAGCTCTTCTATCTATAAACTCCTGTTCCAGCAGTCCCCATACAAATACAGGTCTTCTGTAAATACCCTTCCTATTCTCCTACCTATTACCCCATTGAAACAAATAGGTGAGAACTATCAGTATTTTACAAAGGAGGCTAATAGGGAGGAGTTAAATGACCTGCCCAAGGCACTGGCCTTGAGCTCTCGTGTTCTCCCTGGGAGTCTGGGTTTCATACCAAATGCCCCACCAGGATACTGCTGGGACTGGGCTGGGAATGGGAGGGGCTGGGGGTGGGGATGGGCCTATGAGCACAGAGCTTTGAGGAGGGATCCAGCAAGGCGGTACTATCACAGAGCCCGGATGGGAAGCCGCAGGTGCTGCCTTCACTTGGGACTGACCGCTACATAAGCCAGAAGGGGGTCCCAGTCCTGGGGATGCTGGTGCAGGGTTCTGCGGGCCTGGTTGACTTTGGAAGGACCCAGAGCGAGCCAGTAGCTGGTCCTCAGGTGGCGTGGGCAAAAATTATTTCTTTTTGGGAGACGGGGAAGACAAGGCCACCTATAACCGCCTTTTCAAATCTGGAGGCCTGAGAGGAGGTAACCGGGACAAACTACAACTCCCAGAAGCCTCTGCTCTCTGGAGTCAAGGATGGTTGTCATGGTTTCAGAAAACAATATGGCCTCTCCCAGCTGGGACGGGAGTCTCCGGGTTAGAGAGGCAGAAGCGGGTCTGGACGCCCTCGGCGGCGAGGGAGGAGACGCTTGAGCGGCCGTGAGTTTGGGACTGGACGCTGCCCGGCTGGATCAGCCTGCCTTTGCCGAGGGTGCCAATGGCGGGCAGTGTGGACGAGGAGGCGCTGCACCAGCTGTACCTGTGGATAGACAACATCCCTCTGTCCCGGCCCAAGAGAAATCTCTCCCGGGACTTCAGTGACGGAGGTGTGCGCCTGTGTGTGTCCACATTTCTGTCCTGTAGGCACGTGTGTAAGGGGTCTTTGTGCAAACATATCTTTACGCTTGTGTACGTGTGTGGTGTGCATGTTTGGGGGGTTGTCTATCTCCGAGGACTTCAGTTGCAGAAATGAGTCTGAGTGTGTGAGTGAGTAACTCTCTCATGGGACTTAATGACTAAGGTGCATATCTGTGTATGTATTTTTGCATCTCTGCGTGTGTGCATGCACATTGCTATATTCTATATGTTTATCTTATGGGAGTCAGAGTGTGTGCTCCTATGTGTATTGACACATTTTGTCCTGTGTGTATGTAGGGGAGTCTTGTGTGTATATGTGTTGTTTTGTGATTGTGAAGGTGCCTGTGTGTTTAAGATTGTCTCTTGGGATTTTAATGTGTGACTCTTTGTGCTTCTGTATGTATGTTGGTGACTGTCTCTTGGAACTCCAGTGATGGAAATATGTGTATGTGTCCATCTCTCTGTGTGCTATATGTGTGCTTGGACATGTGTGTAGTGTGTGTGTGTGTGCTATGTGTGTCTGGAAAGGTATGTATCCTGTGTATCTACACATTCTATCCTATGTGCATATCTGTAGAGGGATCTTATCACATATGTTTTTGTGAGTCTATGACTTTCTCCTGGGACTTTGGTGTTGTATGTGTGTGTGTATCTATATTTATGCCTAGGATGGAGACCCAGGATCCTGAAGGGCTCCCATGGAGAGTCCTTCTCTATCAGGACACCAGAGACCACAGTTTTCAAATGCCCTGAGTTAATGGGGAAGGAATGTAGCCCCCCTGGAGTATGCTGGAGGCTTAGTCTCCAGCCGTTCACTGATCTCACTTCCTTCCCCCCCCCACCGTCCTCTTTCACCCCTCTCTTCCTATCATCCTTTTCCATTTCCACATCTCCACCTCTCCACTTGGCCCCACCACTCTGCCACCCATGATTCTCCCATTCCACCCATTTGTTCTCTCTTCCTCTTCTCCCTTTCCCATCCCCGCCCCCTTCATGTCTGCTCCCACTCCTACTCCTTCAGTTCTGGTTGCAGAAGTCATCAAGTTTTACTTCCCCAAGATGGTGGAGATGCACAATTATGTCCCTGCCAACTCTCTCCAGCAGAAGCTCAGCAACTGGGGTCACCTGAACAGGTAGCAGAATATCTGGGTGCACTAGCAGGATTTCTGGCCCCTACCCTGGGCTCCCCGGCAGGGCTGCCCCAGCCCCTCCACCTCCTATGGTCTCCACAGCCCAGGCAGACAGAATTGTCTGGTGACAAAATTAAGGGACTCTTCTATTGGGGAGGTGAAAGGTAACTTGGGACACCCAAGAACAGGGCTCAGGTACGGTGCTCTTCCATCCCCCCGGGGCTGTGCACTTAGCACAGCAGCTGCCGCACCCCTCTTGCTCTCCCCCACCTCCCTCACTTCACTGCCTGGGGACGTGGTCCGCCATCCCTGTGTCTACCGTCCAGGAAGGTGCTGAACAAGCTGAATTTCTCGGTGCCGGAGGACGTGATGCACCAGATTGTGCAGTGCACCCCCGGCGTGGTGGAGTTGGTGCTCATTCCACTGAGGCAGCGCCTGGAGGAGCGGCGGAGACGCAGGAAGCAGGGCTCGGGCTCCTTACAGGTGCCACCTACTCAGACTTCTTCTCCCCCTGCTCTGAGGGAGCTTCCCAGCCTGCAGAAAGCCCCACCGTGGCGATAAGTGTGGGAGAAGGGTGCCTGGTTAAAGGGAGCCTGGCCTGGGGGACGGTGGGTGGGTGGGAGGGACATGGGGCTCTTTGGGGATGGGCGAGCAGGAGCTCACAGTGGACCCCGGGGTTCTTTTAGGAGCTGGTTCCCCAGGACGGCAGTGGTTACATGGATGTGGGTAAAGTGGCTTTTACATTTCCTACCTCCCAGGGGGAGCTTTTCTCCTTTCCTTCCTTGGGGGGAGAGAGGAGGGAAAGACAGGAAAATAGGACTCCAGAAGGGTTACTCCACCACTTACCTCTTCTCAGGTTTGTCCCAGAAGCCCCGAGGGGAAGGTGCCCAGGACACCCAGGGAGGCGGGCAGCTCAGGTAAGGAAACTGGGAGTTCCTGACCTTACCTGACCAGGTAAGGGGGTAGGGAAGGCAGGAATGGGGCAGGGGAGTGGGGAGACCTGGCCGAGGGGCCCTGGAAAGATGAGGGTCAGGCCTTCCCTAAGCTGCTTCCCACCCCAGGGGGGGCCGGCAGCCGGTGCCCCGGCGTCCTGGGTATAGCCAGGTGCTGCACGGCGACCCGAGCGTCATCCTCCAGATTGCCGAGAAGGAGCAGGAGTTGTTGGCCTCGCAGGAGACTGTGCAGGTGGGAACCCTGGGAGGTGCGGGGTGGTTGGGGGGGGTTGGGGCCTGTGGAGGACGGGATGAAGGCAGCGGGTCCCTGGGTTTGACCTCTGCGCGGCCGCCCAGGTCCTGCAGATGAAGGTGCGGCGCTTGGAGCACCTGCTCCAGCTCAAGAACGTGCGCATCGACGACCTCTCCCGCCGGCTGCAGCAGGCGGAACGGAAGCAGCGGTGAGCTGAGCAGCTGCTCAGGACGCAGGGATGCCCCAGTGTCTGCCAGAGCCCTGAAAAGGCCGACACACCCACAGAACAGCCCATGCACCCACAGAGCGCGGACTAACGGGCGGGAAGGGGGCGGGTCCAGCTGCTCCTAAGAGCCTCCGGGAGCCCCTCCCTCGGGGTGAGGGTGAGCATGGTGGGTGGGCGGTGGGACAGGAGCCCTTACGTCTGAGCACGGAACTGAGCCACCTCCTCCCACTCCATCCGGATCAGGAGAATGGACCACTTTCCAGAACCCAGAAACCGTGTGCGGAGGCCTGGTGTGTACCCCAAAGCAGTGAGAGACACCAGGCGCTCTGCTTTGGAGCTCCCTGTGCTGGGCTTTGGGGGATGGTCCCCCCACTGGGTCCGCACCACTAGAACCGGGTCCCCATCCAGCTGTGAGAACAGTGATGTCTCCATCTAGTTCTTTGTGCCCTGGGCCATTGGGGAAGCTGAGGGAGTCCCTGGCCTCTCCTGTGCTCACCTGGGACCCATCTGGAGGCTGGAGGAGGGCAGCTGCTGGAGAGGAAGGGAGGAGGAGGGGTTCAGCCATGTGTGGGGAAGACATCGGCTGTGCCTATACCAAATCGCCCTCCCCTCCCATGAGGTAGAGTTGAGAATATTTAGGGTATATGGGACAAGGCTGCCCCCATTAAAAGCAGTGTGTTCTCTCTCTTGTGCTAACCTTCTCTCTCTGCCTGGATCCTGGTGGGCAGTGAGGTCCTGCCTCCCTTTTGTTGCACCCTTCACCCCTTGAGGGCCTTTTATGCCCAGAATGGGTCTTGCCTTGTGGGCAGCTGGGCCCTGGGTGGCCACTGCTTTGTAGGCTGATGATACTACATTATCAGGTCTTCTGCACTAGGAGAGTCTGACTTCTAACTCTGGCCTTACTAGACTGACCCCCAAATCCACCCTCACACTCTCCTCCATCTCTGTCCAAACCCACATTTCAGATTCTCTCCAAATGTAGCCACATACTCACCCTAAACCATGCCCGTGGACTGACTCCTAAATATGTCCTCTGTGTGACTCAACCCTGCTCACAGACTGATCCCAAGTTTTATGGACTGAAGACAAGCTTAACTCCCAACCCTGACTGAGACACCATGGCCAGGGTGTGACCCTAACTCTGACCAGTAACATTGAACATTTGTAAATCCTAAACCTCCTACAATTCTGTTCCTAGGCATATATGCAGCATATACCCAGGAGAAACTTAAGCTTCGCGTTCTGTGTTCTGGGACATATGTATAGCAATGTTCATAGCAACACATTTTGTAATAGCAAAAGAACTGTTATCTGTTACTGTGTAACAAATCACCGCACACCTAAAGGCTTAAAACAGCATTTATTATCTCATATTTTCTGTTGCTCAAGAGTCCAGGGATGGCTTAGCTGGGTCCTCTGCCTCAGGGTTTCTCACAAGGCTGCAATCAAATTGTTAACCAGAGGTGTAGTCTTATCTGAAGGCTTGACTGGGGAGGGACTCACTTCTAAGTTCATCTGGTTGTTGACAGAGTCCAGTTTCTTGTGGACTGTTCGAGTGAGGGCTTCAGTTTCTTGCTGGTTGTTGGCTGGTGGCTGCCCTCATTTCCTCGTCATCCAGCAAGGGAGAGAGTTAGATGCTAGCAAGGTGGAAGTTATAGTCTTATCTAATGCAATTACAGAAGTGACATCCATCACATCTGTCATATTCTATGTATTTGAAATAAGTCACTAGATCCAGCCAACATTCAAGGGGAGAGGAACACATAGGTTTGAATACCAGGAGGGAGAGATCAATGGGAGCCATTTTAGAAGCTGGCTATAAGGAGGAAAAAGCAACAGAAGATGAAATCTAGGATAGGGGTTGCTTCTGAGAGAAAGCAGAGGGCAGAGATGCAAGAGGCACATTAGTAGATATAAGTTATTTGTAATGTTTTAGTTCTTGGGGCAAGTGGTGGGTTTACAAGTGTTCACAAATGGGCTGTTTATGGACAACTGGGGAGAAAGTGTGAGGTTATTTATTGTTCTGAACCATTAAATAACAAACAAGGATTATGTGGTGTCCAATTCTATTTACCTGAGTTCCTAAATTAATACAAATAAAAACTGATAACTATTCATGACCTTGGTCTGTGCCCTTCCCTTGCACTCAGCCTGGTCTTAGGTTAAACACTGGCTGCAGCCTGGCCCTCTGTCTTACCCAAATTAACCGCAGCCCTGCATACATATTGACCCAGTCTAGCACTGTTCTCTCTCCATCATCTGCACTGGGTCTTCAGTGTTCTGTTCTCTAAACCTTTCATCCATGGACCGTATTTTTATGCTCCTGTGTGTGGAGCTGGAAGGCATGGTTTGTAGAGGGGTCTGAGGATCAGGGTGTGGGGTAGGGCATGGTTCTGCCTGACAGGAGCACAATGGACCCAGAATGCAGGTTCAGCGATTGGGGTTACCCCCTTAAGAGTTTGCTGACCTCCTCCATTAGCAGAGGCTAGGCCAGGTCCTCGGGGTTCTTCCTCCTTGAGCCCCGCCCCCCCATTCCTACCACCCAGATATGCCTGAGACTGTTTTAATATCTCAAAACCCTACAGATCAAACCCCAAAAGAGGTGGAGAATTTTATTGAATGTTTCTTGGGAACAAATATGAAGGTGGATTACATCACACATTATGTCTATAACTCTTCTTTAAACATCTCTCTTGTTCTCTAAACTTCCCTTCTGACAGCCACTACCATATTTTTCCCACTCTGCGCCTCACTCCCCTATTGCCTTTCTGATCCACACTAAATCAGATTTCTTCTGGTTCATTCATTCATTAATTCCTCAAATGTTTATTGAGTGTCTACTATGGACTAAATACCAGGAACACAAGGATGACGATAAAACAAGATTTGTATTCTATTTTCACAATCCTAGGAGGGGAAAGGCATGTAAAAAAGCATTTAACATTTTTTGTTACTTAATATTTTGAATAGATCAAACACATCAAAACATATAAGCCCGCCTGGTGTGGCTCAGTGGTTGAGCGTCGTCGACCCATGCACCAAGAGGTTGCTGATTTGATTACTGGTCAGGGTACATGCCCAGGTTGCAGGCTCCATCCCTGGTGGGGGGCATGCTGGAGGCAGCCGATCAATGATTCTCATCATTGATGTTTCTGTCTCTCCCTCTCCCTTCCTCTCCGAAATCAATAAAAATATTTAAAATATACATTTTTCAAAAACATAAAAAGTGAAAACTCACCTTGGTCCCCTACACCTCCGATAACCTTTTTCTTTAGTTTTTGCATATTCCTCCATAGTATCTTAATGTGAATACAAGCAAATATGCACATTTATTGTTATCGTACCCCCAATCTTTTTTAATATAAAGAAGCAGATTATCCACTCTTTTCTGTATTTTTTAAAAATTATTTTATGTACAAAAAGATAGCATTCTGTCATAAGATAGATGTCTTGAATGACTCATTCATGAAGTTCATTTAGTCCAACTTAATGAAGCCTACGTCCTTCGTGTACTGACAGAAACACTGGCGACACATGTTGAGGCCGTATTTCCAGATCACAGTGTGGCAGTTTGAGCAGCTGCAGCAAGGAGAACCCTGGTGGAATTTCCTCAGATGGCTCCAGTGGAGTTGCTGGTGACCCATCTTGCTCTCTGTGTAGCAAAACAAGGCAAAAGGCTCTTTTCTGTATCTTGATTTTCCACTCAACATGGTCTCTTTTAGATATGTGATGGTCAATATTGTGTGCCAACTGGACTGGGCCACAGGGTGCCCAGACATTTGGTCAAATGCTATTCTGGGTGTTTTCTGTGAGGGTGTTTTTGGATGAGTTTCATTTAGATGGGTAGTCAGATTGTTCTCCCTGATGTGAGGGGGCCTCTTCCAATCAGTTGAAGAAGGCCTGACTAGAATAAAAAAGCTGTGTCTTCCGTGAGTAGGAGAGAATTCCTCCTGCCTGACAGCCTTTGAACTGGGAGATGGGCTTGTTTTGTTTTGTTTTTGCCTTTGAACTTTAACTGAAGCATGAATTCTTCCTGGGTCTTGAGCCTGCCAGCCTTTGGACTGGAACAAAACCATGGGCTCTCCTGGGACTCCAGCTTGCTGACTCATCCTACAGCTCTCGCAACTTGTCAGCCTCCATGACTGCATGAGCTACCTCATCTATCTCTGTCTCCCATTGGTTCCGTTTCTCTGGAGAACCTTGACTAATGCAATATTTTTCCATTACAGTATGTACCGGTACATTGAAAACTTCCAAGTAAAATTCTATTGTCTGTACCAAATTTAATCAGCCCTCTATGGACACTTGGCTTATTTTTAATGTTTTATTAATAATACAACAATGAAGAACCTCACACATTCATGATTTAATGTTGTGTACAAGTATATCTGCACGATAAATTCTAGAACTGAGGTTGTCCAGTCAAAGGATACATACATTTGCCCTGACCGGTGTGGTTCAGTTGGTTGAATGTTGTCCTGTGCACTGAAAGGTTGCTGGTGTACTGTGCACTGAAAGATTCCTGGTCAGGGTACATGCCCAGGTTGCTGGTTCAATCGCTGGTCAGGGTATGTGCAGGAGGCAACCAATCTATGTTTCCCCTCTCACACTGATGTTTCTCTCCCTGTCTCTTCCTCTCTCTCTCTCTCTCAAATCAACAAATCATATTTTTATAAAAAGAATACATGTATTTTCAATCTTGGTAGATATTGTGAAATTGTCATCTACAAGGGCATGGTTCAGAGCAAAGGCTGATGTCTGGTGGCCCGTTGGCCTGCTTTGGTTTGCAGTGCTGTGTTTTTACAAAATTTCTAATTTTTATATTGATGAGGATGTGAAGTAACTGGAACTCTCATACTCTGCTGAGAGTGTGAGTACAAACATTTCAGAACAGTTTGGCAGTTTCATATAAAATTAAGCATATGCCTATGCTATTGTATGAGTTCAATCAGAGAAGCAGAAAGACTTTGTTACAGGGACTTGATGTCAGGTAACTGTTAAAGAGGCTGTTGTTTTGCATCTGATTCTGGACCTCAAAGCTCACAGGTCAGGCAGTTGGGAAGGAAGGATGGATATAAAGTGTGTGTGTGTGTGTTTGGGGGGGGGGGGGGCGGAGAACGGATGAGTTGGAATCCATGAGCACAAGCTGGAGCCTTTGAGAACAAACTGGAACTCACCTTAGTTCCCACTGCCTCCAAATTTGATGATGTGGGTGTCGTGCTGGAGAAGTCGGTGCCCTTTCCTATCTGGCCCAGGAGTCAGAGAGGCTGAAGGAGGATCCAGGGCAAGGTGGAGCAGTTATGGGCCTGGGTGCTACCCTGCCAATGAGATGAGCCAGCAGATCAGCAACAAAGTGGATAGGCAGGAGCTCCAGACCTTGCAGGTGTAAAAACCAATATAGCCACTGTTTTCTTTTACCCTCCAAATCTCATGCAAAAATGTCTGTTGTGGACCACCCTAATTGGAAACACACATGGAAGAGAATTCTGGGAAATGTAGTTCCTTCTAAATTGGTACATTATAAAATCACCACAGCCATGTTCCAGCAATTCCATTCCTCAATATATACTCAAGAGAAATGCATCCATATGTTTACCAAGATATGTACTAGAATATACACTATAACATAGTTTCCCCCTTAAACCACAGAGGTTACCTTCTAAGACCCCCAGTGGATGTCTGAAACCTCGGAGAGTACCAAACCCTACACATACTGTTTTTTCCTACACATACATACATAGCTATGATAAAATTTAATTTATAAATTAGGCACTGTAACAGATTAATAACAATAATAACTAATAATAAAATAGGACAATTATAACAATATACTGTACTAAAAGTTATGCGACGGTGGTCCCTCTGATACCAATTGAGACTACAAATTCCCTCACTGTTATTATCATGATAATGGGATTTTTAAAAATTTATTTTTAAAATATGTTTTTACTGATTTTATTTTTTGGTTATTTTTAGAGAGAAAGGGAGGGAGCGTGTGTAACTTTGATCAGCTGCCTCCTGCAAGTCCCTTACTGGGGATCAAGCTAACAACCTGGGCATGTGCCCAAACTGGTAACCTCTCTGTGCATGGGACAATGCTTAACTAAATGAGCTACACAGGGCAATCATGAAATTGTTGACTGTTAACTATCCTGTACCCACCTATGTAAAAGAGTATGTGTCTATCATTTTATCTTTCATCCAATCCCAGAGTTTCTCTCTCCCCCACCCCTCACCTTTGCTTTCTCCCACCTCCCTATTCTATTGCCAATGGATTTCATGTCATCCACTTATGTCTTCTCTTTTGATTATAATGTATAAAGCAGGGTGCAGAACTGCCATTTTTTTCGGAGCATTTTTCTCAATCCGTGGAGGTTTTTCTTCCTGGCAATTGTCATCAGTTTGGTTCAAATAAACTCACACAAATTCTCTGCAGGGTTGAACGTTTCTTACTTTGACAAATTGGAGGGGGGGCATAGCAGAGTGCATGGAAGGTGGGAGTGGGTAGTGAGAGAGCATCTGGCAGGAGCTGGTGGGCTAGGTGGAAATCTCCCAGTGCCAGCACCTGCGGACAGCATCTCAAACTCCAGAATGCGCAGGAGTCACCCAAAAATCTGCTAAAAAGTTTGTGAGGCTCTGCTGGAGACAGTGGCAGAGCAAGGAGCGCTTTGCAGCAGAGTAGCACTCGATGGAGACAATAGCTCAGGAAGGTTAGTTTGCCAACAGCGTGCAGACAAAAGCACAGGGTAGGAGCCTTGGAGGCTCCCAAAGGCAGCGATCAGGTCCTTTTGAAAGGAAGCTGGCCCTCAGCCTTTCAGGCCATCTCTCCCCTAGTCACGTTGGAAGGAGGGCGCCCTGCCGGCACTTTAGGGACTCTGTTCCCGCCGGGGAAATGGTGTGTGTGTGTGTGTGTGCCTGTGTTCAAGCACAAGCAGGCGGAGGTGCAGCTAGAGCCGCTGAAGACTCTCCCACCGCTATCCCCTGCCTCTCGTTCCTCTACTCCCGGCAGGCGCCCACAGCCCACCTTGCAGCGCTGAGCTAGGGGCATCCTGCTGCCAAGACATCCTGCATCCTGCTGCCATGACGACCGCCTCCTTGGAGACCCGGTGCTGAGGCTGCGGTCCCGGAGGGCCCCTGGTTCTCCCAACCCCCACCCCGCGTGCCTCCTTTGTTCTGATGTTTTTCTCCGCGAGAAGGGCTCCCAGGAGGAGTCTCAGGTCCGCGCCCGAGCGCGACGG
>NW_006286587.1:1743461-1743667 GCF_000327345.1 Myotis davidii | reverse complement strand
TGGACCTAGAGATGCGCGAATCGATGGCGGAAGCAAGATAGGGAGCGACTTTCGGGTGCCCCCACCTAGCCCTGAGCCCCGCCTTCCGACCGCTGGAGGGGCAGAGCCTAGGAGAGGCCTTTAGCGAGGGCTCGCATTGCGCAGGCGCACGGCCCTGCACGTGATGCGGTGGCGCAACGCCCGTTGGCGGTTCTCTGGCGCCCGCT
>NW_006286587.1:1734882-1743258 GCF_000327345.1 Myotis davidii | reverse complement strand
TAAGACCGTCTCTCCTTCCGCTACCTGCCGGTCCCTCCCGCTCGCGGAGATCCCCTCCCAGCGGAGCCCGTGTCCGGAGCAGTCTGTGCAGGAGACCCCCTGCGGCTGGGGCGGTGGAGGGGCGCTCTGTTGTCAGGGCCGGGCTGGGGAGGGCGCTCTGGCATCTGAGCTGGGGAGATGCCCGGCCCCGGGGGCGCGGTGACCGTCAGCTAGTGTAGCTGGGGTATTTCTGTGGGGCGCGGTCCGGGGCGCGTGTGACACTGTGAGGGCGGGGGCGTAATGGGGTCAGCGCCCTCCGCATCCCCCCACAGCTGCAGCCCCTGCCTCGCTGTGTGACCTTGGGCGGGTACCCTCTCTGAGCCTCCGGTGCCTCGGCACCCTCAGGTAGGAGGGCGGGGATGTCGGGGAGTGCGGGCTCCAGAGACTGCGTCAACAGAGGTCATGGTGGGGAGGGCACAAGATTATCTTTGAAGACAGAGACGCTGCCTCCCTGACCGGGAGGGATGTGATGGGGTTTGGGGGTGGGGTCCTTTACCCTCATTTGTCCTCGGCGAGGAGGAGAATGGGGCGGGGATGGGGGCGCCACATCTTTGGGGATGGAGGCGGGAGAAGATACAGGTCCTACACCTGGCCCCCTGGTGCATCTAGGTTCTGAACCCGAGTTCCTGTGAATGAACAGGGGCCCTGCTGGACGAGGAAGGAGGCATTGGATCACCTTCCCTCTTGATTCTCGGCATTAGGAAGCAGGAGTAGAACTGAGGAAAGTCAGGGGCAGCTGACAAACCCTGGACCCTGCCTGGCCTTTACTAGTTGGGACCGCCAGGGTGGGGCAGGCAGTCTGGACCCCGCAGGGAATCCAAGCACCTTCTAGCTGAGGGCTTGGGGTAGGGTTTTTTGGGGGGAGGGGATGCTAGGTAGAGGAAGGCAGCTCTTCTTGGGGAGACAGGAGGGTGTGGCATGATGGATGTGAGAGAGAACACTCATACCTCTCCTTACAAGGAAATGGAGTCACATCCAAACTGAGTTGATATAAAACTGCCACAGCCATACCTGACTTCCGGTCTTACCTTCCCAGGCATTGGTCTAAGTATGTGCGTCCCCACTGTGTTCAGTCTTTGCTGGGTTCTGGAGCCAGCAGGTCAGTGGCCCCAGTGGGAATCTTTTTACAAGCTTGAGCAATTAAAAAAAAAGTCTTTATTGATTTTAGAGAGAGGAAAGGATATGGAGAGACAGACATTGATGTGACAAACATTGATCATTTGCCTCCTGCATGCTCCCTACTGGGGACTGAGCTAGAAACCCAAGAAGGTGGCGGTTCTGGAGCTCCACCTGCCATAGGCCCTCCTTCCAGTCTGGGGGAGTGGGACAGCCTGGAGTGACAGACAGCACCCTGTGGGGCAGGAGTCTGAGGGGCTGAGAAATCTGGGTTTCTGTGTAACTGTCCATCTGTCTACTCACTTGTCATTGTCCCTGGGCCTGTTCTTCACGCCAGAGGCTTCACTGGGCCTGGCTGAGCCTTGCCCTGGACAGGGTAACCTTGAAGCAGCAATTCTCTCTAAAGGTGAGAGGGACCTGAGCTGGCAGCATTCTGTCCTCTAGAAAGAAGTTTCCCCCAATTTCCCTGAGAGTAACTGAGAGCCAAAGGCCATTTCAGCCCTCCGCATCCTGTGGCTTGTCCCTGGTACCACCCCTGACCTGTTGATAGCCTATCTAAGGGGAGGGGGGGAGGATGTAATTTTTTTTTTTTTTTTTTTTGCTGGGCTGGGGGTATTTTCCAGGAGGTACATTGTTCACATCTGCCTTGTGAGTTCCTCTGGTTTTGAGGACAGCAGGCTCCCAGCAGTCTGTTCTCTGTCAATCCCTGGGGACCTGCCTGGCCTGGGAGTGGAGGAGGGGGACAGCAGGATGGAGGTGGAAAGGGGGAGGGAGGCCCCTCAACCCATGAGCTGTATTCTGAGAAGGTTGAAGTCCCGGGGGGCCCACCCTGAGGGCCATTCCTGGCTGTTCCAGGATTGCCTGAAGTCCTCTCTCTCCACAGTGCTGCCCTGAAATTGCCTTTGCTTCCAAAAGCAGGCCTTTGGGGTTTGCTTTTGCAAAGGTGGGGGTGATCTGGGGAGCATTGTCAGAGCTTCAGACACCAGCTGCACCGAACCCTCTGAGGAAGAGGCCACTGCTTTTTCCTGTGCTACAGATGAGGAAACTGAGGCACAGAGATGTACAGTAACTTTTCTGGGCAGCCTGAATCTGGACCAGGACTGCTGGGCTCGGGAACCATGCTCCTGCCCATGCCCCTGCTGGCTCCAGAAGGCTGTGCAGCTGGGGGCATACTCACGACTGGGCTGGCACAGGAAGGGGCCTCGCAGTTCCCTGTGGACACAGTGCAGCAGGAGGAGGCTGGACACCTTCTCCTCCTGCTTCCGATAAGGAATTGTGTGAAGAGTCTGGCTTCCAGGGGACAGCCTCCTGCTGTGAGAAAGGAGGCTCGCATCTTCCTGGCTCTGGGCCCCTGAAGTCACTTGCCTCCCCCTCTGCTGGTCAGTGCAGGAGATGCAGGTCCTACTCTCTGGCTTTATGCAGACCCTACCTTTTGGGCTTTCCATGTCAACGATGGAAAGTGTTGATCATCAGTTGGTGGCAAGGCTAGAAGGATGCCTAGTGGGAGGCTATACACTGAGATGGGGGAGGGGTGTGCCCTCCAGGGCAGAGATTGGCTAAGAGAGTGGGGTAGGGCTTTCCTCTTCCTGAGAGCATTTGGTAAGAGAGTTGCCAAGAGGGCCCAGCCAAGGCCCCGGCTTGGGCTCTGCTTAGTTTGGTCATTCATTCATTTAACAAATATGAACTGAACACAGGTTCTCCCTGCCAGGTGCTGGGAGAGTTTGGCCTAGACAGAGTTTGGCAAAGACAGTTACTGCCCTTGAAAGGGAACATAGATATGAAATGATCCCATAAATGAGAAGGGGATCCTTTTAAAGGTGTTTCAGGCCTATGCTGGGATGGGCAGGGGTGTGGTGTTGTGCTGGGGCTGAGATCCAGGCCTGGGGGACAAGATTGTTCCAGGCAGGCAACATGCAGTGCATTGTGGGGAAGACAGGGAGGGGGCCGGCAAGTACTGGGTCAGAGTGTTTTTGTGAAGAGTCCCCAGGAGCCTTTGCTGATCTGCCACTGGTTATGAGTTTCACCAGGGCCTCCAGGAAGTACCTTGGGAGATACAGGGATCTTGTGGGCATTGGACAGTCATCCCCCCTGCAGAGGTGTGGCTGGAACAGCCTCTTCGGAAAGTGGGAAGGTGAACCGGTACCCCTTGCTCATGGCCATTTTTCACATACTGAGTCCATAGTTTCTGAAGGCAGCTGGAGTGGATGGGGTGGGGGTAGGCTTCTCTCCTAGAGCCAGAATCCCTGGGGATAAATAGACCCAGAGCAGCCCAGGCCAGAGATGATGAGTGGGGGCATAGTAACCCTCCTTGCACTCTGAGTGGGGCCTGGGAGCTAGCCTCCAAGGGGATGGGGATGTGTGCTGGCCTGGGCTGTACCTGTTATGGTGACTCCTGCATTCCTGAGACCCAAGCCTTGCCTTTCCTTGCAGCCTCCTTCAATCAGGGGCCCTGGTACCCAAGCTGATCACCGTGTCCATGAGGCAGGGTTGGGCCTGGGTGGACTTCTTGAACTGGGAAGTGAGAAGGGAAGTGAGGCCAGTGTCCAGGCAGCTTAGCGCCTGGGAGACCTCCAGGTCATGCCCTCCGCTGGCCCAGCCCCTGACTATGAGGCCACCGGTCTGTGGTTTGTTTCCCTTCCTCATTCCCTGGACTAGCTGAGATCATTCGTGGGTCACTCATCTCCCAAACACTTAAGTGTGTATCTCTGGAAAATAGGACATACTTCTATGCAGAATGCAATTTTATTATCTCACCAAATAAAATAAGCTCTTATTTCGTAATGTCGTCTAAGAACCAGTCCCATTCACATTTTCTAATTATTCCCAAATGTATTTTTTATGGGTAGTTAGAAACCCCCTGCCCCATTTACTTCTCTCTTGAAGCTGGTGTAGTGGAAAAAACCAGGTCATTTGTCCCATAGAGTCCCTGCCTTCTTGGTCTCTTTGTGTGTTAATCTAGAACAGCAGTTGGCAGACTTTTTCTGTGAAGGGCCAGATAGTAAATAATTTAGTCATTGCAGGCTATGTGGTCTCTGTGGCAACTACTCAAACTAGTTTTTGTTGTTGTTGTTTTTTATTGCAAAAGCAGTTTTAGACGATAGGTAAACAGTGAGTGTGGTTGTGTTCCCATAAAACTTGACAAAAAACAGGCAGTGGCGCTGGCTGGCTGGCTGGTTGGTTGGAGCTTCCTCCCATACACTGATGAAAGGTGGCAGGTTCGATTCCAGTCAGGACACACCCAGATTGTGGGTTTGACCCTCCGACAGGGTGGTCGGGCACCTGTGGGAGGCAGCAGATTGGTATTTCTTTCATTGATGTTTCTCTCTCTCTCTCTCTCTCTCTCTCTCTCTCTCTCTCTCTCCTCATCTCTTTAAAATCAATGACAAAACAAAACAGGCAGCAGCCCTGTAGTCTGTTTTTTGCCCATCCCCTATCTAAAAAACTTCTCTTCCTTTATTTTTCTCGCAGTTTGGAAAAAACAACAAAACAGGTCAGTTGTCCTAAACACTATCCTGCCTTCTGGGTGTGTCTCATTGCTTTCTTGTGAAGTCCTTTAATTTGTTCCACTAACCCCTGTGTTTTCAATAAGCCAGCAGTTGGAGCTGGGGCCTTGATTAGATCCAAGTTAGACGTTTTGGGCAGGTGGGTGCTGTGCCCTTGCCAGTGGTGCTGTGATTTGGTGCTGCCTCACATCAGGAGGATCAGTGTGTCAGGTCCCATGGTGAGTGAGGGGCGATTAACCGGTGCCTGACTGGCTGATGTCACATCTCTCCATTGCAAACTTGTGTCATTCCCCTTAAGAACTCTAGGTCATCTGTTGGTGACACGTGAGCATCTGTAAGCATCTACTTCTGTCAACCTTTTTCCTCTGGTTTACCATCCACTGACTCACTGCCTCCAGCGCGAGTTGGGGGTTGCAGAATTACTTGGCATTTGGTCATTTCTTTGTTATTTAACAGCGAGAATTCTTCTGTAAAAAAGAGCTTTCTTGTAACCACCAGGGCAATTTCATTACGGAAAAGGCCAGGAGACAGGCTGAATTATTTCTCGTTATTGCCAATTTTCAGTGTAAAGAGTTAGGGCATTGTCACTGTCAGTGGTGACAAATGAGGGTTTGGGTTTGTTTGTTTGGCTTTCTCTCTCCTTTTTTTCCTAGTCTCTGTGACTGCTCCAGTTTTATGTGTTCCATCTGTTTCCATCAGTTGCACTCATTATTCTTTTTAAAAAAATGTTTTTATTGATTTCAGCGAGAGGGAGAGGAAGAAAGGGATAGAAACATTAAAGAGAGAATCATCGATCGGCTGCCTCCTGCACAACCCCTACTGGGGATTGAGTCTGCAACCCCGACATGTGCCCTGACTGGGAATTGAACTGTGACTTTCTGATTCATGGATTGCCCAACCATTGAGCCACACTGGCAGGCTCATTATTCATTTTGATGTTGAGATGATCCCAGCTCAGCCCACAGGGGCCGAGCTGCTCACACAGGCTTCCTGGGCACCTCCGCTGTCCCTGTCTTGAGGCTGCCTGCTTTTGGGGAGCTGAGCTGGGGAGGGCAGTCCCCTTCATAGGTGTCTGTTCTGTATATGGCCCTGGTCAGTCACCAGTCGGGAAAGCCCCAAGGACACGTCTTATGTAGACCCCCATTTTTGCTCCTCTCCAGACATACTGTTGACTCTGACCTGGACCCAACTTATTGGGTGTATGACCTGAACACTGTGGACTCTGGCTGCAGGAGGGTACACCCCTTGGTGTCACCAGCTCTAGAACTGGCTCCTGGAAAGAGCCAGAGAAGTCCCCTCCTTTCCAGACTGCCCCTCCTGTCAGCCTCAGGGGCCTGGGCACACGCGTTCTGTGCTGGTGCTTTGGCACCCAGAAGCTGCAGCTCCGTGCATGCCAGTTGGGCCCTGGGTCAGTAGGGTGTCAGGCGGGGTGAGGGCTCTTGGTGAATGTGGGGTGTGGGTAGAGGAGTTGGGGGCAGAGCTCCTTGTGCTAGAGGGCGCAGGCACCACTTGGGCTGCTAAGAACAGCAGGGGTTTGGGTCCTTCCTAAAGGGAGGTCTCTGTTCTCAGGCCATCGGTGGACCTGATCCCTGCCTTCCCACTCCCTACCCTACAGGCTCCTGCTGCTGTCGTTGGAGCATGGGAGGCTGCTGAGCTTACACAGCAGGGTCCAGAAGGAGCTGCGTGTCTCCCCTGTGGCAGGGAGGGCATCCATGGCTGCAGCCAACAAGGGTGAGTGCCTTCCTGGCCTGGTGGGGTTTGCAGGGCCTTCCAGCGGGTGCAGGTGAGAGGGGTGTTATTGCCTGTGGGGCCTGCATTGGCTGTGTGTGTGTGTGTGTGTGTGTGTGTGTGGGGTGTGTGTCTGAATGTGAGCACAAATTACATCAGTAAATGCACCAGTGTTTATGCCAGGTCCTAGGGTACACCCAAGCCCTAGCAGGGAAGGTGGGGACCCCTTGGTGTGCTGGAGGTATGAGCCCTCATGCCCCTGTGTTCCAGCCTCTGCGTTGCACTGTGGGGGTTGAAGGGACATGCAGGGCTTGGGTGAGCACTGAGCTTGGCGAGGTGGGTAGAGCCACAGAAAGGGATTTTGGGTTCATTCAGTGTCAGAAGGACTCCTGGAGGGTGTTAGGCAGGGGAGGCTGCTGAGATTTAAGGGTCGGGTCTGGGGTCTCAGCAAAGAATGTGGCAGTGCCAGGCTGGCTCCTCTGGACCTCCACCAAGTGTGTAAGAACCCAGGCCAGGGTGAGGCCAGACCCTGCAGCAGGAGGACTCTGAGCAGGGCTCTTGGGAGGCCTTGGGACGATGGGGGCCAGAGAGGACTGGGGTCTTGCTCTTGGTAAGACAGACCTCCCCCAGGATTGGCCCGATACTCTGCCTGTCTCAACCCCTGCCTCCTGGCTTTGGAGAACCTGATCCCTCTGGGGACAGCAGAGGGTCTTGTGAAGGGTTACACAGATGAGGGGGTCTCTGGGCAGGGTCCTGGAGGCTCCCCTGGGTTCTCCCATCTTTCCTGCCAGTGATCCGGGACAAGTTAGGGGCAGCGCAGCCTCTCCCAGGTGGTGGGCTCAGTGTGGGGTTTGCCCCCCTTTTGTTTTTCCCACTCCCAGACAGGTCCCAAGGAGCCTGTTCCTGTCCTTGCCCCTCACCCCGACCAGGTTGGGGTCATCAGGAGGGGCAGACAGGGGCCTCAGGCACAGGAATACCTGGAAGAGAAGGTCCCAGAGATGGGGAGCGGGCCCTGTGGAGGAGAGCCCTGGGGAGGCTTCCTGAGGCCAGGGCTGGGTCTTGGTCCACCTGGGGCTAGGTGAGAGTCTAGAAGACGGTCTCTTCTTGTCTCTGGTGTCAGCCTTACTCCCTAAGTGAGGTGTGATAGTAGCCAGTTCCCGACACCCATTCTTCGGGTATTTTTTGTGGGCCTCAAGCCTCATGATCCCCAGAGTCTGGTAGGATGTGGCCTAGCCTTGAAAGTGAGTGCTGTGTGATGTCAGGGGCACTTGCAGGGGGTAGGGGAGCAACAAGGAGGAGTCATTTCCTGGGGGTAGAGGAAGCCTGCAGTCCCTGGAGCCGTCTTCCACTCTCTGCCTAGGCAACAAGCCCAGAGTCCGGAGTATCCGCTTTGCAGCAGGCCATGATGTGGAGGGCTCCCAGAGCCACGTCCACTTCGATGAGAAGCTGCATGACTCGGTGGTCATGGTCACCCAGGAGAGTGACGGCAGCTTTCTGGTTAAGGTATGTGCACGGCTCCCCTCCCCCATTCGTCTTACTTCCTCCACCTCCTTCTCAGCCCTGCTTGGCTTCCTGGGCCTGTCAGTTCCACATCCTCTAAGCTGAGGCCTGGGTTCGGGTCCAGGTCTGCTAGTCAGGCTCCGTGACCTTGGGCAGTTCACCTTAGCTTCCTGTTCTCTGAAATGAAGACAACTCACATCCCATAGAGTTGGTTCGAGAATAAAATGGAAGAACCATTGTGTATGTATGTTACAGAATTGGGAGACTAATTATGCTAATAACGAGGTATGACTTTATTTCCCTTTTTTGCCAAACCGCTGGCTAATTCAGCCCCATGCTTTCTGGTCTTTGGAGCACACCTTCTCCTATTGCTCACACTTCACACACCCTCCAGCATGGCTTCTCCAACTCTTGGGACAATCCCACATCCACTTGGGAGGGGCAGGAGAAACGCTCTGAAAGGAATGGATTGGGGGAAACAGAGAGTGAC
>NW_006286587.1:1729357-1734779 GCF_000327345.1 Myotis davidii | reverse complement strand
CCAGGGGAGGGGGGCATCTGGTCCATCGAGACCACCCCGAGGAGGGGCCCAGATTCATACCCATCTCTGCCCAATCCTTGCTCTTTCTCCTAGGACAACTTCCCCAAGGGAATAAACAGAATGAAATAAAACTTAAAAAAATAGCCCTGGCTGGTTTGGGTTCACATTAATGTTTCTCTCTATCTCTCTCCCCTCCTACCCCCCTTCCACTCTGCCTGAAAATCAGTGGAAAAAATATCCTCGGGTGAAGATTTGAAAAAAATCTCCCCCTCTCCCCCACTCCCCATTGCAAAATCTATTCATGTCTATTACAGAAACTTTGGAAGATAGAGAAAACTATAAAGAAATTTAAAAGAACCCACAATTTTAGAATCTAGAAATAACAATGGTTAATATTTTGATGTGTGTCATTCTAGTTTTTTTTTTTATAGCTTTGT
The DNA here is from genome assembly GCF_000327345.1 of Myotis davidii. Lineage (NCBI taxonomy): Eukaryota > Metazoa > Chordata > Mammalia > Chiroptera > Vespertilionidae > Myotis > Myotis davidii. The sequence continues at coordinate 1,734,342 of NW_006286587.1, read as the reverse complement.
TTCCATAAACAAAAAGCTGGTATCACAGTGTAACACTGTTTTTTTGCTTGCTTCTGTTGTGAACCGTCTCCTGTCTCTATCAGTAAATCATTTTCCACGAGATTCTACAACTGTATTCCATTATATGTATCATCATTGATTTAGCTGGCTCCCTATTCCTGGTGTTACTGCTGTTTCTATTTCTTACTGTTAGAAAGAGGGCAGTGATGAGTATTTTTTTGCACATCTTTGAGTATTTCCCCTGGAAAATTCTGCAAGTGGTGTGGCTGCATCACAGGGTCATCCCTGGCAGGCCCAGCCAGAAAGCTCTCTTGAGAAGTGTGTCCTCCACCTGCAGAGTGCGGGAGCCACACGGACTGAGCTTTATCATGCAGCGGCATCAGCCTGATCCCACTGAAAGGCTAAATGTTCCATGCAGCCAACCCCAACTGGCCCCCAGGGACAGGGCCCTCTGGCCCCTGAAGCATGAACAGAAGAGTTTGTGTGCATGTGAGCTGTGGGTACAGCATGCACCTCTGTGCCTCCTGGACTGGCACTCGGTCAGCCTGCCTGCTCAGCAGCCACCTTGGCTTGTGACCCTTCATACGACTGGAGTTTCCAAGGATGGCGTCTATCCCAGAGGGCATTGGTTGCCAAGCACCGTATGAACAACAGAAATTGCTTGGACCCTGAGTCGGGCCTGTTGGACACAGTGAGCCTTTGAGTGGGCAGGCAGGCATCCATGTTCAGATGCCAGCAGGCAGTCAGGAGCCTGGGTTCAATGGCTGGTGCCAGGGCTGTGGGCCAGCTCCGGACTGACACAGCTGGTCTCGTGTCAGTTTCTAATTCTAAGCCAGCCTTCATTCTGTGCAATTTATGTTGCCCCATGCCTCCACGTGAGTGACTGGAGGACCAGTGTCCCTGACCCAGGGCTGTTAGCTCTGGGCAGGCGATAGTAGTGATGGGGCAGGTGGATGGCCCCTTCTGGGCAGTGGCTGGTACCTTGCTCTGTGCTACTCATGGTAAGTGTGGCCAAGCTGTAGCCTGTCATTTCCCAGCTTCCATTTCCTTGTCTATAAAATGGGCCACTGAGGAGCTGTGGGGCCCATGAGACAGATGCTGAGGAGTGTGTGGCCCAGTTGTGAGGTGAGGTCCTCGGGGAAAGACCTGGAGTCACCAGGCTTGGGGTGTGGACCAGCTGGAGTGGAGGGGGCAGATAAACCCCCGAGGATCCCCAAGGAAACAGGTGCAAAGGCCCACAGGATCATAGATGGCATGGGCCCTGGGGGAGGCTGTAAGTGAAGGTGCTTCCTTCCTCCACCCTTCCTGCTGCAGGTTGGCTTCCTGAAGATCCTGCACAGGTATGAGATTACCTTCACTCTGCCCTCGGTGCAAAGGCTGAGCAAGGACGTCCGAGAGGCACCTGTCCCCAGCCTGCACCTCAAGCTCCTCAGCATCATGCCTGTCCCAGAAGGTGCGTCCTCTGCTCAGGGTGCTGGAGGCTTGCCTTCCTCCAGCAGGGCCTGGGTGTGAATGGGAGTGAGAGCATGGGATGCTCTTTCCCCCCACGTAGTGGGGACAGGCAACTCAGCAGCTGGGAACATGGCGCCTTCTATATGGGCTCACAGTGTGGCAACTTGGCAGGTCCCTTGCCCCAGGCCTCACTCCCTGGACAGAAGCCCATGGGCTCACACTGTTGGCCTATGTCTGCCCCACTGCCTGATGGTTCACTCAGTGGGATGATGGGAGCCACTGAAGAACTGGTTCTGGACCTTCAGACCCCCCTCCCTCATGTCCCTCAAGAGCAACCTGCTGGAGCCTTAGGAACTTCAAGGCTCCCTCCTAGCCCCACCTGGGCTTTGGGCTGGGGGCTGCCTCTCCCCACCCTGCTAGCTTCAGCCCCCACTCCCTCCATAGGCTAGGGCAGGGGTCCTCAAACTACAGCCCGCGGGCCACATGCAAATACAAATATTGTATTTGTTCCCGTTTTGTTTTTTTACTTCAAGATATGTGCATAGGAATTTGTTCATAGTTTTTTTTATAAACTATAGTCTGGCCCTCCAACGGTCTGAGGGACAGGAACTGGCCCCCTGTTTAAAAAGTTTGAGGACCCCTGGTCTAGGGCATCAGTTTCACTATGTGCAGAAGCCCCAGCTTCAGTCACATGTCTCCCCACCTCCTCATGACCTTACCCATAAGTGGACTGAGCACACTCCCTCAGGCCTTTGCCTCTTGCCACCTAATCTCAAGGCTCAAGTCCTGGCCTATCCACCCCCACTTTCCAATCACTCCCTCTCCCTGCCTGCCTTTTTGGGGAATCAGCAGTCCCTCCTCCTGGAAGCCTAAGTTTGACCCTTGGAGCCTTAATGGGGTGGCCACAGGCCTGAGGCATGTAGAGTTCATTGAAGAAATTTCTCACACCTGTGCCCCAACCTCAGGGGCACAGGTCCTAGACTATCCTTGCTCCTCTGGAGGAGGGAGCCAATGAGTGCTGGTGGGCAGGGGCTGGAGGCCATGGAGTTGCTGATTGCCCGGACAGGTTACAGCATCAAGTGTGAGTACACAGCGCACAAGGAAGGCGTCCTCAAGGAGGAGATGCTGCTAGCCTGTGAAGGTGGCACAGGCACCTGTGTGCGAGTGGTGGTGCAGGCCCGCGTCATGGGTGAGAGCGCAGGGTGTGCATCTGGTTAGGGGCGGGAAGCGCCTGTTTGGCCAAAAGGGGATTCTGCCTCCCTTCTGTCTGAAAAAGGGATCCTTGCCATGGCTGGGGTTCCCCGCCTCCCCCAATAGAGCCCAGAGAGAAGGTGGAGGGGTCCTCTTGGAATGGGTGGGGCTAGTGGTCCAGCCTGGCCTACTGACTCGAAGCCTCCCTTGCAGACCGGCACCATGGCACACCCATGCTGCTGGACGGTGTCAAGTGCGTGGGTGCTGAGCTAGAATACGACTCGGAACACAGCGACTGGCACGGCTTCGACTGAGGCCCACGCCCCCGCCCACCCTGGGGCCCCTCAGCCTTAATCTCCACCTCATCTCCCCAAATGCTGCATGATGGTGTGGCTTCCTCATCTGTCCCTAGGATGGGCATGGGGGTGGTGTGTCTAGGAGCCTCTAAGCTGGGGCCTTGCCCACGCCTCACCTCTGCCTTCATTCATGCCACCTCCCTGCCTCTCCTGTGTCTTCCTCTTCCCACTTCCTCCTCTCCATGTGCCTCAGTCTCCTGCGGGAAGAAATGGGTTGAGCCCCCAAGGAGGCTATCTGAGGAGGGGTGGGGAGGGGGAGGACCTAGGGTGGGTTTTACCGATCTCTCCCCACTTGCAAGCCATAGGAGCTCCAGCCAGGGCCTGGAGAGGAGGGAGCTGGCTGTGATGTCGTTATTTCCATTACTGCTGCTGCTGTCTCATGTAAGCCACCTCTCCTGCCTCCTCCCTTTCCCACTGCTGTCTATGGTGAGTGGAGGGAGGTGCAGTTCCCAGCTCCTGCACCCAGGTGTGTGTCACTTGGTTTTTAAACAATGGTTGGGATGAAATCCTAAAGAAATAAAACTTTCAGTGGATACCAGAGACCAGTGGAATGTTTGTTCTTCAGGGTCCTGAGAACGCCCAATCCCTTAGACTCTGGGCCAAGGTAGTTCTGGATAAGCGCCTACTCTTAGGAGGCAAGGGGCTGTGTGGTATTATAGTGCCTAGTCCCCAAAGAGCTGTCTACAGGTGATGGCATTTTAGGCCTGAGAACAGTTGCCAAGAGAGTTTGGATGTGGAGGGCCCTTCTGCACGGGTCAGAGAGAGGAGTTCTGTTTGGGATACTTGACAAGGAGACACCAGCATCCTCTTTCTGGTCAGTTCCCAGCCCCATGCACAGCTGAAAGCTTTCTCTTTTTTTTTCTGGAACACAGGCCCCCTCTACTACATAACTGGGGTTCCCTCTTGTGAGGTACCAGCATAAATGCTTTATTGTCACCTCGCGCAGGTAGCGCTGTTGCATGTCCTGGGCGGGCATAAGGGCACATTGAGTTGTCTGGCAGAGCTGAGACAGGCCTTAGTGTCCCCTTGGTCCTCCTAACGGCCCTCCCCCATTTTGTGGCTGGGATAGGGTTCAAGTGGGTCATTCACAGGTTGCCCTTGGAGCCGTCATCTGTCCCAAAGGAAAGCCCACCCCCAGCATGCTTCCCACATTCCCTCACAAGTGCCTTCACCCTGTATGCTTCTCATTAGCCTGCTACTGCCCTTTCTACAATTAACAGTCATACCTGGGTGGTCAGCACCACCCCAGGAAGGCCCTACTACCCCTGTCCCTCTTGTGTCAGCTTCCAGTCATTTTCCTGTGGTGCCGGGCTGCTCTGCCCCGCTCCCTGTGTGGGCTGAGCCCACCGATCGGTGCATTGCGCCCAGTCCCAGCCAAGCCCCCTCCTCCTGCTGCCCCTCCGCTATGGGCCTTGCCTGGCCTCTCCCTCCCAACTGCATCCACCCCCCACCCCCAGTTCTGGCCAGGATCCAGTCATCTGGAGCATTCTGCTTTCGGAGTCACGTGTTCCCTGTGGGTGTCCCGATCAAGCCTCCTTGACCCCAGTCCTTGGCAGGGCCCTTCAGTCTGGGCCTAATCCCAAAGCCAGAGCCTCTGGATGTTTCTCCACCCACCCTCCTGCGACCTCATCCCCCCCCACCCCCCGCCGGGCAGTAGGGCGGGGTAAGGAGCGCTGATACCAGAACTAGGATGTTTGTACGCCCTGGCAGGTCCCCTGCGCCCCGACCGAGAGTGGGCGGGGCCGGACAGAGCCTGGCTGGCAGCGCGCCCCGGCGCCTTCAGTTGGAAAGAAAGTCAATGGAGGCTCGCACCGAGCGATTGGTGCTGACGTCGACCGCGGTGACCTTAATTTCGGTGTCGCCAAACTGCATGGCGGCACGGATCTCGCGGCGGCCGGGGGGCGCACCGGCGGCGTCGGGGCCGCCGTCAGCGGGCGCGGGTTCGAGCTCGAGGTTGAGCGCGCCACACTTGCGCACGCCCGGGTC
>NW_006286587.1:1727148-1729223 GCF_000327345.1 Myotis davidii | reverse complement strand
CCACCACGCGCAGGCCACGGGGGCCCAGCGCCGCCTGCCCCGCGTGCTGCAGCACAGCCGACTCGGCGAAGCCGCCCACCAGGAACAGCAGCTTCACACCCTGCACCTCCGGCCGCGCCAGCAGCGCCTCTGCGGGAGGGGGTGGAGGTGGGGGAAGAGGAGGAGGGAAGGGGATGAGAGGGACGGCATGAGCTGCTGAGGCTACCACTGCGCGGCCACTCCTCCCCACCTGCCTGGCAATTAGAAACTAGCCACTTCAACTGTAAAACGGTTGCCCTATTTTAATGAAGAAAAACACGGAGCGCTTTCACTGAGGGCTCTGCCTCCCCAACAACACACCCCTCCCCCACGTGGAGGCCCCTAGAGAAGGATATGCACCTGATAAATGCCTACTGCGCACAAGACACTGAGCTCTTTAGATACTTCAGCTCCTTTAAATCCCTGTGATAACGGTTTTGGGAACCGATACTATCACCCCATTTTATAAATTGGAAACTGAGGCACCAGAGGTTATTTAACTTGGCAAGACTACACACAGTCCCTCCTAGCTCGTATTTCCCAACGCACTGACTCCTCCAGGGTTCCAGGTGACTCTGGGTCTCGTTCCAGTGTATGGATGTGTGGGGTTTCCAGGCACTAATAGAGGCAGTTGTTAGCGCGCCCAGGTGTGTGGGGTAATGGAGGACCCGAGCTCAGGCGCTCACCTATGTGCTGGATGATCCCGCTGACTGTGGGCTGGAAGAGCTCGTTCATGGCCTCGCAGGACATCCTGAGCATCCCCTGTGAGGACCACTTCACGAAGTTCACGCTGCCGGTGAAGGGGGCACAGGTCCACACGTCAGGGTCCTGGGTACCACTGTTGGCCCAGGCCTACGTGCCTGGGCACTGACTGCATGTTATGTGTTACCCCAATCCCCACTCTCCCAGGGGCTTCAGCCAGGGCCTGCTTCTGTTCCAGGCATGAGGTCCCGGGAGAGGAGCCTCCCTAGCCTCCTAGCACGGTGTGTGTGTGTGTGTGTGAGTGTGTGTGTGAGAGCGTGTGTGTGAGAGTGTGTGTGTGTGTGAGTGTGTGTGCGAGAGCGTGTGTGTGTGTGTGTGCGAGAGAGTGTGTGTGAGTGTGTGTGTGTGTGAGAGCGTGTGTGAAAGCGTGTGTGTGTGTGTGAGTGTGTGAGTGTGTGTGTGAGAGCGTGTGTGTGAGTGTGTGTGTGTGTGTGTGGGTTGTGTGTGTGTGTGTGTGTGTAGGTGGAAAGGGGAGAGAAGATAGACGTTGGCCCTTTTCCCGAGGCCCATGATGCCCTTGCTCCAGTTGGGGCCGCTTCTAGCTGGGCTGTGCGAGCTGTGCTTCAGGCTGACTCCCACTGCTCCCTGCGGCCTACGCCCTCCCTTATAGGGGCCTTCCCCATCCGCACACCCCGCCTGAGTCCATGGCCCCCAAGCACCTGCTCCTGCGCAGGGCCGTCTCCACGTTGTGGCCTCGCTGCTTGCGGTAGAAGTCGATGAAGGAGAAGGGCAGTGAGATGTTGAGCGCCCCCGCACGGTGAGGGCCTGCCGTGCGTTTGCGGGCTTCGAAGGCGATGGTCAGATCTACCCAGGCTGCTGGCCGTTGCCTTTTGAAGGTGGCAATGAAGTCCACGCCGAAGATACGACCCAGCAGCTGCTCGAAGGCCAGGTCCACGCCCACCGCGCCATAGGGGCCACCTGGGGTGGGGCAGGGGATGAAGGGGGCGCCAGTGCAGACATCTGGCCAGAGGGCATTGGCGGCTGGGTATCCAGGGCGCTGCCTGGCTACTCACCCGACGCCTTGTAGAGCTCCTTGAGGGTGCCATGGGGCTGCTCCAGCTGGTGCACCGTCAGGTCCACCGTGCCTCCTCCACAGTCTGCCACCACGTAGCGGTCTCCTGCAGCGGCGAGCGTGAGCACACCCTGTGGCCTGCCTTGCACCCTCAGCCCTGCGCCTCCTCCCGACCAGCCTCCAGCCCTGCTCCAAGCAGGTCCTGAGTCCTACTTGCAGGGGTGGCGATGTGGAGGTGTGAGAGGCTTCATTCAGGTTCTTGAACCTAAGGCCACCGCTAGGG
>NW_006286587.1:1722642-1726738 GCF_000327345.1 Myotis davidii | reverse complement strand
GTGTGTGTGTGTGTGTGTGTGTGTGTGGTGGGTCGGGAGGGTTGCAGGGGCAGGTGTGTGTGTGGGGGATGGTCCAGGGCTCTGCAACTCTGCAAGGAGCATGGGTTAGGGGCATGGTTGTGAGTGGGATGAGGGTGCAGGTGATTGTGAAGGGACTGCCAGGTTAGATACAGCAGATGTTGGAGGGAGGGTTTTTTAGGGGCTGGAGCCAACTTCCTGAATGTTCCCTTCCTCCTATCAGTATATAGGGGCCTGGAGGGCCCAAGACAAATCCCACCATCTCCCGGTCTCCCCACCTGCTTGCAACTCTGCCCACAGCTCTCCGACCCCCGACTCCACCAGGAACGTGCGGCTGTGGCGGGACCTTCGCAGCTGCTCGCGGGCTGGGGGTGCAGGGGGAGCAGGACAGTGAGGTTAGAAGGAGGTGTCTCAGCTACCACGCTCAATCCTCATCCTCCCGCCAGGGCCCTCTATGAGCACGCGGAGCAGCCGGCGCTCCTGAAACTCCTGCTCCACTCCTGAGTGGGAGAAGGTGGCTGACCCCTAAGGGTCTGGAGGAACCTGATGGGATGATCTCCTGCTCGGTAACCAACAGCCGAGGGGAAGCACTTCTGGCCGCAGGGCCAGGGCTCAGGCTGTGGAAAATCGGGGCTGGGAGGGGGGGAAGGACCCAGGGGTTGTTTAGGGGAAAGCGCCTGAAGACCTCCCTTGGCTCAGAGGGGGGCTGACGTCCTCCTTGGTCAGTACCCAAGCACCCCTCCCCAGCGTAGGCTATCTCCCCAGAACCCAAACTCAGAGCTAGGCTGAGTCCTCCCTCCTCGGACAGTCCTCCCCTAGGGCAAGGTGAAACCTCTGCCCTGGGGTTGGGCTCCCCCGGGTCAGGGCTGTGCCTCCTCATTCCACCGGAACTCCAGGTAGGATATTTCTGCCCTCTCGTGGGCTGCTTCAGAGGAGGGGGGCCTCTCCTCCTGCTGGACAAAGCTGAGTCTCTGGTCTCAGGGGCCCTGGAGATGGCTCACCTTGTCGGAAGCTGGAGTCGATGGAGCGGCGCTCGCCCAGGCGCCCGCTGCCTGGGGCCCGGCAGCTCAGGTCTAGGAGCTGGTGCAGACGCAGCTTGCGGCAGTAGACCGAGGCGGCCTCAGGCTCCAGGGCGATGAGCAGTTGCTCTGCAGTCTCTCTGGACACCAGGCCCGCCTGGGGATAGGTTGTGGGCAGGGACAGGAGCACCGTGGGCTGTCACACCTAAGATGGAGCCCAGGGAAGGCACCCAGGGCCTGTGGGGGCTCCCATCTCCTCCCCATCACACCCCACCGATGCTAGCCCTTCAGGCCCCGGCATGCTGCACAAATTTGGAGCTGCCCCACAGTTGCCCTGTGAAGAACACCAGGGGGTTGCCCAGCAGGGAGAGACCCTAGACAGAGTGGAAACCTAGAGCACCTTGGGATCTGGCCCTCTGAGCTGCCCAAAGGGCCTGGGCTGCAGCAAGGTCCCCTTCACAGGAGCAGGGCTGGCTGGCCAGCTGGGCACTGGCCGAGGGTGTTAGTGGAGACTCTAGCATAGTGTGTGTGTGTGTGGGGGGATGGGGGGTGTGGGGGAGGGAATAATGGGCAGACCATCAATCAAATGAGATGATGGGGACCCCTTTGGCTCACTGAGCCCTCCTTCTTCACCAGGCTGGTGTCACAGTGGCCACAGGCCTCCCCACTCCCAGGGGAACTTTGTTTCTGGGGAATCTCATGTAGGAGGAAGGAAACTCCTAGTGAGATTCCAGGCACCAAGACAGGCCAGTTGTGGGGAGAAAAACATTTGGGAGCTGTTACTTCCTGCATCAGGATGGGGGAGTCCCTGTGGAAAGTCTTTTATGATTTTGTGGGATTCCCTGGATTCTGACGAGATGGGGGGTAGGGAGGGGTAGGTATCCAGACTTCCTGTCAGGGCCAGCCCTTCCTGAGCTGGCAGCCAGGGAACGGTGTGGGAGGAAGCAGAATGGGTAAACTGGCAGCAGGAGGGGCACTATGGCTGGTGGGGGGTGTGTGTTGTTCTAGCTGGGCACATCCGCGCTTTCATTCTGGTCTTTGCAGGGGGATGCCCACTAGGCTTAGGGTTAGCTTCTTCCAGTGACAAGCATAGGCACCTGGGCACATGCCTGACCCATAGGGGCCCTGGTATCCTCCAAGGGGTCTACAGGCAGCCCCAAGACGCCTTTTGTAGGTCCTAGGGCGTCCTTCAGAGCCCCAGGGTCAGGACCAAGCAATGAGTCTTGCTCTGGAAGGCTGTTCCCTTTTCTCCCCCCATCTCTACTAGAGAGGCAGTGCCTGAGCTCCACCCATCTTTCTCCAGACCTTCGGGTATCTCTTATGGTAGGAAAACCAGCAAACACTGGCCCAGACCACCTCCCTTCAGAGGTTCCCGTGCTCAGGAACTCACAGTGGTTGGGGCTGTGGGGGGGGGCGGGTGTGGATTCCTGAAAATACTGACGCTGGATGAAGTGCATGTTCTTAGTACCCTGCCCAGCTACTGGGAGTGTGGCTGCTCTTGGCTCACAGCTGCCCCTTCTCTGGAGCTGCCCTCAGCCGAATGGGAACTGCCTCACTTGGAGAGGATCACCCTCTACCCAGTGACCAGTAACAAAAAGCTGGCCCCCTTGCCTCAATGTGGCCAACACGGGGGTACAGTTCTCCCTCCAGAGCTCTCCACGGGGTCAGGCTGAGGTCACACTCCACATCCCTGCTCAGCTTCCCTCACCCCCTGAGAGCCCTTCTTCAATAGACCAATGCACAATTCCCATCCTGGGCTTTGCTTTTAGAAAACCTGACCTAAGACACTGGCTAAGCTGGCCTGGGCAGTGCCTCTTGTCCCTCAGTCCTCTGTTCCTGCAGCCAACTCCCTCCTCTGTGGCAACAAACCACCAAAATGCCCAGCAGGTAAAGGCTGGAGGTCTTCCCACAATGCATCTCTGGTCCCAAGGGTGGTGGGTGAACGAGGGGATGTATGGGGCCATCCCTGGGGCCTTCCTGAGCAACACCCACCCCTCTGCCTGCGTGTCCTCACCAGGTAGGCAGCCTCCCGCATGAACTGCTTGGCGGGCTGTTTCCAGATGGCGGGCACCGTCAACACCCAGCGCACAGTGTCCTTCTCCGGCAGCGAGGGGCACTGCTCTCTCAGCTCCTGGAGCAGGAGGGGCAGTGAGATGAGCGGCTGGCTTGAGTGGGGTGTCCTCAGCCCTCTGTGGGAGCTGGAAGAACTAATCAAGCCTCAGGAAGGGCTTTCCAGCAGAGTTGGAAAAATCCCTAACGCTAACCCCTCCACAACACATATATGGCCCATGCAGGCTCTCCCAGACCAGAAGGCAGGGGAGTGGAGAAGATGACCTCTGACCTCTGACAGGGGCCAGGGATGGCTAAGGGGAAAGGGTGGGCCTGGGGATGGGGCTGCAGCTCACCTGAAGAGCGTGCTCCTTGAAGAAGCGCAGGGCATGGGCGAACACCTCCAGGGCAGGCATTTTCTTTCCATTTACCGCCTCCAGCTGGGTCTTCAAGGTGAGATCCTGGCAGGGACACAGGGCCACTCGGCAGAAGGCCGTAGTTCTGCCCCCACTTCCTGACGACCTCGCTCTTAAAACCACCCCGTTTCCTGGTGCTTACCTGCTTGGGCACCGTCCCACTCGCTCTATAATCTCACTTTAGTTCTGTCCCCAGCCCCTCTTTAGGCCCGCCTCTCCGCTAACCCTATCCTCACCCTCAGCCACGCCTTCATCCCTTCTTTACTTCCCAGCTCCGTCCCTGAGCCACCACACCCATCCACCCTTCACTAGGCCCGCCCCTTCCCCTCCTGACCCCGCTTCCCTGGCTGGAACTGGTCCTGGGCCAGAAGGTGACTCACAGTGGCGCTGTGGATCTTCATCTTGAACTTCTCGAAGTAGAGCCAGTCCCGAGCCTCCTCGGGGTCTAGATCGTGGTAGTAATCACGGGCAGTGTAGCCGAAGCTGTGAAAGGCACCCTCCGGGGTCAGCAGGAGGCAGGTGGGGGTCTTCTGGTGTGCCACGCCGGGGTCCCCGCCCTCCCATTTCCTGTAGAGACAGGGCTATCAGTGGGTT
>NW_006286587.1:1711620-1722416 GCF_000327345.1 Myotis davidii | reverse complement strand
CAACCCTCACTTGGGGGGGGGGAGGGTTGGATAACGGCGTTGGGGTGAGCTGTGTGACCTTAGCAGGCCACTTAGCCGCTCCCAGTCTCAGTCTTCCCTACTGTAAAATGGGAATAATAACAGTACCTGCCTCTTAGGGTTCTTGTGAAAAGAAAGATGGTGCTTGGAATCCAGTTAAATCTCCATGAATGCTGCTCTTGGATCCTCCCTATTCATGGGGTTACGGGACGCACCCGGCATTCTGGGTTCCCTTCGTCATTTGACCTGTCTCCCTGCACCCTTAACACGGAGCAGCAGGCCATCATCCATCCATCTGCCTGGGTCTGGCTTCCTCATGTGTCTCTCCAGCATTCTAGCAGAGGCCTTCTCCCGGCCAGCTAGTTCGCCTCGCTCAGGGCCGTCCTCCACAGCCAAGCTCCTTTAAGGTAGTCATGACATTTCTATCTGACCCACCTCAGCAGCAATACCCCAGCTGACTGCACCTCTGCCAGGTCCCCCAAAACCTGAATGCCATTCCAAACCTCCTTATTCACAGGCACACGCAGACCTCCACCCAGAACTCCCTGCCCAGTTCTCTGACCTGGAGATCTTCCCTGGTTTCCTGACTCCTCTAGGCCACGCTTCCCCTTTGGGGAAGGTACTGGGAATCCAGGTAGAATAACAGTATGTGCCAACGCTTAGAAATGTGAAAGAACAGGAGAACTAGCTGTAGGTTAGCTCAAAATGCAGCAGGAGAAAAGAAAGGAGTGTTAAGGTCAGCTAAAGAACATCAAATGCCGTATCGGAATTCTCTCTTGCTGGGGGTTAGGTTGGGGGGTGAAGAGGCATGATCACAGTGGCCTTGAGAAAGGTGACAGGTCACCATGTATCAACAGCCTGGAGGGGAGGGAGGGCAGAGAATAAAAACCATCCAGGTGAGAGAGGGTGGTGGCCGCGGAGAGAAGTGGATGGGTACTATAGAGATAGTAAGGAGACAGAAGTGATGGGACTGGGTGGCTGGTAGGGGTGGGGAAGGCTTGGGAGGAGGCCAGGACGTCCCCCAGTGACTTCCTGTGACTGTCACCTCCACAGGACAGAGGCAGTGTCCCTTCATGTGTCCTTGGCTCCAGCATGGGGCGCAGCGTGGCCTCAGCTGCCGTGTGCTGACCCTAGGGGACTGTGAGTGCTCAGAGCCGTTGTGGCTTCATGTGGGAGCAGAGAAAGGGGAACAATAGTCCAGGCTCATGAAGGTCAAGTCCCTGTACCTGTGAGGCAGGGACCTGACTATCGGTCTCTCCATCCACCCTTCCATCCAGCCTTCGGGGCCCTGGGGAAGTGTCTGATCCCCCATTCCAGTCTGAGTTGGGAGCTTTGGGGTCTTCTAGAGCTCCACCTATTGGCTGCAGCCCCACTAAGACACACTCTAAGGATCAGGGTCTGCAGGGCTGCAGGGAGTGTTTAAAGAAATGTTTGTTCAACTAAAACTCGACATCAGGATGGATTTTTTGACCATCTCTTTCATAACAACTGTGTGACTTGTGTCAACTCGGTTAGCCCTCTGGTCCTTCATGTCCTTGTATTTCATTTGAGATGTCAGACCTAGGAATCTGCCTCTAGCAATCTACTCCATAGAAATCTCAGCACAAGTTTTCAAGGAAGGAGATTCTTTGCAGCATTATTTTTGTAATAGTGAAAAATTAGAGACCCCCCAAAACAAGTAAACAAACAAACAATCAGTAGAATAATGGATAAATTTTGAAACATCCATACTATGGAAAAACTATGCAACTGTTAAAAAGAAAGTGGTAGGTTTATGTATTGACATGAAATGTCTACAGAATAGTGTTGAAAGTTTAAAATAGGCAAATTGGCCCTGGCCAGTGAGCTCAGTTGGTTGGGCATCATCTCATGTACCAAAAGGTTGCCAGTTCAATTCTGGTCAGGGCACATGCCCGGGTTTCAGGTTCAATCCCAGCAGGGGGCATGCAGGAGGCAGTCGATGAATGTTATGCTCTCATATTGATGTTTCTCTCTCTCTCTCTCTCTCTACCTTCCTCTCTCTCTAAAATCAATAAAAAATAAAAAAGGCAAATTGTATGATATTCCATTTTTATTTAAAACACACATACACACATATATTCATACATATATGTGTGTACTAGTATGTGTTTGTAAGCAAGCCAGATATTTGTGTACTTTCCTGTATGTTTTTTATATCTCAATAAAATGTTTTAAAATTAAAAATAAAGCCCAACATTTCCGGCAGAGGGCAGGGAACTGCTCCAGTGGAGGCTGGGGGCACAGGCCAAGGGCCATCCTCCAAACTTTAACCCCAGAGGGGAGCCCAGACTTGGGGTGGCAGGACCTCTGAGGGTACCCCATGTCGCCTCAGTGACAGTACTTCTGGGACCAGGCCCAACCCCTCTCCCCCGACCCAATCTCAGAGCCCCGTGGCCCTCACCTCATCATGTGGATGGCCTCAGGGTCGCTGGCAAAGCTGAAGGCATAGCCACTGGAAGTGGTACCGAAGTCGATGGCCACCACCACAGAGAAGGAGGCTTGCTGTGGGGCTCGGGCCTCAGGCTTCTGCAAGTGCAAGGCCTAGAGTTAGGGAGCAGCCCAAGGGCCAGGCTGGGTGTACATGGGAGCCCCCACCCCCTTTCTTGACTGGTTCACCTCCTCCCACCTGCCGGCCTGGGCTCCCCTCCCTTCCCGGGCTCCAGGCTGATCCCTGGAGACGCCAGCTGCCTCTCAGGCAGCCCTGCGCGGCTTTTAGCTCAAGCTCCTGTTTTCCTGGCTCCTGGTTCTCTGCCCACCTTCGGTCTGCACAGCCTTAGCCCACCCCCATCTCACACCATGTCACAGCCCGGGTCCAGCTGGGAGCAATTACGCTCCTCCTGGCAGCTTCACAGCACATGGACCTGTGTGTATACTCGACCCTGTTGCTCTTTGTGGCCACAGTGACACAACCAGACTGTCGGTTTTGTGGCAGACGGGAGAGGCCTCGTGCACGTGCCCAGAGTGGCCCCTGCCTTCTCCTAGGCCTGGCTCCCTGAGAACAAAGGGGCCCCCAGGCTCGATAATGTGGGTGAGGCTGTCTGGGGTGAGATGACCCAGCGAGCTTGGGGGAGGGTTATGTCCTGGATAGTTGAAACTAGTAATTTCCAAACTCTGGATTTTTTAGCAGCATGTCTCCTCTTCCTCAGGTGGGGCTATACTGGACAGGAGGGGGGCGGGGTAGCCCCGGGAGGGCCAGTGCAGACCCTGAAAAAACCATATGCTCAGAAATACGCCTGCCCCCGGCAGGTGAGCTGCAATAGCCCCTGGATGTCATCCTGGAGTGGGTATTTGGGTGTTAGTACTGGGGCTCACCTCAATAGAATTGTTACCCCTTAAGTGCAAGGTCACATAAGGGTAACCCTTCTGCAGAGAGCATGACTGGGGTGTGCTGGGGCAGGAGGCACAGTGGTACCCCCAGCCCTGCCCCAGCCCTTCCAGGTCTTGTTTTCTGGAGCACCAACCCCCCTCCACACCACTCTGGACACCCACCACCCAGATGCCCACGCCAGGCTTACGGGAGACTGCGAGGGTGTGAGGGGGGCAATGCCACAGCTTTCCTGGGTCCTTGGGGAGCCGGGTGGGCTGGGGATGGGGGACCGCTCTGGGCTGGAGCCTGCAAAGAGAGGGGAAGACATTGTGGCACAATCAGGGTAGGGGGCTGGCAGCTGGGTCCCAGGCCTGGGAGGTTCTCCCATCGGTCCTTGCTGGGCCAAGGCAGGGGTGCCCTGCAGAAGAAGGGGGATGGGTGGGAGGGGAGGAAGGACGAGACTGAGCAAGAACACCTGAGGCAGGAGCAGGCTGAGGGCTTATTATTGGTTAGAGGTGACCATCCCTGGAGGATGACCCATGCCTCACCTGGGGACTCCTCATCTCCCCCAGCACCCCTCAGACACGGGGGGCGGGGCGGAAAGACTGAGAAGCAGCGTATGTGGGGGCAGACTGAGTGCAGAGATAGAAGAGCAGGAGAGATGGGGTGGGTGAGCTCCTGCCTGGGGTGGGGTAGAAGGTGAAGAAACCAGGAAAGGTGGGGGAGCTACAGACCTAACTGCTCCCCTCCCCCTAGAGTTCAGCCACATGGTTCTCAGAACCTGAGAGAGCAGCCCCCTTCTACTAGTCAAGACACGTTAAAAGATCTTGCCTGGGAAGTATTAACCCACCCGCCGTATTTACCAGACCTTGCTCCTTCAGATTACCACTTGTTCCGATCGATGGCACACGTACTTTCTGAGCAGCACTTCAAAACGTACGAAGAAGTGGAAAATTGGGTCTCTGAATAGTCTGCCTCAAAACAAGAAAACTTCTATTGGGGCGGTATCCACAAATTACCTGAAAGATGGGGAAATGTGTAGCTAGCGATGGACATTACTTTGAATAAAGCACTTTTGATGTTTCTCTTGAAATTATCGTATTTTCTCTGATTACAAAATCTGTATTAACCGTTAATAATGCAGACTGGCTATTAACCGGTTAATATTGCCAATAGAACTTTTTTTGTTTTGAGGCAAACCATTCAGAGACCCAATTTTCCACTTCTTCGTACATTTTGAAGTGCTGCTCAGAAAGTGCGTGTGCCATCGACCGGAACAAGTGGTAATCTGAAGGAGCAATACAACAAAATAGCATAGATATCAAATCGCATACATATCAACATATGTGTAACTTCATCTATTGAAAAACATCCGCATTATTAACCAGTATACCCAGGACTCCCGCCAAGGGCCAAAGACAGGTCCAGCTGGCTGCCTGTGAGGATCAAGGCAGGGCAGCACCGCCCCAGCCCAGCCCTGAGCTGAGGGGTGTCCACAAAAATAGGAAGTGAAGCCCAAGTCATCCCCCGGACCCCCCACAACAACACATACAGGTGGAGCCAGCATTGGGGGGCATGGGGCCCCAGTGAGCCTCTCTCACAGGCCCAGGACTGAGCTGGGCCTTCAGTGGAAGGAAGCAGCACAGCCCCGGAAGGCAGCCCAAAGCCTGGCTCAGAGGCTCAGGCAGCCCAGGGGTCTGTCTGCTAGACATCCCCCAGGTGTGGGCTGGTGGCCTGTCGCCACCACTCTGGGCTTTCCTAGGGCTCCTGTGAGGAGGACTGGGGCTGCCCTGAGATCAGGCATGGGGATGAGGGGCTGATGGAGTTTGGCATAAAGACCCATGGACAAAGCGAATTGTCTGGCTTCAGGCTGGGCCGGGGCCCAGGGCCTGTGCTCCCTCAGCGGCTGCCCTGGCGGTGGCCCTGACAGCTCCCAGCCCTTTCTGGCCTTGGGTACCCTGGGAACATATGTGAGGGGCAGGAAATGAGGGGGACTCTAAAAAGTGCCTGGACAGGGCTGGAGACTGTCTTGGGGTGCTGGAGAGGCAGGGCATTTTGGTCACACCCTCAGAGCTCCCTTTCCTCAGGTGACCAGCACAGGCTTAGGCCCTGCCGCCAGCTCTAGCTTGAAGGGCCAAGGCGCTGTGTGGCGTGAGCCTGGGAAGGGAGGCAGGAAGGAAGGCCCAGCCCACCAGGTCTTTGTGAGTGGACTTCCTGAGGAGTGTCCCTCCTGCCTCCTGGCCTCCCGCCCCTGCACACACACACACACACACACACACACACACACACGGTCCCATAAACAGATATGTTCTGTGTGCACACAGGAGTGAAGCGTGCACAAACACACACACTTACGTACACAGTCCTGTGTGTACACACATAAACTCTCAGGAACTTCTGGGAGAGGCACCCCTATCCAGACAAGGGCAAGTGGAGGGTGGGTGGGGGCAGAGGTGAGGGATTCTTACCAATGTACAGCCCCTGCAGGCCCAGCTCCGGGACAGCCAGCATCTTCGCAGGCCCCGAGGCTGTGAACAGGAACAGACATACAAATGACATTTATTCGTTCCTTTGTTCCCTCATGGAATGCTTACTTGTTTTATTTATTTATTTCTGGCTGGAGTCTTTTTAAAAAAAAATATATTTTATTGACTTTTTACAGAGAGGAAGGGCGAGAGATAGAGAGTTAGAAACATCGATGAGAGAGAAACATCGATTAGCTGCCTCCTGCACACCTCCCACTGGGGATGTGCCCGCAACCCCGGTACATGCCCTTGACCGGAATCGAACCTGGGACCTTTCAGTCCGCAGGCCGACGCTCTATCCACTGAGGCAAACCGGTTTCGGCTGGCTGGAGTCTTCTGAAGCAAATACCAGACACCATGTTGTTTCACCTATAAATTCTTCAATATGTCTCTCCAACAGATAGACTTTTAAAAGCATTGCACGGCACCATTATCATGTGCAACAAAATTAATTCCTTAATCTCTTCTAATGCTCAGTCCACCGTCCCAGCTTTTCTCAAAAAGGTCTTTTTTTAACAGTAGCTTTGTTGGAATCAGGATGGTCCTGAATGTTTTTGGTGCCCACTCTGTGCCAGGTGCTGGGGGACATCGGAGACAGACCCAGAGAGACACTGTCTCTGGCCCAGGGGCCCACACCTGGCGGGGAACTGCTTATAATCAGATAAACACCCAAGTGGATTTGAGGTTACAAATGATGCAGTCAAGGTCACAGCTGGTTACAAGCGCGGCAGAGAGGAGAGCATGGTAAGGCTGGAGAGAGGGGCTGGGCTGGCCTGGCCCGGCCCTGCAGGCAGGCCCTCGCGGACCCTATTTCAGATTTGGTTTTAAATAAAGGGCAACAGCAAATCTTGAACGTTTTTTAAAATATAGTTTTTAAATTGATTTCAGAGAGGAAGGGAGAGAGAGAGAGAGAGATAGAGACATCAATGATGAGAGAGAATCATCGATCGGCAGCCACCTGCAGGCCCCACACTGGGGATTGAGCCAACAACCATGGTATATGCCCCAACCGGGGCTCAACCGTGACCTCCTGGTTCATAGGTTGATGCTCAACCACTGAGCTACACTGGCTGGGCAATCTTGAAAGTTTTGAAGTGGCAGAGTGGAAGTGGGGGCATGACTGGATTTGCGTTTTTAAAAGTTCCTCTGGCTGCATGGGGGTGCGGGTTGCAGTGGGACAGTACGGAAGCAGAAGCCCAATCAGGGCTCCAGGTGACTGATGATGCTCATGGCTGTGTATCTTGAAACAGAAGTAGGTACAATTAAGTTAGAGGTTCAAACCAACAGGGCTGATGGAGGTGGCAGGATTGGATATGGGGATTAGGAAGAAGTTGTCAAGGATGACAGTATCTGATTCAAACCGGCAGATGGGTGGTGAGATGGAGAACACTGGAGAAGGGCAAGCTCCCCTGACCCTTACCCTACCCACAGACACAGGCCTGCAGGGCGCAAGGGGCAGTGTTCTGGCTGGAGTTCAGGAACTGCCAGAAGAGCCAGAGGACATATGCTCTAGAGGTCAGGGAGAAGCTGAGGTGGAGATGTGTGTCTGGGGGTCACTGGCAGAAAGCAGAGTGGGGGAAGGGAAGGGGAAGGACCCTCCGCAAAAAGGCTGACTCCAGAAGGGGGGCTGGCCGAGGAGACCTAGATGCCTGCTGTGGTTTCATGGCATCTCAGTTGTTAGATGAGACTGGAAACAACTGTGTGAATGGCCCAGGGCTGCACTTGGGTGGAATGACGAGAAGGGGTGGGAGTCAGGTAAGCCTAGGTGAGGAGAGAGCAGAGGGTAGGCGAATGGAGCTAGCACTTCCAGGAAGGTGGCTGAGATCAGGAGCTGATGTATGGGCAATACTCGGAGGAGCAAAAAGCTTAAGGGGAGCTGCCCAGAGCCCACTCCCTCTCTGTAGCCAGGAAGTTTTGCTACTAGAACACCAACAGACACAGGTGGGCACTGTCATATCCCGCCCCCCACCCCACACACATGCACATATACATCCTTACTAATGCACAGTTCACACAACTCAGCCCCGTCATGCACAGACATCCAGGCATGTCCAGGATCATCCCACATGGCCAGCACCATGGAGGTTTCCAGATACATTCAATCCTGCTATCATTGGAGGTGCAAAGTTGGATATCCAGGAATCAGAATCAGGGGGAAAGACAGGGGCGGGTCCTGGGCGTTCACAGAGCACAGAGATGTTGAGAAAGGGAAAGCAAATAGATGGGGTGTGTACAGGCTTAGTGAGCCAGGGACAGGAGCCCAGTTCAGGGTGATGGAGTGGCTGCTGGGGCTGATTCCCACCAGCTGGCAAAAGCAGATTCTCTGCATCTCTTCCCAATTCCACATTCATTGACATCACATTGGTAGCTTGAAATCAGCCATGGTGGGAGCATTTACATCACAGAAATTGGCAAACACTACAAATCAGGGTTTTCTCCCTTTTGTAGTGTTGACTGTAAAACATTTACCAGCACACAGTGGATCTAGGCCACAAAGGAGAAGCTGGCAGCCCTATTTGTACGTCATTTCAATTCTTCAGCAAAAATTTACTGAGCATTTCTTTGTGCCAAGTTCTGAACTAAGTGCCGGAGAAACACTTCGTTGAATGAATGGATGGGTTTTCTGGACCAAGGCGATTATACCTGGAGGAGAAACAATCTAGATTCTAGAACCACCAGGAAAAAAGAGTTAGGAGTCGTCACTCTAAGCTGGATTCCACATCTAAATTGAGTGCCTATAATCTCGCCAGCTGTCTGAAGCTGGTCCAGTTACCTTTCATTTCTGAGTGCGTGATTCACTGAGTGCCTTACACTGGTGTCTCAGGGCTGGCAAGGACCTATTATGGCATCTGGGTGGAGTGTATCCTGGTTGCCTCTCTGCCCTGGTGATTTTTCTGCAAAATGGGTCAAACAGGGGGTTGAAGGGTGAAGATCAAGTTGAGGTAAAAAAAAGGTGGTTGAGCGCTGGCCGGTTTGGATCAGTGGCTAGAGCTTCGGCCTGGGGACTGAAGGGTCCCGGGTTCGATTCCAGTCAAGGGCGGCTTGATCCCCAGTGGGGAACATGCAGGAGGCTGCCATTTGATGTTTCTATCTCTCCCTCTCCCTTCCTCTCTGAAATCAATAAAAATATGTTTTTTAAAAAGTAGGTGGTTGACAAAAGGCAGGGAGTTGGACAGACGTGAGTAGTATTCTTTCCCTTCATGATGTGTATTCTGAATTTCTCTTCTTAGAAGCTTTTGGTCTGATTGAGAGTTTATTCTAGTCATGCTTCATTCTTTAGGGAGGGAGGGAAGACCGGAATCAATTTGTGTTAAAGAAGGAGGATTCTGCCAGCTGGCATGGCTCAGTGGTTGAGCGTTGGCCTATGAACCAGGAGGTCCGGGTTCGATTCCTGGACAAGGCACATGCCTGGATTGTGGGCTCAATCCCCAGGGTGGGGCTGATCAATGATTCTCTCTCATCATTGATGTGTCTATCTCTCTCTCCCTCTCCCTTCCTCTATGAAATCAATAAAAAAATATATTTTTAAAAAAGGAGGATCCTGCTGATTCCTTGAGAGGTGGAGGTGGAGGGGGTGGCAGCACCATCTGTCTTCAGGACATGCCCCCTCTCCCCCATCATGCACACACACTCAGAACTATTGAAGGAGAATGATGAACATGGGGCTCAGGACCACCGCTACTCCCAAAAGCTGTATGTCTACGCAGAGTCCATGGCTGGAAATGGGGTGAGGAAGACGCTGTCCCAGGGGCCTGTTAATTTCAGATTACTGCTGCTTGGGTTTAAGAATCATTGGGTGGGGCAGTTTGATTTACACAGAAAGTAACTTCATTTCCTGACTACAAGCACAGGCTAAACTCTGGCCCCAACCTGACCCCTACCTACCCACAGACACAGATCCTTAACCCTGCCCATGGACTGACCCATCCTTGCCCGCGGACTGATGACCCCTGGCCCTTGACCTCATATCGACCTCTAATCTTCAGCTTCACCATGACTTCTGGCACCGACTTCTATCCAACTGACATGATCAATCAGTCATTGGGGACCAGGACAGGGTGTGGCTGAGTAGGGAATTGAAACTGGAGACCCCCATCCTAGAGAGTCCCCCCCAAATCACAAGGCCTAGGACTTCTTGCCTGATGGAGAGAATTCTCCAAGGATCTATTCCTGGGGTGAGGGTGTCGAGGTCGGGGGCACACGATGTTGCTGGATTTCAGGGCTCCACATGTACCTGTCCTCTGCCCATGAGGACAAAGAGCCCACCCAGATCTTTACAGCTCCCCGCTCTCTCCCACATATTCCAGCTTCTCCCACCCACTGCTCTCTCTCAGCCTCCCGCCAGCCCTTTAATGGCACAGGACTCAGCAGGCAAAGGGAGGCCACAGGCATGTCTCTCAAGCCAGAGAGTGGGCTAACCAGGGCCCCAGAGGCAAATCAGAAACCCCAAAGGGCTGCTCCAGTCCAGTCTCTCCTGGAGGGACCGGTGGGAGGCTGCCTCCTTCTGCACTGGGGCAGGGGTGACAGAAATGGCCCCTCCCCTCTTTCCATGCATCCTGCCCCACCCAGTGGGTCCTCATCACGGGAGCAGCCAGTTCATAAACAACCTCTGTCCCACAGAGCCGGGGCCCTGCAGCCCCTCCCATCCTCTGCCCACCAGTCCCCCATCACTTCCCTGACCTTCTGGGGCAACTGGCTGCCTTTGCTTTCACAGGGAGTCCCTATTTTCGCGCCCACTCCCTCCCAGGCTCTCTCCCCCACACAAGCCTGCTTCACGGACAGCTCCACCGGCCTGCAGGACGCCCAGACCCACCCCACCTGGACCCGGAAGCTAGCCTCACAGAGGAAAACCAGAGCTCCCCGCTCAGGAGGCCAGTCCACAGTCTGCAACTGTGGCACCCCGGCCACCCAGCCACTCTAGACCT
>NW_006286587.1:1710093-1711027 GCF_000327345.1 Myotis davidii | reverse complement strand
GGAGGGGCCCCCTGCCTCCCTGCAGGGCCACCCCGGGCTCTGCTTAGGCCCCCCACGGGGAGAGCCTACATGCTGGGGAGCACAGCCCGCCCCAGGCCCCTCGCAGCACCCTGTCCCAGACCCCCAGGCCCTGGACCCAGACCGCCCACCCTGCCACCCCTAGTTTGTCTCCAAGGGTGAGAGAGACAGGAGGCCCACCTGAGGGTGCAGGCAGCCCTTGGAGTGGGCCTGGCTCTGTCCCTGCTGAAGTCTGAGGCCTGGAGAGAAGGGTGCTCACCCGCTGGGTCCCCGCTGCCGGCAGGGGCTTACCCAGAACTCACCTTACCTCCTCTTCTGTGGGGTCGCACAGACCTCGTCCTGACCTAACCCAGGTCCTCTTGGGGATGTTGGGATGTGGCCTCCAAAAAGGGGGTCTGCAGGGTGGAGACCCCTTTGCTGAGCCCCTGTAAGGCAGCTGACTGTGCCCCCCCAGGACCTCCTTTTTTTAAAAAAATATTTTTATTGATTTTAGACAGGAAGGGAGAGGGAGAGAGAGAGATAGAAACATCAATGGTGAGAGAGAATCATTGATCAGTTGCTTCCTGCATGCCCCCTCCTGGGGCTTGAGCCCACAACCTAGGCATGTGCCCTTGACTGGAACTGACCCGGGACCCTTCAATCCACAGGCCGATGCTCTATCCACTGAGCCAAACCAGCTAGGGCTGTGCGTGAGTGTGTCTATTTGTCCATCTGTGAGTGTGTAACAAGTGTGCGATGGGGGCTGGCAGGCCTTCCTCTCAGTTCAGAGGTTGAACACAGCCTGGGGGGATGGAAGTGTGGCTGTTTGTGAGTGCACGGGGAAGACGCGGAAGGTCTGGCCCCTCAAATGCAACCTGCCTCTTGTTTTTCATTTTTCCTCCCGGTTTTCCTCCATCCCCATCTTTAGCTCCACGGA
>NW_006286587.1:1704610-1709938 GCF_000327345.1 Myotis davidii | reverse complement strand
GGGTGGGGATCTCTGGGCGTCCTCCTGCGTGGCAGCCTTCTGCCCTCCCCCCCCTCCAGGTCAGGCCCCCTTAGCTCAGCCTGACTTGGGAGTCACAGGCCCCCACCCTTGGGCAGCTTCCAGTCTGACACAGAGGATAGCAAATAATCCCCATGAATCCTGCTCCAAGTTAGAGGAGGTTCCAGTCAATTGCCATCAGAAGGTTTGGGCCCAGGTGGGCGTGGACAAGTGTCCTGCAGAGCCCCTGCCCTTCACTGTCCTCTCTGTGCTCTTGCACCTCCCTCCTCTTCCCTTGGGCGCCATTGTGGGCCCACCCGCCGACCTCAGCGGCTTCCTGCTTCTCCCCGTGGGGGCAGCACGAGGAAGATCAGCCTCTGAGAGTGTCCTCCAGGAGCCGTCTCTCTCAGGCCAGGCTTCCCTCCTCTGGCCTTTGCTCAGGATCTTGTCCCGTGGGTGCCAGTGCCCTGCTCCTCCGGTCTGTCCCTGTCATGCAAGTAGAGGAGACTTTCGAAGGTGCAAATCTGGCCTGGCCGGCATAACTCCGTGGTTGAGCGTCGACCTATGAACCAGGAGGCCAGGGCTCGGTCCCCAGCGGGGGGCGTGCAGGAGGCAGCCAATCAATGATTCCCTCTCATCGTTGATGTTTCTATCTCAACCTCCCTCTCCCTTCCTCTCTGAAACGCCCCCTCAAAAATATTTTTTTAAAAAGATGCAAATCTGGTCTCATTGCTTCACCACTCCCATACTTTCCATGGCTCCCCATTAGCTAAAGCAGAAGACCCCAGGTGTAGACTGCCCTTGGCTGACCTCTCAAGCTGCCCTTCCCAGCCCTAACCTCCAGCCCTAGCCCCTGCCCTCCAGCACACCTGCCGCCTGTGCTTCTGCTCCTTTGCTCCACATGGGCCAGTCCTGACCTGCTTGGAGGAAACATCCTTCTCTGTTTGGACCCCCGGGGAGAAACTGGCCCTTTGGGTCCTATTGTGGGTGCCGTGTCTTCTCGGAGAGCCCCCGCCCTGGTCACCACGGGGTGGGCATTTAGGAAGACTCTGGGTTTGGGAGGCAGGAGTAAGGCTCTCCTTTCCTGGGGCCCGCTGTCTGGCCTGGCCCGGCAGCTTTAGGGCAGATGTGATGTTTGTCTTTAGGATATGTCACCCCCTACCTAAGCCTATGTGTGCTGAGGGCTGTGGAGGAAACTTCTCAGTCTTCTCTCCACCCTGCCCAAGCCGGCTGCTTGCTCCGCCACAGAGCTTGGGGCACATGCGCACACACACACACACACACACACACACACACACACACGAACTCAAGTGCGTGAGCACCAGGGGGAGGTTAGATGCCCCCACAGACTACCTCAGAAGGAAGGGTAGGGTGGGCAGAGCTTTAATATATATATAATGAAAGCCTAAGCAACCATTAGGGCAGAATGACCAGAACGACCAGTTGCTATGATGTGCACTGACCACCAAGGGGCAGATGCTCAATGCACAAGCTGCCCCCTGGTGGTCAGTGCGCTCCCACAGGGGGAGTGCCGCTCAGCCAGAAGCTGGGCTCTCGGCTGGCGAGCGCAGTGGTGGTGGCAGGAGCCTCTTCCACCTCTGTGGCAGCGCTAAGGAGCAGCGAGCTGAGCGGTAAGGAGCAAGGGGTCCTGGACTGTAAGAGGGCACAGGCCAGACTGAGGAATCCCCCCACACTCCCAGTACATGAATTTTGTGCACTGGGCCTCTGATATCTATCTATCTATCTATCTATCTATCTATCTAGTAGGGCCTTGACTTACGAGTGTCCCAACTAACGAGTTTTTTTTGAGATACGAGCCGTCTCATCTCTCGGCCGATTTTTTGCTTTGAGTTGCAACCTCAAAAAAATTCGGGTTATGAGCCAACTTCAGATACCCCACCCCTAGTTGGTACAGCGAATGTCACAGTGATTTGACATACGAGTAATTTGAGTTATGAGCTCCGTCACAGAACGAATTAAACTCATAAGTCAAGGCCCCACTGTGTGTGTGTATGTATATATAATTGATTTCAGAGAGAGGAAGGGAGAGAAAGACAGAAAGATCAATGATGAGAGGGAATCATCGATTGGCTGCCTCCTGCACGCCCCCTCCTGGGGACCAAGCCCATAACCCAGGCATGTGCACTGACCAGGAATCAAACTGTGGCCTCCTGGTTCACAGGTCAATGCTCAAGCACTGAGCCACACCGGCTGGGCATGGGCAGAGGCTTTTTACACCAATAGACCCCATTTTCTGTGCTTCATGGTGTGCTGGTACCTAGTTGGGTACCTTACGCTGCCACTTCTGCTGCCACAATGCCCTGTGGGGAGCAGGGGGAGGACCCTCCACCCTCATTCCACAGAGGAGAAAGCTGAGACTTAGGCCGAACGGAGCACAGATCCAGGGGCAGTCGCAGAGTCTGTGCTCACGCCTGGGCCACATGTCGCAGGAGGCTGGTGAGGGGAGGGAGTACCTGGGCACCCAGAGGCAGATTCTCCGAATGGCTGGGGGCAGGAGGTGGGGCTCCAGGGACAGAGGCCTCTAGAGTATTCCTCTATCAGATTCCTGAGGTGCGGGCTTCCTTCCGGGAACTGCTCCACCTGCCCCCACCCTGGTGGACTTCCTCTCTCTGGCTCACAGCCTCCGTCTGCATAATTTCCCTCATTGGGGATGGGAATGTGGGAGGCCCTGCCCATGGCCAGGAGTTCAGGGCTCAGCCTTGGTGGCGCCCTACCGCTGCGGTTGCAAGGGCAGCTGGTACCTCCTCTTTCATACAAAGAGGGCCCTGGGGTCCCACCTCCCTAATACCCCGCCCTAAGAACTCTGCATGGACACTGCCCACCGGCAGCCCCTTCCCCAGTGTGATGTTATTAGAGCTCCCAACGGGGCCACAGGGGCGCTTTCTTGGAGGAGGTGGTCCTGATCTGAGCCCTGAAGGATGACTGAGAGAGTTACTCATGTGGGGAAGCAGGAAGGGCAGGCCAGCAGAGGGAAAGGGTGCAGACAAAGGCATGGGTGGTGGAGTGAACAGGAGGCAGATGAATGGAATGGGCAGGATCAGCCCTGAGCCGGATGAGGAGCTGGGTGTGCGTGTCCCTGGTGCTATCTTTGTCTCCTACCTCAGCAGGCACCCTTGGCCCTTTGCTCAAGAAACCCCAACCTTACTTGCTGCACTTGGGTACCTTCTTGTTTGGGGTCTTCGACCTCTATTCCAGACCCCTGGGAGTTTAGCTTCATTGCGCAATTTTCTCTCTGCTCACCCCTTCACTTAGCTCCGGTGACGTCTCCCCTTGCCAGCCCCTGCCCCACAGAGTTACCCTCTGCTAGGGTGTAGGGGTACAGAGACCTGGAGGGAAAAGGAAATGTTGGTGGAAGATGATAATTCCACTTCAGTCATGGCAAGCTGGAGGAGATTATGGGCCTGCTGTGTAGACGATGCTGGCTGCTTCCTCCCTCATGTCGATTCTCTTTTTCTTAATAATAGAATCTTCTCTTTTTAGCCAAGCACATGGCCACCCAGGATAGAGAACGGATTTCCCAGCTTTTCTTGCTGCTAGGCTTGGACGTGTGACTAAGTTCTGGCTAATGAGATATGTTATGTGGCGTCTTCCAGCCTTTAAACACCGCTGTTGGCTGCCCATTGTTCCTCGTGCCTCCTTCCGCTTTTCTGCATCTCGCTGCCTGGAATGTGATGGGATGACTGTAATTCTAACTTCCACGTTGGGCTATAAGGTTGAGGGACACACGCTCATGATGGTGTCACAGGGACCTGCAAGGACGCTGGCATGGAGTAGAGCGCCCATGCCCCCCGAGGGCTGTGTGCTTCTAGGCTTTTACATGCAAAAGAAACACACTCTCTTGTTCAGGATACTGTATTTTCGGTCTCTGCTACTCACAGCAGAATGTAATCCTACCCGAGTCGACCCCAAGGAGAAATGTTGACGAGGCAGTTGGTACGCAGATCTGCAGCTCGGAGCAGAGTTTGGAGTTGTGGGTAGAGATTTGGCAGCCATCCGTATGGAGATGGTAATTGAAGCCACGCGAGGGATGAGATCACCCAGGCAGAGTGTGCCCATGACAGACGATCCTAGCTTTTCCACTCAGCTTCATCCACCCCTTCCAACACCATGTCAGGAGGATTCGGTCTCCCCTGAGGCTTCCTGGCTTTGATGATGCAGAATGAGGATGGAGGGAGGCTGGGAGGTGTAGAGACTAGGGTTTGGGAAAATTGCTTTGAGGAATGCTTTTCTTTTTAAAATCTTCATTCGAGGATATGTTTTTATTGATTTTAGAGAGAGAAGAAGGGAGAGAGCGAGAGAGCATGCGAGTGAGCTCTGCCCAGTGTTCTCAGTGGTTAGAGCATTGGCCTGGGTTTGATTCCTGGTCAAGGGCATGTACCTGGGTTATGGCTTTGCTCCCTGCTCCTAGACAGGATGCATGTGAGAGGCAACCAGTCCATGTGTCTCTCACATCAGTGTTGCTTTCTCTGTCTCCTCTCCTATCGCTTCCACTCTCTCTGAAAAAGCAGTGGAAAAAAATATCCTTGGGTGAATATAACAACAACAAGAAAATTAAAGAGAGAGAGAGAAACCTGAAACCTAAGAATGTGCCCTGACTGGGAATTAAATCCTCAACATTATTTGGTTATGGGATGACGCTCCAACTGAGACACCCAGCCAGGGCATTGAGGACTTGCTATTTATTTATTTATTTATTTATTTATTTATTATTTTAAAACTAGAGGCCTAGTGCACGAAATTCATGCAGGGGGTGGGGTGGGGTCCCTCAGCCTGGCCTGCACCCTCTCAAAATCTGGGACCCCTCGGGGGATGTCCAACTGCTGGTTTAGGCCTGATCCTACAGGGATCCCTAAACTGGCAGTCGGGCATCCTTCTCACAATCTGGGACCACTGGCTCCTAACTGCTTACCTGCCTGCCTGCCTGATCACCCCTAACCACTCTGCCTACCTTCCTGATCACCCCTAACCACTCTGCCTGACTGCCCGATCACCCCTAACCACTCACCTGCCTGCCTCATTGTCCCTAACCACTCACTTGCCTGCCTGATTGACCCCAACCACTCGCCTGCCTGCCTGATCGCCCCTAACTGCTTGCCTGCTTGCTTGATCGCTCCTCACTGCCTCTGCTGCAGCTTCCACCACTGTGGCTTCATCTGGAAGGATGTCTGGAATGACGTCCGGAAGGTCTTTTGGCTGTCCAATCTAATTAGCATATTATGCTTTTATTATTATAGCTATACTAGAGGCCCAGCGTGAACAATATACATAAATGTTTATACATATAAACATATATATTCTCATCATTAAAAT
>NW_006286587.1:1703979-1704467 GCF_000327345.1 Myotis davidii | reverse complement strand
GCACAAAGATGACTGCACCCCCACCCAGTGGCTGCTCCGTGAAACTCGCTGCCGCCCGGTGACTGCTCCCCTAAGCTTGCTGCCACCCCAGGAAGCAGCCCGCCCCTGCTGCTCAACAGTCCCCAGTCCCGCCCCACCACCAGCACCCGCTCATGGTGAGCGGCTCAGGGGCCAGGGACCGAGAGGTGCTCCATGCACTTCATGGTGACCGGTCACCTGTTCGGTCGTGATGGCACCTAGCTCTTTATATATATTAGGGTATGGCCCAGTGCACAAAAATTTGTGCACTTGGGGGGAGGGGGGTCCCTCAGCCCGGCCTGTGCCCTCTCGCGGTCTGGGACCCCAAGGGAGATAACGACCTGCTGGCTAAGGTCTGCTCCCGGGTGACAGAAGGCAGGCCCAATCCCTAGATGCAGCCCCTGGTCGGGCTCAGAGCAGGGACGATTGTGGAGTAGGGGCACCGCCCCCTGTCATGCACAGAGCAGGTT
>NW_006286587.1:1695645-1699801 GCF_000327345.1 Myotis davidii | reverse complement strand
TTCATGCATGGAGGGAGGGGTGGTGTTCCTCAGCTCTGCCTGCACCCTTTCCAATCTGGGACCCCTTGGGGGATGTACGACTGCTGGTTTAAATCCAATCCCTGCAGGATGGGGCCTAAACTGGCAGTCAGACATCCCTCTTGCAATCTGGTGGCTCCTAACCGCTCGCCTGCCTGATTGTTGCCTAACTTCCCTCCCCTGCCTACCTGATCCCCCCTAACTGCCTCTGCGTTGGCCCCTGCCACCATGGCTTCGCCCGGAAGGATGTCTGGAATGACGTCCGGAAGGTCTTTTGGCTGTCCAATCTAATTAGCATATTATGCTTTTATTATTATAGCTATACTAGAGGCCCAGCGTGAACAAAATCATGCGCAGTTAGGGTCCCTAGGCCTAGCCTGGCTTCTGTCGCATGGCCTTTGCCGCCCTGCGATGCTCCGTGAAGCTTGCCACCCTGGGAAGCTCCCTGATGCTCACGGCCCCTCAACTGCTCTGCGAGGCTCCCCCCCGGCCCCTCCCCTCGACTGCTCCGCCAAATGCTCCATGAAACTCCCCCGCTCCGTGACTGTTTCGCGAAACTCACTGCCGCTAGGTGACTGCTCCGCTAAGCTCATGGCCGCCCACGAAGCAGCCGCCACTGCTGCTCAACAGTCCCCAGTCCCGCCCCACCACCAGCACCCGCTCATGGTGAGCGGCTCAGGGGCCAGGGACCGAGAGGTGCTCCATGCACTTCATGGTGACCGGTCACCTGTTCGGTCGTGATGGCATCTAGCTCTTTATATATATTAGGGTATGTATATTTTTAAAAATATTTTTATTGATTTCAGAGAAGGAGGGAGAGGGAGAGAGAGATAGAAACATCAATGATGAGAAGGAATCATTGATTGCAGCCTCCTGCATGCCTCCTGCAACCCTCCCCTCTGTGGATTGAGCCCACAACCTGGGCATGTTCCCTTGACCAGAATGGAACCCAGGACCTTTCAGACCATAGGCCAATGCTCTATCCACTGAGCAAAACCAGTTAGGGCTAAAAAATATATTTTTATTGATTTCAGAGAGGAAGGGAGAGGGAGAGAGATAGAAACATGAATGATGAGAATCACTGATTGGCTGCCTCTTGCATGCCCCCTCCTGAGCATCAAGCCTGCAACCTGGGCATGTGTCCTGACCAGGAATCAAACCATGACCTCCTGGTTCATAGGTCAGCACTCAACCACTGAGCCACACTGGCTGGGGTATATATTTAAAATTTATTATTATTAAAATGGTTTTATTAATTTTAGAGAGAGAGGTAGGGAGAAGGAGAGAGATAAAAACGCCAATGAGAGACAAACATTGAGAGGCTACTTCCTGCATGCCCCCTACTGGGGGATTGAGCCCCAAACCCAGGCATGTGCCCTGACTGGGAAAAGAACCAGTGACCTCCTGGTGCACGGGACAATGCTCAACCAACAGACTCACACTGGCGGGTGAGGAATTTTTAAAGAAAGAATTGTAGGAGTAACTGTGGTATGTGGCAAAGTGGGTCAGAGAAGAAAAGAAGATTTTGTAAGATGTTGCAAGTGTCCCTTTTATAGTACTCAAGAACATACTTGAACTTGAAATATGCGGAAATTACTTTTTAGTTGCCAGACTAGACCTCTTCTGTCATCACCTCACCTGAGACTGGTCCTCTTGGATGATGGCTTTAGAAGTGTTACCACACAAGTAACAACCCCCCTTAGAGCAGCATAAATAAGGAACACAGGGGCGTGTATGTCATAGGATCTGGGGGCAGAGGAGCGTATCTGGGCTTCACAAGTGCCTGGAACAAGGAAGCGGACATATGCCATCAGCCAGGGAGCTGTTGCCCTGGCCACTTTCTTCCCTCTGTTGCCACGTGGACTCTCTGCTGCTCTCTGCATGTCTGCTAACTTCTTCTCTTGTTGCAAATTGCCTTTTAAAAAAAATTAAGGCTTTATTTATTTTTTAAAATATATTTTTATTGATTTTAAGGAGGGAGAGAGGGGGAGAGAGAGACATCAATGACGAGAGAAAATCATTGATTGGCTGCCTTCTGTAAGCCCCACTCTGGGGATCGAGCCCACCACCCGGGCATGTGCCCCTGACTGGAATTGAACCCGGGAACCTTTAGTCCACAGGCTGATGCTCTATCCACTGAGCCAAACTGGCTAAGGCAAGACTTTATTTTAAAAACACTTTTAGATTTACAAAAATATTGAGCAGATAGTACAGAGTGTTCCCATCTATCTTTTCCATACAGTTTCCCTATTATTATTATTTTTTTAAAAATATATTTTATTCATTTTTTACAGAGAGGAAGGGAGAGAGACAGAGAGTTAGAAACATCAATGAGAGAGAAGCATCGATCAGCTGCCTCCTGCACATCTCCTACTGGGGATGTGCGCGCAACCCAGGTACATGCCCTTGACCAGAATCGAACCTGGGACCTTTCAGTCTGGCCGACACTCTATCCACTGAGCCAAACCGGTTTTGGCCAGTTTCCCTATTATTAACATCTTGGATTAGTGTGGTGTATTTGTTACAATTAATGAACCAATCTTGATACCTTAATAGCTAAAGGTCATAGTTTACATTAAGGTTCACTCTTCGTGTTACACATCTATGGTTTTTTGTTTTTGTTTTTATTTTTTGAGAGGGGAAGGGAGAGGAAGAGACAGAGAGAAACATTGATGTGAGAGAGACGCATCGATTGGTTACCTCCTGCATGCACTCTGACCAGGGCTGGGGAACCTGCCACCGAGGTACATGCCCTTGACTGGAATCAAACCCAGGACCCTTCAGTCCTTGGGCTGACGCTCTATCCACTGACCCAAACCAGGTAGGACGACATCTATGGGTTTTGACAAATACATATCATAGTTCACCATTACAGTACCATACAGAGTGTTTTCACTGCCCTAAAAATCCTCTGTGGTCTGCCTTTTCATCCCTCTCCTCCCCAGTTTCTGGCAACCACTGGTCTTTTTGCTGTCTCTAAAGTTGTGCCTTTTCCAGAATGTCAGATAGTAGGAATCATACAGGATGTAGCCTTGTCAGATTGGCTTCTTTCACTCAGAGATCTGCATTCGAGTTTCCTCCATGTCTTTTCATGGCTTTGATAGCTTATTTCTTTTTTTATTCCTGAACAACATTCCATTGTATGTATGTAACACAATTTATCCACTCACCTACTGAAGAACAACTTGGTTGCTTTCAGTTTTTTGGAAATTATAAATAAAGCTGCTGTAAACATTCGTGTACTGGGCTTTGTGCAGACACAAGTTTTCAACTTAGCTGGGTGAATAACCAGAAGCATGGTGGCTGGGTTGTATGGGAAGACGACGTTTAGCTTCGTTAGAAACTGCCCAACTGCCTTCCAAAGGGATTATACCATTTTGTGTTCCCATCAGCCAAGAATGAGAGTCCACTCCCTGGTGAGCATTTGCTGCTGTCAGTGTTCCGGATTGTGACCATTCTAATGGGTGTGTGGTGGGATCTCATTGTTATTTTCATTTGTATTTCCCTGATGACATATGATGTGGGGCATCTTTTCCTATGCGGATCTGCCACCTGTATGTCTTCTTTGGTGAGGTATCTGTTCAGATCTTTTGCCCCTTTTTAATGGGGTTGTTCGATTTCTTATTGTTGGGTTTTAAGAGTTCTTTGTGTGTTTTTTTGGATATAAGTCCTTTATCAGATATGCGTTTTGCAAATATTTTCCTCCAGTCTGTGGTTGTTTTTCATACTCTTAAGAGTTTGTCTTTTGTTTTTTCTTCTCCATGCATGATCATCCCACAGCTCCTGAATCTATTTGCCCTTCATTCCAGCTACAAGCAGATGCCAAATAGTCTCTCTCATTTCCAGTTCCACATTTTTGGGAGAGATTATTATTTGACCAGTTTGGTGAAGTGGGGAATTATGCTGGGATGGGGTGGTGGCATTCAGGTAGCCGGAAGGGAGGCTGGGAAATGTAACTCCAGCCCCTGCAGTACAAACAGGAAGCCAAGCTAGAAAGAGGTGGGAAAGGAGTGTTTACCTTCCATGGGCCCGTAGGGGGTGGGGCCCGGGGTGGGGGACTTATGATAGGGTATAATATGTATTGGTAAAGAAATTCAACCAGTACAGACTGGGACAAAGCAAAAAAACACACAATTCC
>NW_006286587.1:1693984-1695587 GCF_000327345.1 Myotis davidii | reverse complement strand
CAGAACTTTTTCCATTTTTAGCTATTCAGAGTTTTAACTTCAGAGTATTAAATAATATGTTTGCCTCTGTTTCTCAATGTAGTAACTCAAGAGAGCAACTAATGACAGTTTATCATGAAGAATTTAAACCACACTATCTCTCAGCTCCCCCAATGCCCACTCACATTTAAAACATAGTTTTTCTTCCATCAACTTCAGACAGTATTTCTTAAAAATTTTTTTAAAAAAACAACAACACATGTGTTTATTTATTTTAGAGAGAGAGAAGGGCGAGGGAGAGAGAGATTGAAACATCGATCAGCTGCCTCCTACATGTCCTGTACTGGGATCAAGCCTGCAACCCAGCATGTGCCCTGACAGGAAATCGAACTGGCAGTCTCTTGGTGCATGGGACACAGCTCAACAAGCTGAGCCATCCGCTGGGCCCGACAGTACTTCTTCTTCTTCTTCTTTTTTTTAAAAAATATATTTTATTGATTTTTCACAGAGAGGAAGGGAGAGGGATAGAGAGTTAGAAACATCGATGAGAGAGAAACATCGATCAGCTGCCTCCTGCACACCCGCTACTGGGGAAGTGCCCACAACCAAGGTACATGCCCTTGACCGGAATCCAACCTGGGACCCTTGAGTCCACAGGCTGACGCTCTATCCACTGAGCCAAACCGGTCAGGGCCAGACAGTACTTCTTGAGCCACAGCTCTAGAGAAGGACAATTAGCCCTTCCATGCCATCTGACACCTTCCTTCTGCACCTCCTTCTAATTTCTGTTGGTTTTGTCTTTACATTCCCACGGTCAAAGTTTATAACACTTATATGTTCTGTAATTATAATGAAATCTTCCATTCTTTAGCTTTAGTTTGATTCTGAAAACTGAAAACTAACTAATCATGATGATATAAACATTACTTACTGCAGAACCAAGTCACGAGAAAGCTCCAACTGAGATAGCCCCTCTGCTCCGCGAAGGGGAGTATTTGCTGTCTGAAACGTTAAGGTCAAGTGCAGTCTCTCTCTCTGTCTTTCTCTCTCTCTCTCTTTTCCCACAGTCTCTTTTCTTACACTCCGCTAATTGCTCAAAATCATGCCTCGCAAGTGTTGGCTTCATATTTGGCCCTTGGAATAGATTTTGTTGTTTCTGGTTTTCTAATTGCCTTTCTTTTTCCTTTCCGAAAGAAGAAACAGATGTCATCTCCATTGTGTGGCCACAAGGTCCCCTCGCCATGCACACTTCCCCATGCCCAGCTCCTTGGTGCGTGTAGTGACACGGGGTAGCTGCTGTTGTGTTTACTCAGCATTCTTTTTGGGAACTGCTGCTCTCTTAGTCCAATTGTGTGACTTGGGTTGTTTTTCAGTTGCAGTGCCTTTTGGGTGGGCTTATACCCAAGGTCTGGCAGTTTACCTTGATGGTGACTCATCTGAGGTATAGACACACCACTGAGGCATGGATTAAGGGAGTCCTTCTATGGGATTTAATCAGTGGATATGAGAGAGAGAAGCACCCACCCTTTTAGCTTCAGGTAAGGCTTGATCCAGGGGCTCCAATGATGTCATCAAGGACCCAGGGTCACTATATATCTTTCCTCTGCCCTCAATGTTGTATTTA
>NW_006286587.1:1663269-1693928 GCF_000327345.1 Myotis davidii | reverse complement strand
TCTTATGTCGCAAACAGGAGTGTTGGTTGTGGTTGCTAATCCCATCCAACCCAAAGGATTTGAGAATACCGTGGGGAGGTCAGAGTATTTTATTTTATTTTATTCACTAAAAGAAGAGTGAATTCATTTTGAACACCCAACTCACAAATGTCCACACTCCTTTCCATTGATTTTTTTTTAAATTTCAGTGATCCCTCCCATTTTAAATTCCCAAGGTTTACGTCTTGCTTTATTTTCGTCACTGCCTCCTTTGTTTTATGAATGTAATAGTATTAGCCTATTCTTTCAACTCGTCTGTTCTTTCAATTATCTGTTTCCTCTGGGGTCAGTTTGTTCCCTCTTTGTTTAGCTTATTAAAGAGGCAGTGGAGCTGAGTAGTTCAGAGTATAATGCAGGAGACAAACGGCCCGAGTTCAGATTCCATCTCTGGCCCCACACTCACTGTGCTACCTCAGCCAAGTTACGTCACCTTTCTGTGACACAGTGTCCTGGAGAGTCAAAAGAACAATAGCTTCCAGCTCAGAGGGTCTTTAAATGAGTTAAACACCGCCAGGCCTACAGAACCCAATAGCTATTTGCTATTCTTTTCTTAGTCCTTCTCCCTTTCTTGTGTTTTTATTGTTATTCTTTTTATTTTTTTTCCAGTTGTCTGGTAATACCTGGTGACCAATTCATCTTTATGAATGAGGAGTGAGGCTGTTGCTATGGGCATCGATGTAGAGTACTTCCTGTGCCCTGGGCTATTGGTAGTGGGAGGCAGAGAGGTCCATAGGGCTACTGCCATCCCTTCGAGGTGTGTTGTCCCCCTTAGAGAACCCACTCCTGTGCTCCATACCTGCTCTGGCCTCTGGGTCCGCTATCTCTCAGGTGTGCTTTGGCCATGGTTTCCTCTGCCCCCATTTGTCCCTCATTGCAATCAGCCCTTTCTCTGTCTTCCAGCAGGCAATCAATCCCTGGGCAGTTGATGTCCTCCACCTCCAGCCATCCTGCCCTCAGCCTATGGGCTTTTTTCCTTTTCCATTCTGTGCTTTTGGTGGCATTTGAGGGGCTAGGGATGGTAGAGACATACATGTTCCCAGTCCACCATCTAGAAATGGAAGTCAGTGCAGTGGTTTAAAGGTGTCTAACTCAGTTCAACTCTGCACAGATGGGGGCCCCTTGGGGCTGCAAATGTTCACACTGGACACCCAGGGCCTGAACAGGAAGGAGAACGAGAGGACCCACACCCTGGGCCTTTTTATTTTCTTGTGAGGCCTCTGTGGGCCTCGGTGGGTCATCCCACAGACTGAAGCCTAGGTTGGGGAGAAGGCTGGCCCTTCAGTCTCCCTAAGAACCCCAGAGCCCTCCAACTCAGGGAGCAGAAGAGAGCGAGTACTGCACGAACAAGGCAGGAGAGGCAGAGGGATGGACCGCAGGCTGTTGGAGAGACTGAATGAGTGCAAATAGGTGTAGCTTTGGGTTAGACTGCACTTTGGGGGCAAGAGGGGAGCACGCTGTCAGTCACTCTCACTCTGCACTCACAGAGCTCATCTTCTATTCCAGGCCCTGCGGGGAACACGTCCCACAGCTGCCTGGAGGACTTTAGGTTCAGAGTGGTCGAGTGACTTCCCCATGATCACACAGGGTGAATGTCTGCATTTGAACTCAGCTCTATGCAGGGCCCAGGGGCTTAACCACTGCACTACGGAACTCCACTTGGCCTGCACAACTCCCACCTGCCCTGCACTGACCTTAGCAGCATCCAGAACATCTCCCTTAGACTACGTTGCAATTGGGTCTGAAGATAAAGTTGAAGAAGCTGGGAACTCTGGCGCCCTCTGGGGGAGACAGAAGGTTCTTCAGAGAAGCTGTCAGCCTAGGGCTGGGATCCCTGTAGCTTCAAAAAATGGACCATATAATTAAAAGTCCTGATTTCACCATATAAGGGCAGGGCTTTATTTCCCTCACCCCACTTCTTAGTAATGATCCCCCCAATATATATGTGGGCACATCATCTATTGGAATTACGGCTAAGACCATGTGATACAGGCAGAAATAAAATGTGTAATTTAAGTAGTGACTGAATGAGTGAAAGGTGTAGCTTTAAAAGATAGGGGTTTGTTCTTTCTTCCATACTGCTTTCTGGAATTCAGATATAATGGTTGGAAATGAAGCAGCCATCATGGACCATGAGTGGAAGTAGCTCTTTGAAGATGGCAGAGCAAAAAATTGAGAAGGGGTCTAATTTCATGGTGATTGAACCATTGCCATATTAGCCTTAGATGCCCACACTTACTTGAGGTATTGAGATACGCTTCTATTTTATTTAAGCCACAGTTATTTTGAGTTTCTTTAGCCAAACCATGTGTTTTTTTTTATTTGAAAAAAATTATGCTGGTTTATTCCAGAACAAATGTAAAAAACTATCAAAATTTTACTCAGAGTAAAACCGTTAAGCCACGAAATGAAATAATTTATTCGCCAGATATCACTTCATACTCACGATTTCACATATCCAGCACTGCTCTTTCCCAATTCTGAAAAGTTCTATTATTTTAAGATCGTAGGACAGATATTGATCTGATACATTTAATTACAATGAGATGAAATTTCTGGATACAGAAGTCCAAGATATGTTAAAGAGTTTCCCCCCTGACTTTTATTCCGTCTATCTTACAACCTCCAAATAATACGGACACAGTGCAGATATGCACACGACTTTGAGCCACCTGCCTCAAGGTGGAAGTGTCACTTGTCTACTCTCACCCTCAGTTGGGCTTGGGATGCAACTGAGGGTGAGATACGGTAGAACAGGGACCCGCGTTGGGCAGGATGGTGGTTAGGATTGGGATTGGGGTTAGTTTCATGTAATGGAAGATGTCAAAGTTGAGTGCCTACCATTTATGGCCAAAATTGTTGGGAGAATAGAGTGAGTGGAATGATCATTGTTCTTTCTTCCTTCCTTCCTTCCTTCCTTCCTTCCTTCCTTCCTTCCTTCCTTCCTTTCTTTCTTTCTTTTTTATTTTAAGATAAGTTGTAGGTTCACAGCAAAATGAAGGAAAGATACGGAGACTTCCTATATGTCCTCTGCCCCCACACATGCATAGCCTTCCCTACTGTTGTTAATGAGCAACCACAGAATCCTCAGGGGCATCCAAAAGTAAGCACGCATCTTCAGGTGGGCTTGGGTCTAGCTGACTTTGGTCGGGCCCAGCTGGGCTTCATTCCAGGCTGTGGGGTTGGTCTCACATTCTGTCCTCTTTGGACCAGCGGGTCAGCTGGAGTATGTCCTTTGCATGGCAATAGCAGAAATGCAAGAGGGCAAGGCAAACGATGGGAGTATATTTCAAGATGTTTTGTCATGTCCCCTCACATCCTTTGGCCGCATAAGTTTTGGCTAAGACCAAATCGATGGGTAAAGGAGTGTGTTTCGCTCACCATGAAGCTATGGGATAGATGAATGTGGTCTGCAGTAGAAGGGTTGGGGGTCTCTGGACCAACAAGCCTTATCTTGGGGTTGGAGGGGGACGCAATGGGATGAACCCAAGGTTAGGAGTGATATAGAGGCTACAAAGAGGAGAGAGTGATAGAGACCTAAGTTCTGTGGGGCTTGAGGGCTTCAGGATAGAACGTCAGGAGACATCTGCTTTGGATCCTGGGATCCATCCGATTCAGGGTTTTACGTCATTTTTTAAAATTTTTTTATTTTTATTTTTTTATCAGCACATGAGGTTTTCCCACAGGATAGTGGGAGGCTGATCTGCCGTGGCCGGGCTCCCTATCACTACAGACAGGCAGGGGCTGAGATGAAGTAAATGTAAATTACAGAAACAAAGAAATGTGTTGTTCCTTGTATCCAGGATTGTTTGGAGCAATTAACATGTGTCCCATATGCCCAGTGCTTGGCACATAGTAGGCCCTCAGTAAAATGGGCTCCAGTGTTATAATGGTAACTCTCCCGTGCTAGGGTCTTTCATTTTCTACCTCAGTGGGTGTCCCAGGTGTCGGGGCCCCTGTGTTCCCTACAACTAGGACCTGCTTCTTGGGGGGAGGGGTTCCAGTATGTCATGGGGGTGCCGAGAGGCCCCCAAGGGGTGTGGGGAATCAGCACCTTGGTCTGGGTGCCCTGGAAAGCTCCCCTTCCCCAGGCGATTTCCGTTGTCCATTTCAAAACCAGTAGACGGCATTTATGGGTTAGATGTCTCTCAGAGTTAAATGTTTGGGACTTCCCACGGATAGAAAGATACTGTGCTCCCGGGATTGCCCAGCTGTGCCCCGATCTCCCTGGGTTTGCCTCCTGCCCAGTTGTCAGGAGGAAGTGTGCAGAAAGCTCCCCTCCACTCTCAGACTCCTTGCAAAGGCCAAGCGGCCCCAAAGAGAAGGGTGAGCAGATCCTCCACATCCTTCCACGTTGCCTGGGAGGAGGCTAGAGCGTGGGAGGCTAGAGCGTGGCCCCGGATCCCACTTTCGCTTGCTCAAGTCCCTCGGTGCCCAGCCTGGCCAGGGCCTTCCCCTGCCAAGTCGTTCCTGTCCTGGATTGCGAAAGGCCTGCAGCTGCCTCCCGACCAGCCTCCGGGCTGGGCAGTACGGCTGAGGCTTTGGGGAAAGGAGAAGCAGCTCCCGAGGCTGGGTCTCCTCTCTCGGGGTGACAGAGCCCCGGGGGGCAGGCAGCACCGGAGCACCTGGCCCTCCTTCCTGTTCTCCTCGCCTGCGGTTCACCAGCCGTGCAGCCACTTCCCCGTGGAGCAGGTACTCCTGTCCCTGGGCCTGCGGGGCGAGTGGAGGGATGGGAGCGGGGCTGGGCTGAGGTTGGCTGGGGGTCATCTGGGTGTGAGAGCTGGATGCCAAATCAACCCAAACCCAAGACACTAATCAAAGCTGCACTGCTAACCTAAACCCTTTCACAGCTTCAAATCTTCCCAACCCTCATCCCATTCCCAATCCCAGTCCCAGTCCCAATCCCAGTCCCAATCCCAGTCCCAATCCCAATCCCAGTCCCAATCCCAATCCCAGTCTCAATCGTAAGCACCATCCTGCCCACCGCAGGTCCTGGGTCCACCCTATCTCACCCTCCATTGCATCCTGACCCCAACCATTTACTAATCACTGGCCTTTACCCTCACCCCAGACCCACCACTTTCACCTCCATGTCAACCCTCCATTCCATTCCAAATCACTGCCTAACCTTCACCCCAGCTCAACTGCAGCGCAACCTTCGTCTTCTCCTCACTCTAAGCCCAGTCCACTCCCCGTCATTTATCTCGGCTTCATTCATCTGAGCGCAGGACCCTAGCACAGTTCGGCAAAGCTCGGGGGATGGGTGCTCAGGCTGAGAGCATTTATAACCAGGTTAAAAGGTGAGATAGCTGTTGCCCATTTCAAAGCCAGTAGACGGCATTTATGGGTTATACGTCTCTCAGAGTTAAATGTTTGGGACTTCCCGCTGTTATAAAGATGCTGTGCTCCTGGGATTGCCCGGCTGTGCCCTGATCTATCAGTGGGCA
Source organism: Myotis davidii (assembly GCF_000327345.1). Classification (NCBI taxonomy): domain Eukaryota; kingdom Metazoa; phylum Chordata; class Mammalia; order Chiroptera; family Vespertilionidae; genus Myotis; species Myotis davidii. The sequence continues at coordinate 1,688,445 of NW_006286587.1, read as the reverse complement.
GAGCACTCGTTTCCCTCCTTCCCCCGCCTGAGAGGGAAGTTGGGGAGAAGCCCTGGTCTGGGAAACAGAAACTGAATCCTGCTCAGTTTACCTTTCCCCCCAAGGCTGGACTTGGCCTCTGGGATCAGAGGTCAGGCACTCAGTGTCCCAATCCACCCTCCTCAGCTGTTCTGGGGCACGTGGTCTCACAGAGACTTCACCTGCTCACTTGCTCCCGCACAGGCAGCAAGCATGGGTGCCCACCATGTGACAGGCCACCCCTCCCAACCCTGATGCAGCCTCTACCATTTCTGGGTAGGAGTGAGGATTTAAAACTCTGCCTTCAGAGCACCCAATACCTGGGGATGCAAAGATGGACCTCAGGAATAATACTCTCCCAAATGGTCGTTGCCTAAGGGTCAGGTTGTTTTAGAGCTGTGGTGCTCTCTGCCCCCCAATATACCCCCCCTCCCCTAAGACCCACAATCTTCCCTATACCACCAGGGGGCGCTGGTACCAGGACACAACTTAACCCAAGTCTTCAGTACCAGACTTCCTTCCTTCCTTCCTTCCTTCCTTCCTTCCTTCCTTCCTTCCTACACTCACCCTCCCCGCCTTCCCTCTGAGATTCCTCACTCTGTTCCATGCTTCCATGTCTCTGGATTCATTCGGTTCATCAGTTTATTTTGTTATGTAGATTCCACATATGAATGAGGTCATGTGATACTTGTCTTTCTCTGACTGACTTATTTCACTTAGCATGATACTCTCCAGGTCCCTCCATGCTGTCTCAGAGGGTAAGAGATTCTTCTTTTTCACTGCTGCGTAGTATTCCATGGTACAAATGTACCACAGCTTTTGTATCCACTCATCTACTGATGGGAACTTGGGCTCTTCCCGGAGCTTAGCTATTGCAATGCCAGCCTTTCAAACAGAGACAAGGGTCTCCCATCTGGGGTTCTTCTTGCCCTTTTTCTTTTCCAGAAAAGAAGAGATTGATTTAAAAAAATATATATTTCTTTATTGATTTCAGAGAGGAAGAGAGAAGGAGAGATAGAAACATCAATGATGAGAGAGAATCATTGATTGGCTGCCTCCTGCACATCCCCCACTGGGGATGGAGACCACAACCCAGGCACATGCCCTTAGTCGGAATTGAACCCGGGACCTCTCAGTCCGCAGGCTGACGCTCTATCCACTGAGCCAAGCCGGCCAGGGCCTGAGATTGATTTTTAGGCTGAGCTATTAAGATGGACTCTGGTGGGACCGACCCTCTGTGTGTGGCTGGGCTAAATTATATAGGTGACATCTACATGATGTAACTTTGGGTAGTTCTAGAAAGAGTCCTCCTCTCAAACGTTCCAAAATCCCTGTTCCATTCTGGGGACAGTATGTTTAAAATCCCACCATTCCTCCACCATTAGGTTCAGCATTGCCCTTTCCGGGGCCCCAGATGGGAACAGGAAGGGGAGCTGTGGATATCAGCAAGGCATGCGCATGTTGTCTCGCTGATGCCCTCGCTGTAGAAGATCTGACCCTGACATCCAGCGTGGCTGTGGGCTCCGGGCCATACCTGCCCCCACCATGCACAGTGGCTGCCTTTCAGCCCAGCGTCCAGGTCTTGGGGCCCCGTCTGACGCTGGGAAACAGAAACTGAATCCTGCAGAGCTGCTCACAGCTGGGCCAGCACGAGCCTTCCTTATGGCCGCAGACCAGGTGTGGGAACAGCCTCCTGGGACAGGAGCAGGCCTAGGATGGCCCAAAGGACGGGGGTGAGCCAGTGGGCCTCAGAAAATGACCAGATCTGTCTGCTGGAGCAGCCGAAGCCAGGGGCTGGGTCTCCTGAGGAGCAGTGCTCTTCCGGGCCTTCCCTTGCCTTTGCTTTGATGTGCTGTCTGCAAGGACACCCTCGTCCTTTCACACTTGGCTGAGTTCTGTCTTGTCATCGTGACAGGCCATTCCGGCTTCACCCACGCCCTGGGCATCCGCTCAGCACTCCCAGGTGTGCCCCCTGGTAGCCACCAGAATCAGCTGGGCTGATGCACGGGGCCTGGGAATTGTCATGAGTTTCCTGTCCCCACTTCCAGCCTCCCCAGGCCCTTCCCCTCACTCTGCAGCATCAGCATTTAGGACCAGGGAGGACTGCAAAGTTGGCAACATGGGTTTTGTATGTGTGTGTGGTAAAATGGGCAAAACATAAAATGTACTGATTTAGCCATTTTCAAGTGCACAATTCAGTGGCATTAAGTACATTCGCAATATTGTGGAACCACCACCACTGTCTATTTCTAGAACTTTTTCGTCATCCAAAATATACACTCTGTACCCATTACACATGAACTCCCCTCCCTGTAGCCCTTGGAAGTCTCTATTCTACTTTCTGTCTTTATGAATTTGCCTATTTTAAGTATCTCTTTAAGTGGAATCTTACAATCTTTGCCCTTTTGATCTGGCTGACTTCACTGAGCATAATATTTTCAAGGTTCGCCCACGCTGTAAAGTGTGTTAGAATTTCATCCCTGCTTATGGCTATACCCTGGTTTTCTATCCATTCACCTGTGGATGGACACTTGGGTTGTTTTCGCGTTTTGGATGTTGTGAATAGCACTGCTGTGAACCCGGGAGACCCTGTTTCCACTCCACCCAGGAGCAGAGTTGCTGGATCAGACGGTAATTTATGTCTGACTCTTTGAGGGACCACCAATAGTTTTCCACAGGGGCTGCACTATTTTACATTCCCACCAGCAGTGCACTGAGCTTCTAATTTCTCCATATCCTCTCCAACATTTATTTTCTGACTTTGTTTGTTTGTTAATAGCCATTCTGATGGGTGTGAAGTGGTAGCTCATTGTGGGTTTTTTTTTTTAATCCTCATATATATATATACTAGAGGCCCGGTGCACAAAATTCGTGCCCGGGGCAGGGGGCGAGGAGGGTTCCCTCAGCCTGGCCTGCTCCCTCTCCAATCCAGGACCACTCTGGGGATGTCTGACTTCTTCTCACAATCTGAGTCTGCTGGCTCCTAACTGCTTGCCTGCCTGCCTGCCTGATCACCCCTAACCACCTCTGCCTGCCTGCCCGATCGCCCCTAACTGCACCCCTACTGGCCTGATCACCTCTAACCACCTCTGCCTTGCCCTGCACCCGAGACCCAGGATTCCCTCCTCCAGCCAGTCACAGGCACCCGGGACCCGGGGCAGCTGCAGCCGCAGGGGACCATGGGCGGGCAGCTTCGCCCGGGCTGTAGCCACAGGTGCCTGGGGCGGGCAGCTTGTCCCTCTCCCAGGCCGCAGCCCCAGACGCTGGTTCCCAGGACCACAGGGCAGGCAGTTTGTCCCCATTCCTTTCTCATGAGCTCATTTGTACCTGGCTGGTCCCCAGTCCTCTCTCTCCAGTGCTGAGTGTCTGAGCTGTTACAGCATGACAGTGTGACAGCGTGAGGGCGTGAGGGCGTGAAGGTGTGATGACCATTTGCATATTAGCTCTTTATTATATAGGATATATATGTGTGTGTATATACATATATATTTGAGAGGAAGGGAATGAAAAAGAGAGAGAGGAACACCGATTAGTTGCCTCCTGTATGCACCCCAACAGGGGCTCGAAACGAAACCTAGGTATGTGCCCTGACTGGGAATTGAACATGCAACCTTTTAGTGTACAGAACCACTCTCCAAACAACTGAGCCACCCAGACAGGGCCATTGTGGTTTTGATTTGCATTTCCCTTAAAGCTAATGATGTTAAGCATCTTTTCGTGGGCTTACTGGCCATTTTACATCATCTTTGAAGAGATGTCTATTCAAGTCCTTAGTCCCTTTTAAAAATTTGTGTTGTTTAGAGTTTGTTGTTGAGCTGTATAGGAGTTCTTTATATATTCCAGATATTAATCCCTTATGTATGATTCTAACCCCGTGATTTGCAAATATTTTCTCACATTCTGTGGGTTTTTGTGGGTTTTTTTTTACTATCTTGCTAGTATCCTTTGATTCACAAAAGTTATTTTGATCAAGTTCAATATTTTCTTCTGTTGCTTGTACTTTTGCTGTCGTACTTAAGAAATCATTGTCTGATACTAGGTCATGAATCTTTTCATCCATGTTTTCCTCTAATAGTTTTATAGTTTTAGTTATATGTGTTTCTGCCCTCTCTCCCCTTCAGATTCATATCTCTGGCACCCCTAAGAACCCCTCCCCCCCCTCACCAAGGGCACTTCATGGCAGAGGGCCCCTCTGCCTTCTTGTGCATTGTATACTGCAGGCAATTAACTTACGCTTGTGGGGTGTGTGTGGTGCAGGGCCCTCGTACCCCCCGCCATTGCACCTAAACTTGCCCTGTCACCAACTCTCACCTCTCTTTTTGCATGTTGCTGCAAAGCCTGGGGGCTGCTCTGCAGGGCTGCAGGGCACATGTCTCCACTTTCAGGCTCTCACAAGATGCCAAGGACAAGGCAAGACAGAGATGGCTCTGGTGACCACAGGGACCCAAAGGGGAAGTTTCAGCTAGAAGCTGCCTTCAAGCTTTACCTTGAAGACTAATAAAGTTTCAACAAGCAGAGATGATTTGTGGTGGGGACACAGCTAGTCAGCTGGAGAGCCCATGTGCAGAGGGGACTGGCCCCAGGGTGGATGTGTGAGGAGCAGGGAATGAAGACAGAGCTGGGAGTAAGAAATTAAGATCTTTCAGGGATGTATTGGGCAATGGGGAGCCACAGAAGGTTTTTGAGCAAGGGAATGGCCCTTAAAGACAGTACTTTGGTTAAGGGCTCAATCAAGCCCCATATGGCTTATAGCTTGTAAGGCTAGAGGTAGGGAACTAAGTCTCAAGTAAGAAACCATTATTCTTGCTGAGTGCCTTGGAGTAAGTCACTGGGCCTCTCTGGGTTCCAGTTCCTGTTGGCTTGGGTGGCAGGGAGGGGCAGGGAGGGGCAGGGAGTGGAGGGAAGGGAGAAACAACTGTTCATCTGCTCTGGGGTAGTGCTCTTGAGGGGATGGGAAAGCAGAACTTGAGGTGGGGTTGAGGGATGCCCAGAGGGTTTTCTAGTGCATTCCACCAGTGAGGGCATTGCTGGGTAAAGTCCAAGCTGTGCATGTGGGCTCCTGGCTCCCAGTGGGTGGCTGCCCCAGCAGTCCTTGGAAGCCCTGCCCTCTTAGCAGAGCCTGTGGGGACACAGGGCTGACACTTCGGCAGGCTCCGTGCTGAGGTGCCTGGAGGCTCCTTAGGAGCCCTGTGTGTCCGGTCAATACAGTGCACACCACTCTCTTATGCACCTGGACAGGCGCGAGAACCTGCTATGGGCTACCTGCTTCAGCTTCTCCACCTGGCTGCATCCATCTCCACAGGTAAGTTGTGCTGGCCTTTCTCATCCCTCTGGGCCTGGCCTCCGTGAGCCCAGCCTTTGCTGGCCGAGCAGACACTGTGCCTGGTCACAGGTTGGCTGCTGAGGTTGAAGGGCAGGCACAGAGAGACAGTGGCAGGGACCAGTGACCCTCCCAGAGGGACTGTATTGCTGAGGACACAGCAGGGTTGGGGGTCACCTGGGGCACCTTCTATAGGGCAGGTCATAGGGCTTTGCGGTGCCCCAGGCCTGCATTATTCTCCTGTCTGTCTGTTCCTCCCTCAGTCCTGGCCTCCTGGGGTGTCTCCCGTCCTGTGGCCGTGCAGGGCGTGAAGGGGTCCTGCCTCGTCATTCCCTGCATCTTCAGTTTCCCTGACAACGTGGAGGTGCCCCATGGCATCACATCCATCTGGTACTACGACTACTCAGGAAATCGGCAGGTGGTTTACCACTCGGGGGACTCCCAGCAGGTGGAGGCACGCTTCCGTGGCCGTGCCCAGCTGCTGGGTAATGCCGAGCACAGGGTGTGCAACCTGCTGCTGAAGGACCTGAGCCCCCAGGACTCGGGCACCTACAGCTTCCGCTTCGAGATCAGTGATGTCAACCGGTGGGTAGATGCCAAAGGCACAGCGGTCACTGTGACAGGTGAGGAATGGGGTGGGCTGGCTGCTGCCTGGGAGGGGCTCCCAAGCTGCTTCTGGCCCCACTGACCCACAGTCCCAACCCTTGTTCTAAACCCACCCCCAGCCCCAGTCTAGTCCCAGCCTTGTGTCTTCCATGCATTCACCCCAAGGGGGTGGGAGTAGAAAGCAACCTCTCCTTCCCCTTGAAGTCCCCTGCCCAGGGCTCACGCCTCAGCTGGGGTTTGCAGGAAAGGAGGCGTCAAGGGTGGTGAGGGGGAGTCCTGAGCCTCCTGTCTTTGTCCTCAGAGGAGCCCAATGTGCCCACCATTGCCTCACCGTCAGAGCTTCGCGAGGGCATGGAAGTGGACTTCAACTGCTCCACTCCCTACGCATGCCTGCAGGACCCCATCAGCCTGCAGTGGCAAGGCCAGGACCCAGCTCGCTCAGTCACCTCCAACTTCCAGAAGTTCGAGACCACGGGCATCAGACACCAGGAGACCCTCCACATGGCCCTGTCCTGGCAGGACCACGGCCGGACCTTGAGCTGCCAGCTCTCAGTGGCCGGGTACAAGACAAAGGGCGAGATTCTCCTCCAAGTGCAGTGTGAGTGCGCTGGGGACCACGCCCTCGTCACTGGGCACCCAGCTGTGGCTCCCCAGTGGAAACCGGTTCCTTCTCCATAGAAAGAGTCCTCGCCCCTCCAGCAAGGCTGGGTGCACTCTGACCTCCTGGGTGGGGCCGGGGTAGAGAGGCTGCTAAGCACAAAGAGCCACCTTCCAGCTCCCTTTCACCTCTTGTCCCTGAGGCCAGGCTGGGCACAGAAGGGGAGACAAAGACCCAGAGGCTTGGGGGTCAGGCAGCAAGGACCTTGGGGTTTATCCCAGCTCTGGAGGATGCTGGGGAGGTGGGGTCAACCCTTTGTGGCCTAACGCTGCTCACATCCATGGTGATCAGGGCATCACCCGGACATGGCAGAGGCCTTGGGAGAAAGCTGAGTTCCCACTTGCTTGAGCATCTTCCCATCACAGTGCAATGGGGCAGACTCTTCTAGAACAACTGCTGTCCACAGGCCTCAGATGGCCGACACAACCATCCACTCAATGAGCAAACTTTGGGCAAGGTACTGGTGGCTCAGAGCCTCCGTTTTCTCATCTCTGTAGGGGTGGTAACAATAAATGCTAGTTCCTGTCTCACAGAATTGTTATGAAAATTGGAGGCGTGCTTGGCACATACTAACCAGTCAACTGTATTGGCTTCTACTATCTTCCTCTCTAGGTAGATTAAGGGCTTGAAGTGTGAGCTTTTATTAGCTTGTTTAAATAGCGAGAGGCTTTGAAACAAGATTCTAAAAAGTGCGGTCTCTGTGTACTGCTGGCGCCCTCTTTACAAATGGGTTAACCATTCTCAGAGCGAATTCTGCTGTTTTTGGCTCCCTCCATCAGGTGCTTCGTCCCTCACCAACAGCTACCACAGGCCACCAGAGCAAACAGTGTGGTACCCATGACCCCACATAGGACACAGGACATTGGACAGTGTCATGACGCAGAAAGCCCTGGAAGGCAGCGTGGGCTGGACACTAGGCCAAGCATTGCATTCTCAGACTCTCAGTGGCGAAGGAAGGGGTTAGGAACATAAGATGGGGTGCAGCCCAGCCTGGGACAGAGGAAGGAATGGGGCTGATGATTTATCCGGGTGGGCTTCCTTCGGGCAGGGTGCTGACAGAGAGTGGGACACGCCCTCCCAGCCAAGCCTCCTCACCTGACACCCCACCCATCATGCCTTGCAGATGCCCCCAAAGCTGTGGAGATCCTCCCCAGCCCCTCGGAGGGGAACATTCGTCCAGGTGACCTGGTCACACTCACCTGCCAGGTGAACAGCAGCTACCCCGCGGTCAGCTCTGTGCAGTGGCTCAAGGACGGGACGCCCCTCAAATCCCAGAGTCTTGTGCTGCAGTTGCCCCAGGCAGCCTGGGACGATGCCGGAGTCTACACCTGCCAAGCTGGGAATGAAGTGGGCTCCTTGGTCTCGCCCCCTTTCAGCCTCCACATCTTCAGTGAGTCCTGGGTGAACCTTGACCAGAGGGTGGGGAAGGGGTCCAGGACACAGGGGCTGAGGAGAGCCAGGTCAAGGTGCCCCCTCAGACAGATGACAAACCTCCCCGGCAGGGTGGGGTGTCAGGAGGGTCCCCGTGAACAGGACAGACACACCAGGCTCCACTGAAGGGTGTGATGTAGACTGCGCAGATTAAGCTGAGTGGCTGCAAGCCCAGGGCTCTGAGGAGTTGGGCCTGCAAGTCGGTTGGGTACCCCCAGTGTGCCCTCTGCTGCCCCCACAGTGGCTGAGGTCCAGATGAGCCCAGCAGGCCCCATCCAGGAGAACCAGACGGTGACGTTGACCTGCAACGTGCCTAAAGAAGCACCCAGTGAGCTGCGCTACAGCTGGTACAAGAACCATGCCCTGTTGGAGGATGCTCACAGCCCTACCCTCCAGCTGCACTCGGCTACCAGGGCCGACACTGGCTTCTACGTCTGCGAGGTGCAGTACGCCCATGGCAGAGAGCGCTCTGGGCCCGTCAGCGTGGTAGTCATCCGTAAGTGACCAGTGTGTGGCAGACACTGCTGGAATCGGGCCAAGGGGTGGGGCCCCTGCAGGCAGGTTAGGTCCTGGGCCGGGTGGCCTTGAGCTCTGCACACCTGGCAAGGCTTGGACCTTCCTGGGCCTCTGTTTCCTTTGATTTAAAATTTTTTATTTTGAAATAAGTTAAAACTTCTAAAAAGATTACAAAGAATTATCATATGCAGTACCTTTAACTCAAAGTCCCAATTTGTTGCCCTAGTTGGTTTGGGTCAGTGGATAGAGCATCAGCCTGTGGACTGAAGGGTTCCAGGTTTGATTCTGGTCAAGGGCACATGCCTGGGTTGTGGGCTCCATCCCCAGTTGGGGGCATGCAGGAGGCAGCTGCTCAGTGATTCCCATATTTGAGGTTTCTCTCTCTTCCTCTCCCTTCCTCTCTGAAATCAATAAAAATATATTTAAAAAAATAAAAAGAGGACCTGGAAAATAAAAAAGTCCCAATTTGTTAACATTTAGGTTCATGTGCTTTCTTTCTTTTACAATATATATTATGTGTGTGTATATGTATACACACATGTACACATATATGTGCATGTATACATGTGCACATGTATGTGCACACACGTACACATTTTATCTCTGTAAACACATACATATACACATCTCTATACACAAAAGCCTAATATGCTAAGTTTCTCACTATTTGACTGTTCGACCAGTTGCTTTGACATGCATTGACCATCAGGGGGCAGACGCTCCAACCAGTAGGTTAGCTTGCTGCAGGGGTCTGGCCAATCGGGACTGGGCAAGAGGGCCAGACATGCCCTGGAGCCCTCCCGGAGTCCCTCCTGGCCTCTAAAATATTTCTTCTAATTAATTTCCTTTTAATGTACAAATCCATGCACCAGTCCTCTAGTATGTACATATGCACTCTGTCAGTATACATACACACATATGTTACCTATCTATCATTTATCTATTCATCCATTCATCTATTTATATTCCTAATGTTGTAGACAGGATGTCCTTTACCCCTAAGTTCCTCAGTGTGGTTTCTAAGGTCATTCTCATACATAACCACACTACAGTGACCACAGTCAGAAAATTTAACATTGATACACGTCTATTATCTAATCTACAGTCCATATTTAAATTATGCCAATTGATCCAATAATGCCCTGTATGGCAATTATGTTTTGGGGTCCCAGATCCAATCCGGCTGCATTCAGTTGTCGTGTCTCCTTATTCTCCTTTAGTTGGGGACAGTGCCTTGGTCTTTTCTCGGCTTCTTGACATTGACACTTGAAGAGTACAGGCCAGCGGTTGTGTGGGTGTCCCTCCCTCAGTTTGTGTTTGTCTGAATCCGGTAGACAGAGCCTGGAACTCGGGCAGGAACCCCACAGCCATGATGCTGTGTCTGTCTCCGCGTCAGATCAGGGGGCACGTGGTGTCGGTGTGTTCCATTGCTGGTAGAGTTCACTTTGGTCACCTGGGTGAGGTGCTGTCCACTACCAGAGCTCTTTGCCAGTATTTATTTATTTATAATTCTCACCCAGGGATATTTTTCCACTGATTTTTTAGAGAGAGTGAAAGGGAGGAGGGAGGAGAGAGAGAGAGAGAGAGAGAGAGAGAGAGAGAGAGAGAGAGAGAGAGGTGAGAAGGACATATCGATTGGTTGCCTCTGACAAGGGCCTGGGGTCGAGCTTGCAACCGAGGTATATGCCCTTGACTGGAATCGAACCCAGGACACTTCAGTCCATGGTCCACTGAGCCAAACCGGCTAGGGCTCCCCATCTTTAAAGTAGGGTTCCTGATTCCCACTCTTGGGGTCGCCACAAGGATCGACTGAAGTGCTTTATCCAGCCCGGGGACAAAAGTTTATTCAGCCGGCACTCGGGAGCTGCTGGGGTCTCCCTCCATGTCCCGGGGCATTGTGGGACAAAGGAGGTGCAGGGGTTATAGACTATGAAGGGGAATCCCGGGAGTGCCCCTGTCTGAGGGTGACAGGCCTTTCTCCATGCAGACCCACCCCTCGCCCCCCACCTAACTGCCTTCCTGGAGATGCAGGCGGGGCTGGTGGGCATACTCCATTGCTCCGTGGTCAGCGAGCCCATGGCCACCCTGGTGCTGTCACACGGGGGACTTGTCCTGGCCTCTACCTCTGGCAAGGATGACCGCGGCCCCCGCTTCAGTGTCTCCTCTGCCCCCAACTTTCTGCGCCTGGAGATCCGAGACCTGGGGCTGGCCGACAGCGGGGAATACACTTGCACAGCCACCAACTCCTATGGGAACGCATCCTCCACCCTGGACTTCCAAGTCAATGGTAAGATGGCCATGGGGCTGGTGGAGGGAGCTCGAAGAGGAGGCCTGCTCTGGCCTCTTCCTCCTAGGAGTCCAGAGGGCTCAACTGAGGGGCTGAACTAGCTGGCTCCTAAAAATCACATCCCGGGCCCAGGGGATACCGTCATATTCCAACATGGGAAGTTCATGGAAGTCAAGGCAACAAGGGAAACATGGCAGGCTGTCTTATTCCTTCTGTGTACGTCCTGACTCTGAACTTGGAAGGTCCCTCATATGCATTCATTTGTTTCTTATTTATCAAACCTTTGGGGCGGGTTCTGTGCAACTAGTAGACAGGAGTCAGATTCAGGAGGCACAACAGAGTAGAGTCTTCCAACTCTTGGTACATGTGCTGCCCCTCCCTCATTCTGAGGCCACGGCAGACATAGCTAATGGATCAAGCCTGGGTTCCAGCTCAGAATCCTTCTCGCCATGCTGCAGCCAGTTACTATCAATAGGTCAGAATGGCCTTGGAGGTCCATCAGGAGGATCAACCCTCCTGATCCTCAAGCGATTCATAGAGCTGACGTCACAAAGCCCAGACCTACCTACAACTATTGGGGTGGAGGGATGCTGGAGGGCTTCCTGCAGGGCGTGGCATGGGGCCACAGATGTGCAGTGGGCTGAGCCTCCCTGTCTCCGTCTGCTAGCAGCCCGCCTGCTCATCAGCCCAGCAGCAGAGGTGGTGGAAGGGCAGATGGTGACGCTGAGCTGCCGGAGTGGCCTGAGCCCAACGCCTGACATCCGCTTCTCCTGGTACCGGAACGGAGCCCTGCTTCTCGAGGGGCCCAGCAGCAGCCTCCTGCTCCCCGCGGCCTCCAGCACCGATGCTGGCTCCTACTACTGTCGCGCCCAGGACAGCCACAGCGCCAGCGGGCCCTCCTCGCCTGCCGTCCTCACGGTGCTCTGTGAGCAGCCTCCCCACTGGCCCCTGCCTGTCTTGGGGAGGACAGATCAGTCCACTGGGGTCCGCCAGCCATCCCTCCCTCCTCTCGGCCCTCCTGACCCTGTCCTGCCCAGGGTCTAGATGAGGAGGACAGCCACAGGCCTGGGCACCATGGACCTTTCCGCCCCGGGCTGTAATTTGGGGAACAAGGCTAGGGATTTTCTACCTCCCCATGTCCCATCTCCAATCCCAGACATTTTAGGGCCCCCTGTGCCTAGCCTCAAGTCCACCATGGGCACCATGGCCAAGCTTCATCCTCCTGAGCTGGGCCCTGGGACACCATACTCCTATATATGCGCACACGCCCCATAGGCTGTGCCCTCACAGGCCCCCCAGAGACATGAGAGCAGAACCTCTCGGCACAGGAACTGCATCTGGTCAGCAGTGGATGTTCCATATTAGCCTGAGGGCCCACAAATATTCAGGGCACCCTTAGCTTCCAGAAAGCCTCCCCTGACATGAGCAGGAGCAACCTCCTGGGACAGTCAGGAAGAGCAGCCACCTCTTAGGGGTTTCAGAGTGTCAGGGTGAGATCTCGTGGAGGCCTTGCTGATGGCTGTCCTTGACCATCCATCTCCAGAAGCCTCTAGAGAGAGGGCACTTTAGGCATTGTCTATTATCTTAAGTAGAGCTGCTTGAAGACCAGAGACAAGGGGAAGGGGAATCCTGGGGGAAGGGATGGGGTGCAGAGAGAGCAGAGGCAAGATTCACAGGGATTGCTATGAGGGCGCCCTGCTCAGGAGCACCTGGGAGTTAGGCAAGTGACTGCTAGCCCACACGGTGCCTTTGTTTCCCCGGGAAAACGTCCCTCTTCCCGGGGAAGATCAGACACAGCCCTAGGGCATGGCTGAGCCCCAGGCACAGGGCTGGAGTCCTCCCACCCTGGCCTGCCTGTCCTTGTCAGGGCCCAGCTGTTTGTGGCAGCTCTGGGCCCAGGCCTTTGTCCAGTGTCTTCTGGGATCCCAGGCAGCCCTGGCCGAGGCTGTGGTCTTCCATGAGTGCCCCTGCTCTTCCCCCCTGCAGACGCCCCACGCCGGCCCACGCTCACCGCCCGGCTGGACTCCGATGCTGAGGGCCTCAGGGCTGGCCGCCGAGGCTTCCTGGAGTGCCGTGTGGACAGTGACCCCCCTGCCCAGCTGCGGCTGCTCCACGGGGACCATGTAGTAGCTACTTCCCTGACACCAGGGGGCGGGTGCAGCACGTGTGGGGGCTGTTCCCAGCGCATAAAGGTCAACAGAGCCCCTAACCTGCTGCGTGTGGAGATCCGTGACCCGGTGCTGGAGGACGAGGGTGAATATCTGTGCGAGGCCAGCAACACCCTGGGCAACGCCTCCTCCTCAGTGACCTTTGATGCCCAGGGTGAGTCGGGGCGGGGAATGGTGGCACAGGGCCGGGGGCCAGTACTTGGGACCCTATTCTGCTGAAACCCTGGCTCCAAGGGGCCCCATCCAGTGGAACCACCTTGTTTAGCTGCGGAAGTTTGCTTTTCACCCTTGTCCAGTGGGCACTCCCGAGGGTCTCTTTCCTCCCCGCTCCAGGCTGGGAAGCTGGACCAGTGGCCCCCAGGGTTGTGGGGAAGCAGTCAAAGTGAGGCCTGTCTCAAGGGGGCCTGTGCTGCCTGCTCTCCAGCCACGGTCCTGGTCATCACTCCGTCGCACACGCTGCCAGAGGGCACCTTCGCCAACCTGACTTGCAGTGTTAGACGGGAAGACGGTGGAGGTCCTGCCAACTTCTCTTGGTTCCGGAATGGGGCACTGTGGACCCAGGGTCCCCTGGAGACTGTGACGCTGCTGCCTGTGGCCAGAACAGATGCTGCTCTCTACGCCTGCCGCGTCCTCTCTGAGCCTGATGCCCAGCTCTCCGCCCCCGTGGTCCTGAGTGTGCTCTGTGCGTGATGGGCAAGGGCAGCATTGGCCCCTGGAGGGCTGGTCTGGGAGGAACCAGGCTGGGTTGGGTTTGGGGAGACAAGAACGTGGCTTGGGCTGGGAAAGGGTGGGCCGGGGCTGTGTGTGGAGGGGGCAGTGGGACACAATATGGCAGCTGGAACTTGGTGAGCTGGGCTGGGGGTGGCCTCAGCATCTCCCTGTCCCCGCAGATCCCCCGGATCCTCCAAAGCTGTCAGCCCTCCTGGACGTGGACCAGGGCCACATGGCTGTGTTTGTCTGCACTGTGGACAGTAGTCCGGTGGCCCAACTGACCCTGTATCATGGGGAACGCCTCTTGGCTACCAGCCTGGGGCCCCAGCTCCCATCCCGTGGCCACTTCCATGCCAAGGCCATGGCCAACTCCCTGCAGCTAGAGGTCCGAGACTTGGGCCTTGGGGACTCTGGCAGCTACCGCTGTGAGGCCACAAATATCCTCGGATCATCCAACACCTCCCTCTTCTTCCAGGTCCGAGGTGAGTGTCAGTCCCCTGGCGACATGGTAGAAACAGATGCCCTGGGACCATTCTGGCCAGGCAAGCATGTGAGGTCTTTTTCAGCCATAGTTTCTGGACAGTTTCCACCAACCCACAGAGGTTTCCCTTTGTCTCCAGCTAGACATTTTCACCTGTAATAACCATGGCAGCCACTAGGAGGTAGTGGCAATTGCACAAGGCAGTTTGCTTGATTGGAGCAATTTCTGACAGATAACTTCTTATGTAATAGTATAATTTTGTTAGATAATAAGTATCTCATACAAAATCTAATATATATGTACATTAGGCATATACATGTGTAATATATGCACACCAATGTGTGTATGCACACACATATGCATATACAGATATGCCCATATGCATAAGAATATATTCACATATCTATATATATAAAAGCCTAAGCAAGCGAACGACCAAATGACCGAACGACCGGTCAATAGGTTGCTATGAGATGCACTGACCACCAGGGAGAAGATGCTCAACGCAGGAGCTGCCCCCTGGTGGTCAGTGCACTCCCACAGCCAACCTCCTGGGCTGGCCAACCTCCCGCGTTCCCTCCCTGCAAGGCCACCTAGCACCCCTCACCGGCCCCAATCTGAGGGGGAGGGGGCCGGAGGGCCAACTTCCCAGGGCCAGGCTGAGGGACCCCACCCATGCATGAATTTGTGCACCGGGCCTCTAGTTTTTTTTAATAAAAATTCTCCCTATGCGAATAAGCTAGGAAAAAGGAAAGTTAATATCCATAATGTTACAAAGGCCAAAGGAAACCACACAGTTTTTCTCTCACAATGACAAACATCAACTTGTGAACATTTGCCTTGGGCCTTGGTTCTATACATCTTTTCTTATTTATTATAAGAAATAAATTTCACAGGAAGAGATATTTCGGGTCAGAGCTTTAGGAGCTTGCTCCTGATCACATGACTAGCAGGTGGCCCTGCTAGCTTGGGACTAATTTGGTTCTGTTCCCAGGCACAGCCTGTGCTCTCAGTCACCACACCAGCTGTCCCTCCATCGCCCCCTCCCCCCGCCTCCAGCTTGGTCTCATCCTGCCTTAGACCCAGGGGGCACTAGGAACTGCCCTTTGCTTAGTCCCCAGTTCCTGGGCTCTCATGACCTTGAGCCTGGGTGCAGAGCTGGCTAGAGAGGGCTGGAGAGAAAAGATCACCCAGCTGCTAACTTCCCCTTCTAAGCCCTCAGTCACCCATGCTGAGTTCAACTCATGATCAGGACAATGGCCCTTGGCAAGATTTAGTGTTTTATGGTGTCAAACCAACATTTGCCAAGAGCTAACACGTGCAGGCACTGTGCCTGGCACTGGGTTGCAGGTCATGTAAGTGGGTTGGACCCTTGAGAGGCCCACCTTCTGGTAGGCGAGATGTGATTGACAGAGCGAAGCCGTACCTCAAGGTGGTAGGTGGTAAACGCCAGGACAGACCCATGCAGGGAAGTTGGGAGCAGGGGAGACCGAGGCAGGGGTTGAAGTCGGCAGTGGTCTGGTGGGGGAGCTGTGGCTCAGGGACACAGGTTTGGGGTCATGCAGTCATGCAGTCTTGGTGTGGATGACACGCGGTCCCAGACTGTGGGAGGATATGGCGGAGGGTCCTCACTTGCTCTTGATTTCTTCCGGCAGGAGCCTGGGTCCAGGTGTCACCATCACCCGAGCTCCAGGAGGGCCAGGCTGTGGTCCTGAGCTGCAAGGTACCCACGGAGGCTCTGGAAGGTACCTCATACCGCTGGTATCGGGATGGCCAGCCCCTCCAGGAGTCGACCTCAGCCACACTCCGCTTTGCAGCCATAACTCTGAGCCAAGCTGGAGCCTACCACTGCCAAGCCCAGGCCCTGGGCTCAGCCACCACAAGCCTGGCCACTCCCATCAGCCTCCACGTGTCCTGTAAGTGCTTTCATACTGCATATGTTCTTGGGGTGTGAAGGAGCCAAGGGCGTGGCTGGGGGAGGGGATACTGGCCCCCGGGTCTTGGGCTCTGCCTCCAAGAGAGCCTTAGATGAGGGACCACCTGGCCAGACCCTGACCACTCCCCACTTTTGCAGATGCCCCACGCCAGGCCACACTCACCACCCTGATGGACACTGGCCCTGGGCGACTGGGCCTCCTCCTGTGCCGTGTGAACAGCGACCCTTTGGCCCAGCTACGCCTGCTCCATGGGGACCGCCTGGTGGCCTCCACCCTACAAGGTGTGGGTGAACTGGCAGGCAGCTCTCCCCGGCTAAAGGTGGCTGTGGCCCCCAACACGCTGCGCCTGGAGATCCACGATGCAGGGTTGGAGGACGAGGGAGTCTACACCTGCGAGGCCACCAACACCCTAGGCCAGACCTCGGCCTCAGCCAGTTTCGACGCCCAGGGTCAGTGTGGGGGTGTGAGTATGTGGGTGGGTGGCTCCTCTAAGAGGAGAGACGCTTGCTTGGAGAGGCTTCTGGAAGGCTGGGCACAGGCAAGAGGGCTGGGCATAAGGATAGTCTCTTCTTACGGGTGGCAGTCTCCAAACTTGGGCTTCATGGAAGAGCTTTTTTTAAAAACTGAATTTTACATGGGTGCCCAGTGGACAAAACTAATCAGAAAGGGGGGCTCAAGGAGAAACCACAGCAGGGCCAGGGAGGCCTGTATTCTCCCATGTGCTCCCCACCAGGGCCAGGGAGGGCTCCTCAGAACTCTGCTTGGGATCAGCTGAGAGATGATGAGTTGTTTGCCAAGTTCCACCTCTGAGCCCATTCACAGGTGGGCCATCTGTGCCTCCCAGAGGCCGAGGGGCGTCCCTCCCTCATGTAGACAGGTGGCTTGTTTTACTCGGCCTCACGACCCTCACTGGTGTCTCCGTGCCCTCGTCTCTCCAGCTGTGAGTGTGCAGGTGTGGCCAAAGGCCACCGTGCAGGAGGGGCAGCCGGTGAACCTGACCTGCGTCGTGTGGACCACGCACAAGGCTCAGCTCACCTACACATGGTACCAAGACGGGAAGCAGCGCCCAGGTGCCCACTCCATCCTCCTGCCCAATGTCACAGTCACGGATGCTGCCTCCTACCACTGTGGTGTGGTGACCCCTGGCCAGGCACCGCGCTTCTCCAGACCTGTCATCCTTGATGTCCTCTGTGAGTGGTTGGTGGCTGCGTGGGGCTAGAAGGAATGACTGTAGCCTCCTGGGATCAGGGCATGGCCAGAGGCCCAACCTGGGAACTCGGTACCAGAACTCAGCCAGCTGATGGAGCCCTTCACAGGAGCATGAGAGTTGGGGGCTATGGAGATAGGTTCTCTCTGGGCAGAGCAGCAGTGCCCCAGATGAGCAAGTGGAAGCGCTTGGGGTGGGAGGCCCGGGCCCTCCTGGTTTGAATGGCACCTACACACTGGCCTCCTCATGGCTGTGGTCTCTGAACTCTGTCCACGCCTTTCATGCTCCTGTAGATCCACCCCGCAGCCTGCGCCTGACCTACCTCCTGGAGAGTCGTGGTGGGCGGCTGGCCCTGCTACTGTGCACTGTGGACAGCCACCCACCCGCCCGGCTGGCCCTCAGCCATGCTGGTCGCCTCCTGGCCTCCTCGACCGAAGCCTCTGTGCCCAACACCCTGCGCCTGGAGCTGTGGGAGCCCCGGCCCAGGGATGAGGGTCTCTATAGCTGCTCGGCCCGCAGTCTTCTGGGCCAGGTCAACACGTCCCTGGAATTGCGGCTGGAGGGTGAGGCAGGGCTCAGGTCAAGGCCACCAGGGGTGGGATCTGCTCTGCTGTCTGGCTGTGCCCCGCTGACCCTGGATTCCTTGGGACAGGTGTGCAGGTGACCCTGGCTCCGTCGGCCGCTGTGCCCGAGGGGGCCTCCATCACAGTGACCTGTGAGGACCCTGCTGCCAGCCCACCCACCCTCTATACCTGGTATCACAACAGCCATTGGCTGCAGGAAGGGCCCTCTGCTTCCCTCTCAATCCCGGTGGCTACGCGGGCTCATGCCGGTGCCTACTCTTGCCAAGTCCAGGATGCCCAGGGCACACGCAGCTCCAGGCCTACAGCCCTGCAAGTCCTCTGTGAGCAGGGGTCCTCGGATGGGGGTACCCAGGGTGGCGGAGGGCACTTTTGGGCCCTGATGGGGGTGGGCACAAGGATTGCAGTGGGCTGGGAATGGGCACTTGGGGAAAGAAGGACGTAGGTGGTGAGGAAAGGGGCCTGGGTCCCTGTGACCCCTGCCTGAAGAATCTTCCCACGGGCTCCTGAGAAGGTGCCTCTTCCAGGAAATGACTGTCCAGAGGCTTCAGCCTCACCAATGCCAGGAGGGCGGACAATGGACAGGATAGGATTTCCAAGCAATGACCCCAACTATGCCCTGCCCACCCCCAGATGCTCCTCGGGATGCTGTCCTGTCCTCCTTCCGAGACTCAAGGGCCAGCCCCATGACTGTGGTGCAGTGCACTGTGGACAGCGAGCCCCCTGCCGAGCTGGCCCTGTCCCGGGATGGCAAGGTCCTGGCCACCAGCCATGGCGTGGCGTCGGGGACGGGCCGTGTCCAGGTGGCCCGCAACTCCCTGCGGCTACAGGTGCAAGATGTGCCCTCAGGTGATGAGAACACCTATGTCTGCCAGGCCCACAACTTGCTGGGCTCAGTCAGCACCACAGGGCAGCTACAGGCGGAAGGTGAGCGGGCGATGGGGGAGGAGATGGGGCTCAGGTGCTGTGGGGTCGGAGTCCATGTGGACGGGGGTTGACTGGCCTGAAAGGGTAGATGTAGCTCCACCTGATCTGGTGGAGGAGGAATAGCTCCCACTGGAGGGCGTGCCCAGCCTGAGGGAGAGAAACAATCTTGCCCTTGGAGAGCTCCCTATGAGAGCGGAGGTGTAACGATGCCCGAGAAGAGCGTGGGTGCAGAGGAGACATAACCCTGCCCTCACAGGGTGCACAGACCCTCCCCAGGGAACCTGGGGTAGGAAGAGGGACAGAGTCCTACCCTCAGCAAGCCCAGGCTGACGGAGGAGGTGCAGCCTCACCCTTGGGGAGTCCAATCTGGGGGCAGGACACAGCCTCATCCATCAGGACATCTACTTTGGTGAGAAAGGGCGGCCCAGCCCTGCCCTGAAGGTCTCCTGTGTGAGGATGAGAGACAGCCCTGTTCTCAGAGATCTCAGTCTGATGGGGACACAGTCCCACCTTTGGGGCTCAGATCCCAAGTCAGATAAGAACTTCCCATAATGCACAGAGGCCTCTCAGATCCCCCTCAGATCCCACCCAGGCCTGCAGATCTCCAACCACCTCCTGGTCCTTGGCCCGCAGGTGTGCGTGTGGTGGCCGAGCCAGGCCTGGATGTGCCTGAGGGTGCAGCGCTAAACCTGAGTTGTCACCTTCCTGGTGGCCCCAAGCCCACGGTCAACTCCACTTTCGCTTGGTTCTGGAACGGTCGGCAACTATATGCAGAGCCTGTGCCCACCCTTTCCTTCTCCTACGTGTCCCGTGCCCAAGCTGGAGTGTACCACTGCCGGGCTGAGCTCCCCACTGGGACCACCACCTCTGCTCCGGTCATGCTCCGTGTGCTCTGTGAGTGTGACACAACCCCCTGCCTCAGTTTCCCTACTACTCACATGCCCACTTCTGGGCTCCTTCTTCTTCTGCCTGCAAAGAGCAAGGACTTCACAGGCATGGAGTCCTGGACTGACGGACCCCTATTGACTTCTTGTGCATCTGTGCCTTGGTTTCCTCATCTGCAAATGTCATCCCCGCACCTCATGAGGCGTCTAGGAGATAAAGCATGCAGAAGGCCTGCCACACAATAAGCGCTCAGCAACCTTGGTTCTCTGTTCCATTTTCCACCAGGGCCTCATGCTGTCTCAGTCAGCTATTGCTGTGTAACAAGCCACCCCAAGACTTAGTGCTTAAAATTATAGCCATTTTATTCCATCACAATTCTGTGGGCCAGAAAGTCAGTCCTTCTTACATTCTGACTTTCTTCATTCTGTTCTTACCTTCTTTTCTGAGCAGTTTTGCTGGTTTCACTTCATGTGGTTGCAATTGTCTAATGGCTGAACTGTGGCTACTGGTCTAGGATGGCTTCACCCTTGTGGCTGGTGGTTGGGGCTGGCTGCTGGCTGGGCCACGGGTGTCTAACAGGCTGGCCTGGGCTTCCCACAGGCTTGTATTCCAAGGTGAGCAGAAGCTGTGAGGACTTTTAGATCTATCTTTGATGTTACACAATGTCACTTTTGCCTTCCAGTGGTCAAAGCGAGTCAAGGTGTAAGGAAATAGGCTCTTAATGGTAGGAGCAGCAGCATCACCTTGCATGGGTACAGGGAGGAGAGGGGTTTGTGGTTGTTTTCTATAATCACCACACTCTCTGTCTTCCCACAGACCCTCCCAAGACGCCCACCATGACAGTCTTTGTGGAACCTGAGGGTGGCACCCAGGGTATTCTGGACTGCAGAGTGGACAGCGAGCCCCTAGCCAGCCTGACCCTCCACCTTGGCAGTCGAGTGGTGGCCTCCAGCCAGCCCTTGAGCACTCCAGCAGAGCCCCACATCCACGTCTCAGCCACCCCCAATGCCTTGAGGGTGGACATTGAGAAGCTGCGGCCCAGTGACCAGGGGGAATACGTGTGCTCTGCCTCCAACGCCCTGGGCTCTGCTTCTGCCTCCACCTACTTTGGAACCAGAGGTGAGGGAGGGCTCCATTTCCCAGGCCTCCCTGCACAAGGCCTGGCTCTCAGGTCCCAGGGCTTCCCTCTGAGGTTTTCCCTGAATCGCTTCAGCTTGTCTGTCTAGTCTACATTGGTTGCTTGAAGCTCCTTTGCATGGGGAAGCTCCTGAGATAAAGTGAAAGAAAAGTTTCACCTTGGGAAAGTCACTTGGAAAGGAGCTTTGGAGGCCTGGAGCCATGGCTGCCCCCTGAGCTCTCCCCTGTGTTCCAGCCCTGCACCGCCTGCACCTGTTCCAGAACCTACTCTGCTTCCTGGGGCTGCTGGCTGGCCTCCTCTTCCTCCTGTTGGTCCTGGGAGCCTTCTACGCCTGGAGGTGGGTACAGAGCTGGAGGGTGGATGGGGCCACCTCAGCCTTCTCTGTTTCCCCCTAACATTCCCCCATGTCCTTCCTACCAAATTCACAGGCTCCATACTGTCTAGCCTGCCCTCCTTCCTTCCCACGCTCCGAATTTGGGTATCCTTTCTAGAATTATCTCTAAATCCACCTTGCTGTAGTTTTCTTCTTTCCTTATCTCTACCCTGTCTGTGCTGAAGAAAGGGCTGGGAGGGAAGAAAGATAAGGTACCCCAGCCCCGACAATGCTCCCCACTGCTTGGTGCAGTGAGCAGTCTGGGGACAAGCTTGTGGGGCGGGTGCAGGAGTGGGGACAGGCAGGGGGAGGAGAGGTTCTCAGAGTCCACTCTTGCCCTTGCAGAAGGAGACCTTTTCATAAGCTGAGCGTGGGTGAGAATTCGGTGGAGATGGCGTCTCAGAAGGACACGGTGCAGGTATCTAACCACATGTGGGCGCACACAGACATAAGGCCCGGCTACCCCACAGTGCAGGGCTGGCCCCTAGAGACTGCTCTCATCCATAGGCTGGTGTGTGGGGCCACGGGGAGAGAATATAGAGATCCAGGGCCCCTTGAGGAGATAGGGGGAGCCATATTCTGATCAGGGCAGAGAAGTCATGTGTTTGCTGTGCGGCTGGCTGGATGACTGGGGCAGACGCTCTGAACTTAGCAGCGACACCTCCACTTCCAAGACACATCTTGGAGCGCCACCTGTGTTTTGGCGTCTCTCTGCCCATCACCTGGGCAAGAGTGAAAAACTGTTTCTCCTTCCCCTTGATGTGTCCCCTTCTGGAGATAATCCATTTGGTGGGGCAGGGCTTCTAGCCATGCACATTCTCACCAATCCCCTTGAGGCGTGGGGTCTGGGGGACTGCCCTCCGGGGTTAGGGATCAGGTGATGACATCTCCCAGAGTCCTCCTGTGACCAGGGTTTTCTCTATGGGAAACTCATGGATCCTGAAGCAGCCACATTTGGGATTTCTTCCTGTGCTCCACCCCTAAGCTGACCATGTGGCATTGCCTGTCCTTAGGAGGAGGAGTCCAATGGAATCTCTGATGACTTGGTCCTGGTAAACAAGGCTGCATTGGCTCCTGACGGCAGCTATGAAAACAACGCTATGACATCTAACGTTCTATGACCTGATTCCAAACCTCTTGCCCCCCAAGAAAAATAGGTGGTGAGAGGAGGGGGTGAACCCTAATATACCCAGGAGGGTGTTGACCTCGGGGGAAGCTGAAGAAAAAGGAGCTGATCATGTTGTCCACTTCTCCTTCTCTTTTCTCTGGATCTCGTCTCTCTATTTATCTTCCAATATTCTTCCTCCTCACATCTTTCTTGTCCAAGCCCATTCTGGACTGTTTGGATGGATTAGAAGAGGAGCTTTCTACATCCTCACACTGTACTAGCACTCTGTACTAGCTAGATTATAATTTAAGCTGCTCTAACTAGAGACCAAATACAGTAACTTCAACTTGAGAAAATTTTATTTTTCTCTCGCATACTAGTCTGGGTATGTTATGGTGTTTAAATTGCTGGTACTCTGGGTCCTTCTAGCTCATCTTGATTGTGAGGGTTCACAATGACCACATTGTGTTCACATTCCCTCCAACAAGAAGAGTGGAAGTTGAAGTATACCATTCCCATTGTGGACATAACCGGAGGTTGCACATGTCATATCCACTCACTTCTCATTGGCTAGAGTTTAGTCACATGGCCACTCAAGGCTGCAAGGGATTCTGGGAAATATAGTTTTTTTATTCTATTCCCAACAATAGATTCATCCCTGAGACTTTTGACATTGATGAGAATGCTGCCAGCAGGGCACATTCTATCTCAGTGCCAATCTGCTGAAGGGCATGCCTTGGTCATGGGCTTCCTGGAGGAGGCAGACCATCTCAAACATTAAGACTGAGGCAATCAAGAAGGTTTGATGGTTCCTAGGGAGAGGGCATGCTAGGCAGTGGGGTTGCCTGAGCAGACATCTTGTGCCAGATCTGGTCCCTGGAAGAAGAGATGCCCCCATCCGCTTCCCCACCCTTAGGGAGCCGACACGATGTCATCAGCATCCTTCTTTTTGCTCCAGGTACATTCCTCTCCATGATCCAGTGAGTTCACGTCCTCTTCCTGGAGGCTCGTGCCAGGGGCTGTTAAGATGAATGAGGGTCACCAAGAAGGAATAATGTGCTCCCAGGAAGTCAGTACCTGAGGGGGGCCAGTTCGTGGGTAGGCTAGTGACTCTCCTGATAGCCCGGTGTCAGATGGTGGGAAGATCAAAGAGCCCACTGCTCTGGGCTTTGGGTTGAGAAACATGGGGAGTAATGGGGCATTAGCACGGACCTAAAAGGTTGAGAAGAAATGGGAGGCCTAGTGAGCTCCATTAGCTGTGGTTGGGACCCTTCTTGGTCCAAGGTCCCATTCTTTTTAGTGCCTCATGGCTAGACCCTTCCTTGGGAGCCTGTCTGGCATTTCCTTCCAATAAATCTCCATTCTGCAACATAATTAGAGTGAGTCTTTTTCTTGCACCTTCGTGTGGGAGGCAACCAATTGATGTGTCTTTCTCACATCGATGTTTCTCTCTCTGTGTCTCTTCCCCTCCCTCGCTCTAAAAAAAGCAATGAAAAAATATCCTCCGGTGAAGCTTAACAAAAACACACAGAAACACAATAGAATGGATAAATGAATTGTGCTATGTTCACTCAATGGAACATTATACAGCAGTTAGGAGCTACAACCACACATGTTTAGCATCATATTGAATGAAAGGAGTCAGACGCTAAACCGTGTAGACTTAATGATTCCATTCTCGTGAAGTTCAAAGCTAATCAATGGTGATGAAAGTCAAAATAGTGGTTACTTATGGGGGAAGGTCATGATCCGAAGGGACCAACAAAGGGATTTCGGGGATCAGACAGTGTGCTGTTTCTTGGTCTGGGTGCAGGTTTTAAGGGTGGATTCACTTTGTGAAAAGTCATTGAGCTGGGCACTTAGGACACTTTTTTCTGAAAATATAACTGACAGTACTTCAATAAGATGGTTTTAAAAAACCTTCTACCTTTTATGCTGGGTGTCTAGGGAAGTCTAACCAAACTCTGGCTGAGTACAGATTCTCTTAAAGCGCCTTCTTCACTTTGCCAAAGGACAGCACTCCCCTTTGAGTGCACCAGAGCCTTGACTGTGTCTTTGGGGCCCTCCATTCATAGGTTGATGCTCAGCCACTGAACACACCAGCCTGGCACCAATGCCAAGTGTTGGTAAGAATGTAGAGAAACTGGAATGCTCGTACATTGCTGGTGGGAATGTAAACTGGAACAGCCACTTTGAAAAAGTTTCTTAAGACATTAAATGATGCCCTTACCACAAGACCCTGCATTTCTACGTTTATCAAAACTCATCTAATTGCACATCATATAAGGTGCATCTTATTGTATGTAAATTGTACCTCAATAATTATGAGAATAGTGAGAATGAGACCACTCCAAATTCACTGAGTGGTCTCATTGTCACTATAGAAGAATCTCCAAGGTGTATTAAGTGGAAAAAAAAAATCAAGGTGCAGCAAAATGTTAATCAGAGAAAAATATGTCTGTGTTATCTCAGGAATGGATGAAACAATCTAAAAGCCTATACTAATACTTAGTGGCTTTCTGTTGGGGGATGTGGGCTGGGAAGGTGGACACAGAAGAGGGAAGGATGTTACCTAAACATCTCACACTTTTTGATGTTTGAATTAGGCGAACATAGCTCTCCCTTGCTGCTGAAACCCTCACTAACTGAATTGCCACACTCTGATTTCTCAACAACAAATAGATTTGCTTAAAAGTTAATATGCCTCGCCATGGGAATACTTGCAACTTCGAATTTACTACTCGGTACACAAACAAGCCTTTAAAACAAGAAGCAGATGTTACCGTGGCCAAAAGGATCCCTAACGTCTGGGAGTCTATGTTTT
>NW_006286587.1:1662928-1663206 GCF_000327345.1 Myotis davidii | reverse complement strand
GGGGTGCTCTCCAGGGCGCCTATGGGCAGAACTGGTGACAAGGAGGGGGCAGAGGTCCGCCCCAGGATATCAGGGAGCGGGCGTTCCATGTGCAGACCGAGCAGCGACAGGTGGCCTCTGGCCCCTCTGCTCCGGTCCTCAAAGGCCGTTCCCGCGGGTCTGCGCCCCTGCCCTCCCTCCACTCCTACAGGTGTGGGCTCTCTGAGACCTGCGGGGCGGGAAACAGCGGGCCGGTCTGGGGGTGTCCCTTCCCGGCCCTCCGAGGGCTGCCGAACGCG
>NW_006286587.1:1654337-1662868 GCF_000327345.1 Myotis davidii | reverse complement strand
AGGGCCAGGGCCAGGCGCTCACAGCGATGGGCCGGGGGCCTCTGAGGGCTCCAGGTTCGCCGCCGCCAGCTTGGCTGCTGCTGCTGCTGCTGCGACTACCGTGGTCGGTGTGGGGGGCCGAGGCGTTCCGCGGTGAGTGGGAGCGCCCCGAGGGGCAGGCTTGGTCACTGTCAGGGGATGGAGGGGTTGAACAGACCCCCAACCCCCTCTCGGGAATGCGCCACCAGGACGGGGAATTAGAGAGGGTTTGGGAAGGTCTCCCTGGGACCTGCCCAGGGATTCTCACTTGAACTTGGCCTAAGGGCCCAGACTTGCACACTCTGCCCAACTGCCACTGTGCCCGCCGCAAGGCAGAGGGGCAGGAATCCTTATCCTCTGAGCAGCGCCGCCCCCTCAAATCCCTCTGCCTGGATTCCCAGGCCCCACCTCCAGTGGAAACATTCCTGCACCTCCATCCCTTAGGGCTCAAGGGTCTTCCTCCTCGGGAAAGCACCTAGCCCACTGCCAACCCTCCCCCCCCCCCCCCAACCCTGCTGTGATCTCAGACCAGGGCACTGACTGTGACCTCCACACTCACCCATCACCCAAGCTCACCCCCATCCTGGGCCTTGGGCCAGTGTGTAACTAGTTTATGCTGTTGCCATGTTTGGTTAGAGGAGGGCTTCTCACAGAAGGTAACCTCTTCAACCCTCTGTGAGGCGGGACCGGATCAGCAGCTCTGAGTAGGTGGGAGGATTGGTAGAGGCCTGGACATTAAGTGCCTGGGAGGGTCAGGGAGAAGGCAGGACAGGCTGGGCTGGGAAGGGGGTAGTTTGCAGAGCACTGTGGAGGGGGAACCCAACAGGGATAGGACCCCTGAACCCTCAGGGAGAGGGACCACAGCCCTCATTCTCGTGGTGATGGTCCCCAGGCATTCCACTGATTCCTCCTCCGCAGCCTGGAGTCAGGGGAGGGGGATGCAACCCCCTGGGAGGAGTGGAGAGGGGCTCTATGCTCCCCAACACTACACTGGCTCCCCTAGTTTCACTTAGCCACCACAGCTCCATCTCTGCCTCCCTCTCCCCCATCAAGGTGCCAGAGGTCAATATGTGGGAGGCCTGGGCCCAGCAAGACCTGGTTCTCCACACCCAGTGAAATCCTCTCTGGGCTAAGAGATCCTCCCCTCTCCCCAGAAGCGCTCAGACCCCTGCCCACACTTGCCCTGTCTGATGGCAACTGCTTGATAGCAACTCACTCATCCAATCAGGGAGGGCTTCTTGGAGGAAGGGAGCTCCTGGAGTTGCTGCTATTCCAGGTCTTTGATGATGGGGTCTGGGGAGGAGACAGAGAAGGAGAAAGGAGTTGGGGTGGCCTGGCAGTTGCTGAGCCACTTCCACAGGCCAGCGTCTCAGCCTGGGCAGGGCTGGGTGGAGGTGGCGGAGCTGTCAGTTCTGGGAGCTGGGCTTCCCCAGGACTGAGTGCCAGAGGGGTGGGTGGGCTGCCTGCAGGCTCTGGGCTGCCTGGGGCCTGGCTCCTGCAGGGGGGTGTAGTGCGAAGTTACTGTAGTCCTTGGGAGGAGGATGATTGGGGGCATTCCAGGGGAGCATTCCAGCTTCCTCTGAGTAATGCTTGGCTCTGGTATTCCTCCTGGAGCTCCTGAAGCACACCCACTCCCGCTGGGAGCACTCAGGCTCTGTCCCCCAGCCTCGGGGCCAGGGTCCCTGGAAGCCCCACTTCCTGCATGAAGCCCCCAAAGGCAGCTCTGAGCAACGTGAGCCTCCCAAGAAAACATCTAGCTGTTGTTTTTCTCAGAGCGTGGTGGAGACACAGGCATCCTCTTCACAGATCTCTCACCCTGAAGGCATCTGCTGCCCAGTCTAAAAATATCCCAGGCTGCCTTCCTCTTTCCCCCTTGCACTGGTGGCCTTGGTCTCTCCCTCGTGACCTTTGACACCAAGCCCTCCCCCAAGGTCAGCGGGGCTCCAAGCATCCCCAGCTGAACTATCCTTCCTAGGCTCCTCATCTCTCTTCTGCCACCCCCCAGGCTGCTCCTCGGTTCCCAGGGCACCCCATGGATTGTTGAAGATGGATGGTCAACCCCCATCCCTCTGTTGTCCCTGCTCCCCTCTGCTCCTCAGGTTCCCCCTCACCCTCTGCTCTGTCCTCACACCAGGAAACACCCCCGGAGAGCCAGTCACCCCTCTCTGGGTCCTGGACGGAGGAGCCTGGCGCATGGTCACCCTGGAGGAGCCGGTCAGTGCCACATCACCCCTTCCTCTGCGGGGCCCAGGCTCTCCCAGCCCCTTGGCCCCTCCCCAGGTTGCAGTGTGGCAGTTTTACTGCGTTCCCTCAGCTCCCCTCCCAGCCCTTTAGGCTCCTCCCGGAAGGGTTAGCCGGCAGGGGTGGGGAGACATCTAGATTATGTGAGCCTGCACACATGGAAGTCATTTTCAGGCTTCCCCCTCACTCCCACCGCCTCCTCTTTCTCTCCCTTCCCACAACTCTCCAGGCACGAAACTTCAGGGATCTCTTTAAGAAAACAGAAACTTTGCCTTTCGCAAAGTTTTCCAGAACATGTGACCCTGTGGACACATTGCTGTCCCCTCCAGGACCCTGCCATCAAGGGGCCTGAAACTTCAGCCTCACGGGCTCATGCAGAATCCACTTCTGTCCAGGGGGTAGTGGTCACTCTTCTGGTGGCCCTCAGATGCAAGCTCACCCCATTTTGCTTCTCCAGGATGCTCTGCCCCAATCTCCTCCCAACACCCACCCATCACACACTTTCAGAATAACCATAGCCCCACCCACATGTGCCACAGAGCTAGCTGTGCTGCAACCCAGGAGGCCAGTGGCCTCGGTATGCCCATCTCAGAGAGGGGCACAGGGAAGCCCAGAGAGGTTGGAGAAACTGTCCAAGTTCACACAGCTCTTTAGCCTGGAAGTCTGAGACCCACTAGGGTCTGAAAGACTTCAAACCATTGGCCATTGTCCCCCAAACCTAGAGAGCACTCTTCACCCTGAATTTTCAGGCAAGAAAGGACAACCCATTGTCCAAGCCACGCTGGCCCTGGAGGAAGACAGGAGAGCACTGCCATGAGGCCGGGAGGCTGACACAGGCCCACAGCTCCCTCGCTGGGTCCTCCAGACCTTCAGGGTCCCCATTCAAGCATGGCGCTGGCCCAAGCTTTGAGATCATTTTCCTGGACGTCACCAGCAGAGGGAAAGGCTGGGCTCACGCTGGAGTCACCCTGACTGTGGACCCTCCTGGTCTGGCCTGGACTCTGACCAGGAGCGGAATCCCAGGGGGGCCTTGCTTTTCCCACTCACCGGCCCTTGCCCCCAGGGAGCCTGCTGACATGAGGTCAGTGTTGAGGCAGGGAGTGTTTCCCAGCAGAAGGAAACACATTTCAGGTCAGGGATGGGATACATAGTGAAGGGTAAAGGCACCAGGAGGGCAAGAAGTGAGGACAGCAGGGGCACAGAGGTGCAGAGGGACAGAGAGGGGATTCTGGGGTCTGGGGGTGGCAGGAGGAGGCTTTTCATTGGGGGCGCTGCCTTTCCTTGGTACAAACCTTTCTCCAATAAAGCAAGTGGCATTCCGGCCCCATGAGCTCAAGCTTGGGGCCTTGCTGGGCTCCTGCTGGGGCAGGGAGCTGTCTGCTCCCCACCTGCGGAGGAAGTCTCCACTCCAAGACTGTGAGCCCCTTGGCCTCCGGCCCAGCCCGTGCATTGTGGACTAAAAAGGAAGGGCCAGCGAGGGTTGGGGCTAGCATTCCGAAGACCCAGCAGCTCTCCCGCGGCTCCTGGGCTGCCTCTGGGCCCCCAGCCAGGCTGAGTGGACGAGGGAGGCAGATGAGGCTTTCCACGTGGGAAGCAGGGAAGGAGAGGCCGGCCTGCTGGCCAGGCCCACGCCCTCCCCGCCCCACTCCCCCACAGTCTGGCCAAGAACACCAGTGTTTTTCTCTTGGCCTAGGCAAGGGGTCTGTGTTTACTTCATAGGATCCGTGAAACAGGTGTGGGTGAGCCTGCTGGAGACCGAGGAATTTCAGGGCCTGACGTTTTGTCAGAATTGGAGGTGGAGGGGTAAAGTCTGAATTCTACCGGGAGCGGGGAGAAAAGATGCCAAAACAAGAGGCTGTGAGGCCCGAGCCATGGCTACCTGACATCCACCCACCCCCTGCACTGTCTTCAGGACCCCACTTCCTTCCTGCCTAGGGGAAGCCTCGGCATGAAAGAGGGGGAAGAGCCAACGGGAAGGCCCAGTAACCTTGAGCAAGGCAGGGTCCCTTTCTGGGCCCCCTCGTCTCTCTAGGGAGGCAGCCGTGTGTCCCTAGCAGCTACGTCAAATGGCTGTTGTCAGAACAAACATCCTGAGTTTGGGAACATCTCACCCCCACACCACCCATGCCCATCAGCATGCTCTCACCCCCACACCCGCCCATGCCCACGAAGGCAAGCGGGGACCCTTCTGCCCCTGACCCCCATGTTCTCCCCATGAACTCCCTGGCCGGCTGGCTCCCCACCCACCAGCTCCCTGGCAGGCAGGAGGCCAGGCTGCCTGCCACCTCAGCCCTGCACTCCTTCTCGCCCAGGTCTTGAAGCTCGACACGGGGCTGGTAGCCTTGGAGGCTGGAGGCCAGGAGATCCTCCTGGAGTTGGAGAAGAACCGGTGAGTACCAGTCCAGGGAGGGGGCTGGGAGCCAGGACAGCCTCTCTCTCTGGGGGTGGGGAGCAATGCTGGGGACAGGGACTGGTGGGAACCCAGGAGGGAGGCTGGCAGGGGAGGGCTCCCTTGAGGCTGAGATGGCCTATTGGGCTGGGTCAGCCTTGCTTTGGGGTGCATCTTTCACCCAGGCCCCAGGAGCATCTTGTCAGCTCTCTGCCAGAAAAGAGTGTGCATCACCCAATGTATCAAGTGCTTGTGTCATTGCGGGCACTGCTCTAAGCACTCCACACGGTTATTCTCCCCCATGGAATCAGATGCACTAGGAACAAGCTAGTTCCACCTTGCCTACCCACGGTTTCTCTGGGGTTTGGTGTCCCCCACCTTAAGTGGGTTGATCATATCAGCTACCTCCTAAGGTTGTGTATGGAGTGAGGTGCAAAGCTTGAGAAAGTGAAGGAAAGACTGGGGGTTGAAGAAGCAGGCATCCCAGATCTTTGGGGTGGTCTGGCAGTACAGAGGTCAAGAGAGATTGACTTATGGTTGATCCATCTTGGTGGGAGGGATCCTGGTGAGATGGGGCCCGAAGATGGAGTCATTAAGGGAATGAGCATCACTGAAGGACAACTGGGGAGAGATGTGGGGTCTGTGGGCCATAGGAGAAGAGTCAAGGATCCTTGAGGTAGGGAGGTGGACTAGAGAGAGGACTGACCAGATGCCCAACAAGGCCGGGCAGCAGGAAGTGCCAACAGGGAATTCAGCCGCATTTCCTTGGCTCCGAGTCCCACCTGCCCAGCCGTGTCTCCTGAGTCCTCTCCTCCTGCCCAGCCCTAGGCCTGGGGAACCGGGTCCTGCCACCGGCTCCACGGGATCACAAACTGCTCCTATTGCTGCTCCTCCCTGGTGCTTCCCACACCCTCAGTTTCCATATCTAAGCCACCACCAAGCCTCCTTCCTGCTCTTCACTTTTCTCCCTCTAGCCCAGTGGTTCTCAACCTTCCTAATGCCGCGACCCTTTAATACAGTTCCTCATGTTGTGGTGAAGCCCCAACCATAAAATTATTTTCGTGGCTACTTCATAACTGTAATGTTGCTACTGTTATGAATCGTAATGTAAATGTCTGATATGCAGGATGTATTTTCATTGTTACAAATTGAACATAATTAAAGCATAGTGGTTAATCACAAAAACAATATGTAATTATATATGTGTTTTCCAATGGTCTTAGGCGACCCCTGTGAAAGGGTTGTTAGACCCCCAAAGGGGTCATGACTCACAGGTTGAGAACCGCTGCTCTAGCCCAAGGTTTTTCTGAGCTAAGCAACACACAGTCAGTCATTCCTGTCCCTTTCCTAAGACACACTGTGGGTGCTTCTTTTTTAAAAAAATATTTTTATTGATTTCAGAGAGGGAGAGAGAGATGGAATGATGAGAGAGAATCATTGATCAGCTGCCTCCTGCACACCCCCTCCTGGGGATCGAGCCTGCAACCCCGGCCTGTGCCCTGACCAGGAATCCAATCGTTACTCCCTGGTTCATAGGTCGATGCTAAACCACTGAGCAACAGGGGCCGGGCTGGGTGCTTCTTAAGTGCTAGCCCTGTGCCTCACTCAGAGCTGCTCCATTAGCATTCAGGGAGGAAGGCTGGAGGGCATCCTGGAAGAGGCAGAGCTGAGTTAGGTGATCCCTACAACACCCCTTCCCAGCAGGCTGCTGGCCGCAGGATACACAGAAACCCACTACAGCCCAGATGGGCAGCCAGTGGTGCTGGTCCCCAACCAGAGGGTGAGATACTTCCATGGGCACTGAGGTCAGGGTGAGGGGTGCTAGGCATGCCCTCCCCGAGGGCCTCCCCATCATTCCTTCCCCATTCTCCTGTTCCTAAGGAGAGGCTGGAGCCAACCCCTCCCCACCCCCAGCCTGCCCTTCCCACTTCAGTCCTGGCTGAGATTTGAGGCTGGATCCCTTGCTCTCCAGGATCATTGCCATTACCATGGGCACGTGAGGGGCTTCCCGGACTCCTGGGTAGTCCTGAGCACCTGCTCTGGTATAAGGTGAGGAGTTCTGGGGGAGGGCCTGGGCCTGGGGCAGGGGTAAGAATTTGCTCACGCCCCTTCTGCACCCCTTGCATCCTAGGGGTCTGATCACGCTCAGCAGCAATGCCAGCTATTATGTGCATCCCTGGCCAGCTGGGGATGCCCAGGGTGCCGCAACCCACAGGATCTTCTGGACCGAGCAGCTACTTAGCTGGAAAGGGGCCTGTGGCCACAAGGATCCTGAAGACAAAAAGAACATGACCAGCCTTTCTCCTGCCACCAAGATCAGGGTCAGGGGCACAGACAGGGGTGGGAGTGGGAATGCAGTATCCCAGCCCTCCAAATCCGAAAGACAGGAAGGTGTGACCCATGTTCAGGGTCTCCTGTCCTGATGTTTTATTTGCAGGCTGAAGAAACAAGTTCTTGAAAAATTTTAAAGTTACCTTTGTGCTTTCCTGGGGTTGGGGTTGGTGGTCAGGGCTCAAGCCAGCAGCTTGCCACTCAGGGTCACTGTTGCCTCTCCGCAGGACTGGCGGGAAGCCCAGCGAAGCCCGAAGTACCTAGAGCTGTACATAGTGGCGGATCACGCCCTGGTGAGAGGAGACTCCAGGGGGCGGCCTGGCTGAGAGGGGCCAGTCAGCCTGTCACATCACCATATTGCTGCCTTTCCAGTTTGTGACCCAGCACCGGGACTTAAACCACACCAAACAGCGGCTTCTGGAGATGGCCAACTACGTGGACCAGGTTGGTAGTGGCGGCCACAGGGGCGGGGAAGACATTTGGAGAATGTACCGCTGGTCAATCCAGGGGCGGTCAGCTGGAGAAGGCAGGCTTGGAGATGAGGAGAGAGCATGTAGGGGGAAAGAGAGGGGTCACCAGCAGGATGGTGTGCCTGGTCCCTTCAGGCCCGTCCTGCCCTGACCATAGATTCTCAGGACCCTGGACATTCAGGTGGCGCTGACCGGCCTGGAAGTATGGACCGAGCAGGACCAGATCCGGATCACGCCGGACGCGAACAACACGCTCTGGACTTTCCTGCGGTGGCGCCGGGGGCTGTGGGGGCGGCGGCCACACGACTCCACGCAGCTGCTCACGTGGGTGCCTCCCATCCCCACACGGGTCCCCGGCTGGGCAGCTCCTCCTCCCCGTGCGCATCACCAGGTCACGCTGCGCTCCACCTTCAGGGGCCGCGCTTTCCAGGGCGACACTGTGGGCCTGGCACCCGTGGAAGGCATGTGCCTCGTAGAGAGCTCTGGAGGCGTAACCGCGGTGAGCTCGGCGGACAGGACACTGAACAACAGGAGAGGTGGGGGGCGGTCTCCGCAACCTGCAGTGACCGTCCTGCGCCCGCGCCCTCGCAGGATCACTCGGAGCTCCCCATCGGCGCTGCAGCTACCATGGCCCACGAGATAGGCCACAGCCTCGGCCTCAGCCACGACCCCGACGGCTGCTGCGTAGGGGAGGCAGCGGAACCAGGCGGCTGCGTCATGGCAGCAGCCACGGGGTATGGGCGACCGGGCGACCGGGTGACCGGGTGGGGAGGAGCTGCTAGGGAGGCCCCACTAGACCCAGGCCCTTCCTCGGCTGCATTCCTTTAGGTGCACGCTTATCTCCCAGTTTCCTCTTCTGTATGATCATCGTACCGGCCCCGAGTTGTGAGGCTTAAATGGAGTAAACACAGGACAGTGAAAGCTCACGAGTATAAAGGTTCTTTTCGGAAACGCCTAGCCAGGCTGTTCCTACAGGGCTGGCCGCGCTGGGTCGGGGTTCCACGTTCAGTCTGGCGCTGCTGGCTCTGGAAGGCACGCCGTCCCGCCCCGTCCAGCTGGGCGCCTTCGCTCGGGTTACGCAC
>NW_006286587.1:1644763-1653660 GCF_000327345.1 Myotis davidii | reverse complement strand
GCCCGCTCGCCCTGCGCCAGCGGCCGTGGCTACTGCCTGGACGGCGCGTGCCCCACGCTCGAGCAGCAGTGCCAACAGCTCTGGGGACCTGGTGAGAAGACACGCGCGGCCTTGCACCCCGTGCCTACCCTTGGGTCTGGGGAGTTTTCTCCTCTAGGAAAGATGGGAGGGGCGGGGGGAGAGGTGGAGGGGAACGGAGGGCAGGGGCAGCCTAGTCCCCAGCCCGGCCCGTGCTTCTCCAGGCTCCCGCCCAGCACCGGAGGCCTGTTTCCACGTGGTGAACTCGGCAGGAAACGCCCATGGCAACTGCGGGAGGGATGAGGAGGGCAGCTACGTGCCTTGTACGCAGAGGTGAGGAGAGGAGCGGAGGGACGGGAAGCTGGGGAGTGGGTTGGACACAAGGGGGACCCCCCCATGCTGCTTGACACTCCAATTGGTCCCCAGGGATGCGCAGTGCGGGAAGCTGCAGTGCCAGGGCGGGGAGCAGAGCCCACTGGCACCACACACGATGCCGGTGGACTCTACCCTCCGCCTGGACGGCAGGGAGGTGACTTGCAGGGGGGCCTTCCTGCTCCCGGGTGCCCAGCTGGACCTGCCTGACTTGGGCCTGGTGGAGCCAGGCACCCAGTGTGGGCCTACAATGGTGAGCCCTGCCCACCGAGCCCTCCCTGCCACTCGAGTCCCTAGGCCAAAGCATCACTCCCCCACGGTGCTTATTGCACTCCACTGCCCATAGGTGTGCCAGGACAGGCGCTGCCAGAACACTACCTTTCAGGAGTTGGAGCTCTGTCTGACCGCCTGCCATGGCCATGGGGTGAGTGGTCTTGAGTGTGTGTGTGTGTGGGGGGGGGCGGGGGGCGACTGACCTTGAGGTCTCTGACCCCACGGGACCCTCCTTTTCTCTTCCTCTGCAGGTTTGCAACAGCAACCATAACTGCCACTGTGATCCTGGCTGGGCTCCACCCTCCTGTGACCAGCCAGGGGCGGGTGGCAGCCTGGACAGTGGCCCTGTGCAGCCGGAAAGTGCGAAAGCGGGGGCGAGAGGGGATGGGCCCTGTGGTGCACCTATATAGGACTCAGCCTCACCTTGTCCTTTGCAGACCAGGACGCCTTCCTGCTGGCAGTGATCTTTAGCTTCCTACTGCCTCTGCTTCCTGGGGCTGGCTTGGCCTGGTGCTGCTACCGGCAGCGCGGATCCCAGCTTCAGCACGGCCTGTGCAGCTCAAGGAGGGCCAGTGGGTAGGCTCTGAGGTCCCTGCTCCCTGAGCCCACTCCTGTGGTTCCTGCTCCTCAGAGTTCTGCTGGGCCTGGGACAGCTTGGGTGGTGTCCTTAGTTAGGTCTTGTTCCCAGAGGCAGAGAGGCAGCTGAGGGAATGGAAAGAGGCCTTGAGCAGGAGGCACCAGGGGCCAAGGGTGGGGGTCCCTTCCCCGTTGCTGTGGTTCAGTCTCTTTTTGTCCATTCTCCTGTTTCTCCCACCAGGGGACTGCCTCATCTTTGACTTTGCCCTGTTTTCCACCAGCTCGTAATGCAGTTCCTGCTCCACTGTACCCCTCAAGGACTCCCCAGCCTCTTTCTCATGAGCTTTCCTCTGCCTAAATCTCTGCTGTTACTCCCTCAGGTTCCTAAATGCTGGGTTGGCACATCTTTCCATTCCAGACCACCGGTCAGCTATAGCGCCAGTTGCCCTTATGCCAAGGCCTCGAGAGGAACCCAGCTCTCATAACCTGGGAGGAGGGTTCTACAATACCAAGCATGGTTGACCTAGGGCTGCCCCACTGGGTACTGGGCAAGGCAGGCACCTCATAGCCACATCTGACACAGCCTGGCCTTGGGTGTGCCTAGGACAAGCTGAGGGAAAGGGCAGGGTTTGGGCTGGAGATAGGGACAGAGACCCTCCCTGACAGTGGTGGGCACCAGGCAGGTCCCAGGTGTCAGGTGAGGGGCCTTGACACAATGAGCAGTGATTGCAGTGCTGTGGGCAGTGGTGCAAGGTGCTCATAGCTTGATGTATCAGCATGGGGGGCCCTCCGGGAGGGGAGCAACTGCATGTCATCGCCAGGGCAGAGTCTGGAGGGCAGTGGAGACTGTTTTGAAGAGACATGGAAGTGGCAGGCCCTGGGAGATGGAGCATGAGCAGCTAAGAATGGCTTGGAGTCATTGAGGACAGTAGGGTCACCCAATGGCAAGGAGTGGAGAACAACTGTCACTAGAGAGAGTGACCTAGAGCAGAAGGTGGAGGCTCAGTCAACACAGAAGGGGTGGGGGGAGGTGTCCTGCTCAGCAGCACTGTTCCAACCTCTTATCTCGCCGGTCAGGCCCAAAGATGGCCCATGCAGGGATCACCCCCTGGGCAGTGGTCAGCGCCTGGAGATGGGCCCGATGACCACTGGAGAGCCCCGACCCCTCAGTGAGTGAGGTGCAGGGGGAGATGGGGAAGGAAGTGAAGGGATGGACTCTTGGGCCCCCTCCTGTACACGTAACACCCAGCCAACTTGAGTCCCCAGTGCCCTACCCACCCAGGGACCACTGCCAACTGTGTTCACAGCACTCGTTCTCTACCCATTGCTCCCAGACATTGAGATCCCTGCCAGAGCCCAACAGCCACCTTGAGAAACCTGTGCCCTGTGGCCCTACCTGCACCCAAGGTAGGTGGGGACCCTGATGTGGTCCACCTCCCACTGCCCCTCAGCTCACTGATCTGGGGTTTCTGAGCTTGGGTCCTGAAGCTATTGTCATGGAGGCCAGATGCTGGAAGCCTCTGGAGTCGGGAAGGGAGAAGTTGTGGCTCTTTCTGGGTCATCTGTCCTCACTGAGGGAGGACAGGGGGTCCCTGCCACATGACCCACAGCCTGAGGTCCCAGTTCTCAGGGAATGACCCCTCCCCCACTTTATTTTCAGCAGGTCAAGTCCAGAAGCCAAGATCCAGTCTCTGTCGAGAGGGGGATCTGAGATGAGGACACTTAAAAACAGGTGGCTACTGACACTTGGACTGCCAGGGGCAGAGTCAGCAAGTCAGCTGACCGGTACCTTCAGGCAGCTTGCAAGTTTCTTCCCCGAGTTACCTCCGCCCTACCCGCTCCAGGAGCCCAGAGCCTCATCAGAGTTTGCCCAGCGCTCTCTGTTCTTTAGGGCTGGATCATGCCAGCCCCAGAATGCATCTGTTATGTAAAACTTCCCAGGTCTGAGAGACGAAAGAAAGAGGCGCCAACTCCATCATTACCAGAGTTTACTAAGGGAACATATACAAGGTACATCTTGGGCAGCGGCAAGACCAAGTGGATATCCACCACACCATGCGGCAGCCGCCAAAGGGTTGTATAGACGGGCAGGATGGATAGGGGTGCTGGGCGTAACCCACCCAGGTAAAGGGGAAAGGCCTTACACGCTTGCCCAGGGAAGGGCGAGGGCCTGTCCCAGGAACCAGCATGCCTGGGACATGGAGAGGGTGATCAGTCTCTGAGGGGACTTATGGGAAGCAATCTCTGTTCTGACCCAGAGGATCTGGCAGTGGTCAGGAAGCGCTCATGTCATGGAACAGTCTCTCCTTCACACCATCAGTCCAGGAAATGAAGCTCACAGTCACTGACTTCCTGTCACCGGGGGGAGGTTAGGTCACACGGGAGAGGCCTCTAACTGGGGATGTGTGCTGTGCTACAGGCACTCCTTCCAGACTCAGACTCTGGCAATGTCTGCTGGGCCAGAGCCTGGACGCGGGGACCCTACATTTCAGACTGAGTCCACTTCCCTGGAGCCTGGCCCCTGCAAAGCAAACAAAATCCTTGGGACCTTCCTCCCTCCCTTTTCCTGCCCTATCTTGTCCCCTAGATAGTTCCTCAGCCCCATCCCAGTCCTAGTCCTGCACCTGAGGTTTTGGAGGAGTGTGGGGTATGCTGCCCCCCCCCCCACTTTGGACATTATTGAGCCTCTCCTACATTCCCTAGGCAGGGATTGAGGGAGCCATTTTAGAAAGGGCACCAAAGGGACCGTGTGAGTCTTTTCTGCCTGTAAATTCAACCCTGTGGGGCTCCCTGAGGGGTGGTGGCTGGTGGGTGAAGCCTCAGATGGTAGCGAGAACCCCAGACGGACGTGGATATAAGATGGTGTTGTCTTGCTTGAATGATCTCTTTGCCCCACCTCACTGGCCTCCCTTGGACAGTCTCAGAAGCCACTTAGTCTCTTCCCTTGCTTCATGCAAGAGTTGCTGAGTGACCTGTATCAGCCAGCTGTTGCTGTGTAACAACACTCCCCCAAAACTTAAAACAACAACCAATTCCGGGAATTGGCAAGTTAGGTTGAACTCAGCTGGTGGTTCGATTGGTCTCAACTCAGCTCACTTATATGTTTGCTGTCAACTGCTGGCCAACTAGGAAGTTCTGCTTCTGGGGTTGGTTGGCGGTTGGCTGGGGTGATGGGAATAGATGGGCTGTGTGTCTCTCATTTTCCAGTGGGCTAGCCCAGGCTTGTTCACATGACAGCTGGGGGGGGGGGATTTCTAAGAGAGCAGGACCAGGATTAGGATGAGGTAAGTGTGCTCACTTACCTTGGGCAAAAAAAATAATAATCAAGATAAGTAATATTTTAAAAGATCAAAATTAGTGCTAAAAACCCATGATGAACAAAATATTAAAAATTTAAGTGAAGACAGGATCAATAACAGGACCACCCCAAGCAGGTGGGAGCCAGAGGCAAAAGGAAACATCAGCCATGGTGCTCCTGAGGCAAGTTCCTCTCTCACCTCATCCTGCAACAGATTGGAAGCGTGGAGATCTCCTAAGATTCCATGGCTGGCACATGGCACTTACCATGACACTCTATGGGCCAGCCTGGGTTCCAGGGATTGGGGAAAAAGTCTCCTCTTAATGGGAAGAATGCAAAATCATATTTCAGGGCGTGTGAAGAGCTGGGGAATGGCGGCAAGTGTCTGATCCTCCCACCGGCAGCACAGGAGAGGCAGCCCCCAGCTCAGGCTTGCTTTTACTCCACCAGCCCAAGAGGCGGAATGAGAGTGTTTTCTGAAGTCCTGTGATCTTTCTACCTGTGAGATTTTGATTTATAGAGATGACTGAGTGAGGACCTGGAGAGATGAATGCCATTGGAAGGAGTTTTTATCACGTACAGTCCCCAAGAAATGGGGGCATGCAGGGCTGCATGGGGAAGCACCAGGCTTGTAAGGAAAGACGAGAGCTACCACAGTTTGGAGGAAGCTAAGGCAACATGACCACTGAATGTCATGTGGGATCCTGGGTTGGATCTTGAAACAGAAAAAGGACATTAGTGGAAACACTGGAGAAATTAAAAATGGTCTGTAGTATATTGTATTGTACCAATGTTAATTCCCTAGTTTTAACAACCTATATATATAAAAGCCTAAGCGACCGAACAACCAGTCGACCGGTTGCTATGATGTGCACTGACCACCAGGGGGCAGACACTCAACACAGGAGCTGCCCCCAGATGGTCAGTGCACTTCCACAGTGGGAGTGCCACTCAGCCAGAAGCCGGGCTCACTGCTGGCGAGAGCAGCTGCTGTGGCGCAAGCCTCTCCTGCCTCAGTGGCAGCCTTACCCAGCAGTATAGCAGCAGCGGCAGGCACAGTGGGGCCCGGATGAGCCAGAGCAGCACCCGGCTCAGGCTCCTCTCTGGCCACCTGCTGCTGCCCGCACTGCTACATCCCTCGGGGGATGTTGGACTGCCAGTTTCGGCCCTCTAGTTATACTCTAATTATGTGAGATGTTAACACAAGGGGCAGCTGGGTAAAAGGTATAGAGCAAACACTAACATGATTGCAACCTTTGTTCAAGTATAAAATTAGTTAATAATAAAAAGTTAAAAATTGCCCTGCCTGGTGTGGCTCCGTTGGTTGAGCATAGTCCTGTGCACCAAAAGGTTGCTTGTTCAGTTCCGGCCAGGGCACATACTGGTATCTAGGTTTCAGGTTCAATTCCTGGTGCACGTACTGGAGGCAACTGATCAACGTTTCTCTCCCCCCCTCCTTCTTTAAAAAAAAAAATCAATAAAAACATATTTTTTAAAAAGTTAATAAAATTATAAAAGAAGGCAAAGAACAATGTTGTTTCAAAAAGTTCACGGTTTAGAATGGGAGAGACAAGGCCTCCTGCGGTGGCTGTAGGTGTTGCTGTGGGGAGGAGGGTGCTGTTGGGGGGGGGGGGTCCATCTAACCAGCGGTTCTCAACCTGTGGGTCGCGACCCCTTTGGCGGTCGAACGACCCTTTCACAGGGGTCGCCTAAGACCATCCTGCATATCATCTTTACATTATGATTCATAACAGTAGCAACATTACAGTTATGAAGTAGCAACGAAAATAATTTTATGGTTGGGTCACAACATGAGGAACTGTATTTAAAGGGCCAGAAGGTTGAGAACCACTGGACATTCAGGCTCTAGATTCAGTGGCTCCTGGATCTACCTGAGGCGAGGCTTAGGGTGGAGACTCAGTGGGGGAGGGAGTCATGCAAAGGCTCCTCCCAGTGGCAGGAGTGCTCATGTCAGCACAGCGTCTGGGTTTCTACCCAATTCAGTTCCGGCAGGGCTGGGAAGAAGGCACCTGTCCCACTGGGATTCTGCCTGGCGCTGTCCTCCACTCTGCAGACCGGCATGGGCCGCTGCTTGGGCCTCGTGATGCTGCTGCTGCTGCTGCTACAGCTGCTTCTGAGTGAGTGGCCACCTCTTCCTCAGGACCCCTGAACTCTGGCCTCTCTATCCCAGATTCTCGGGGACAGAGTAGAGGGCAAGAGGGTGATTCCAGGAAAAGCTGGAAGGCCAGCGAGAGACCTGTGCTTGGGGTGCAGGGACACCTGGCAGTCTGCTCACTGCGCTCTGCTCATCCTGCTCCTGCCTTCGGGTCAGCCACCCCCTTCCCCAACCCCCACCTGGTACTCGTGCCCCAGGAACTTTCCTTTTCCTATTGCCTGCCCTCTCCCACCTTTCTTACCCCTCCTCCAGCCTCAGCCCCCCACCTTCGGTCTTGGAGTTTCACACTGATTTCTTGCCCGGCATCTTCAGTGTCTCCCTGCCACTCACCCGCTGTTCCACCTGCTCAGACTGTCTCTTTCCCATCTGACGCATCATGGAGGGGTCATCCTGGGTGGGATGAGGAGAATGAAATCAGGCAGAGGAGACCTTGGAGCTGAGATGTGCTGTTTTGAGGGTGATGATGCGGTAAGTTTGTTCCTCACGAGGGAGACAGGTAAGCAAATGAGCAGAGGTGGAGCCAAGACCTTAGGGGACAGACACAGGTACTGTTGTATCTGGCTGAGGCCTGGGAACAGGAGGGGCTTTGCTGGGAGAGAAGGGCACAGTTTGCCTGCCGTGCTGTGTCCTGGAGGAGAGAGGGAGGGCCAAACCTCTCCTGCCAAACCTCTCCACTTCCATACCCATTCCGAGTCCTTAGTGTCTGTCCTTCCAGCAGAGAGGATGGCACTGAAGCCACTGCAAGAATCAGCAGGGCACCCAAAAGAGGTGGCCAATGCCAGAGAGGGACTTTGCTCCAAGCCCTGAAGCAGGGGACCCTCCTCCACACATACACAGTGAGACGGGGGTGGGGCCAGGCTGGGAGCTGGCCTGCCAGCTTCTAGGGCAGTGGTTCTCAACCTGTGGGTCGCCAACCTGTGGGTCGCGACACTTTGGGGGTCGAAGAACCCTTTCACAGGGGTCGCCTAAGACCATCGGAAAACACATATATAATACATACTGTTTTTGTGATTAATCACTATAATTATGTTAAATTTGTAACAATGAAAATACATCCTGCATATCAGATATTTACATGACGATTCATAACAGTAGCAAAATTCCAGTTATGAAGTAGCAATGAAAATGATTTTATGGTTGGGGGTCACCACAACATGAGGAACTGTATTAAAGGGTTGCGGCATTAGGAAGGTTGAGAACCACTGTTCTAGGGGCTCTGAGAACATGAGGGGCAGATGGAGACTGGTTTGATGCCCTAGGTTCTAGGAAGAGACTGCGGGGCTGGATTTCGATGTGGCCTGCGGCACATCTGCCCAGAGCACACCCTCTGCCCAGCCAACCTCTGGTGTGTGCCAGTTGTGCCAGGTGCACCTTCTGGCCTGCCATGAGGGACTTCTCTCAGATTCACACCTTAGCAGCCGGGCTCTCCAGCGCCCAGAGCTCTTTCAAGAATCCCTTTTTCCCCTAGCTGGTAGAGGCTGGAGGAACCAGGAGGAAGCCAGAGTCCAGATGGGGCAGCACGGATTAGACTGGCCAGAGGGAGCACCAGAGGGAGTGGAGGGGGAAGACGCCAGTGGCAGGGGCCGGTGGAGGTGCAGGAGGCCAGGAAGGAGGGAGAACCAGAAACCTATGGACCCACGTGAAGGGTCTCCAAACGGGAGGGGGAGAGGGAAGGAGGAGAAAGAAGAAAGCTCAGCGTGCCAGAGCGAGGATGAGGAGTGTCCACTGTCCTCGAGGCAATTTCTGATAAGTCTTCATTAACCAGGTCCCCCGCAGCTTTGTTTCCGCGTCAGGGGCGTCTCATGAGAGTGGGAGGAGATTCGGGGATCCCTCTTTGGATGGG
Source organism: Myotis davidii (assembly GCF_000327345.1). NCBI lineage: Eukaryota > Metazoa > Chordata > Mammalia > Chiroptera > Vespertilionidae > Myotis > Myotis davidii. The sequence continues at coordinate 1,645,104 of NW_006286587.1, read as the reverse complement.
TGGGACGTTCTGGGAGAGGGGTGGTGCCTGGAGAGGACGGGCCTCAGCCTCTAGGGGAGCCTCGGTACGCCCCATCCATCCCTGATGTGTTGCAGGAATCACCCGGGCCCGGCGCGCCACTCATCTCCGCGACGGAAGGCTGGTCCTTCACACCTCAGGCCACACTCTGTTCCCCTCGGGCTTTGAGCGCATCTCGGGGCCTGCGGGGGGCACCGAGAACTGACTGCAGTCTGCCCGCCCCTCCACTAGGGTCTACGAGCTCGGCCGCAAGGAACCGATGCGTGGACGCGGCCGAGGCGTGCACGGCGGACGCGCAGTGCCAGCAGCTACGCACGGAGTAC
>NW_006286587.1:1628300-1644526 GCF_000327345.1 Myotis davidii | reverse complement strand
GCTCTTCCGGGCTTCCTCCACCCGGGTGGACCGATTACTGCGCTCTCTGGGTCCCCGCAGGCACCGCAGTCACCCCCAACTATGTGGACAACGGGAGCGCGCGCGTGGCGCCCTGGTGCGACTGCGGAGCCAGCGGAAATCGACGGGAGGAGTGCGAAGCCTTCCGGGAGCTCTTTACCGGGAACCGCTGCTTGGGTGAGGGGCCGGGCAGGGGGCGGGAAGCACGCTTGGCCCTTACTGCCCTCTACCGAGCCGCTCCTAGGGGTGTGCAGGCCGGTGCCCCTGCGGGCGGGAGAGGACCTGGCGTGGAACTGGTTGAGATTCCTGCCTCTGCCGCTTCTGAGGCAGCTCCATCCCAGAGGCACTGGCAGCTCCTTTCATCGATGGCCTTGCCGCCCTCTGAATAGTTTGGCGGTTCCCTGCCCAGCCTGAGAGTTAAGGGGCCTGAGTCTGAAGCCCCCTCGAAGCCATTTTGTGTCCATCTGTAAAAGGGGGATGATAACGGTCACCCTCCCCAGTGAGGGTGGAAGACTACAAGGTTGGTGAGGCACTCAGCGCCGTCGTCCTTACTTTGTTATTCCTTACCCTGCGCCTTCCATTCCAGAAGCCAGTCCTTGCAGGCATTCTATCTTCCATCTGCTCCTAGAGAGAGGCCACGAAGGTCGCCAGGGGTTTCTCAGTTTGTCCCCAAGGAGCTGTCCCCTGTGCTAGGGTTTCCCAGCCAAGCCCACCCTGATCCCTCCCTCTATAGATGGCGCTATACAGACCTTTGACAGCTGGCAACCCCCAGTCCTGCGGGCCCATCCAGACTCCAGCCAGGACCTTGAGCACAGCCTCCTGCAGGTAGGTGCAGGGAGGGGATGGTGAGCTGGCTTCCCCTGCACTGTTCCTTCCTTCCATGCCAGTTGGGCCTAGATGGACATGAATGACCTGGGATGGGGGTGGACACAAAGAGCAGGGCTGGGCTTCTGCCTCAAGCCCACACTCTGCTCCCACCCTCCAAGGTGTCTGCCACAGATGGGCCCCTGAAGGGGTGCTCCCTGCTCTCCATCTCCCTGTCGGCTCTCCAGACTCTGCTATGACTAGAACAGCAGACCTTGAACAGCACAGCCACCTATCCCACCCTGCCCGGGGTACACGGCCACCTCTGTGGCCTACTGCCCCACTGAAAAGGGACTGGTTTACCTCCCCCCCCCTCCCTGACCCCCAAGCTAGCCCCAGTGGCTCTTGCTCTGCTGCCCTCTGCAGGTCTGGACATCCTGTGTGCTTGTCCCCTGGAGTGAGGCATATAGGCTACAGGCCTAATTATGAAGCTCATGGTTTCCCTTTCAGTTGGTTTCTTGGTTGTAGGTCTCTTTCTCCACAGACCTTGGAACAGTTGGAGTTTCCCAAAGGTTAGGCATGAGAGGGGGTCACCTGTGTAGCTGAGGCCTCACCAGGCCCGAAGATAACCTAGAGAAGGTGAGAGACCAACCAAACTCCAAGAATTATAGGAGATTTTATCAGCCCCCCACCCAAGCAGATTATACCTTAAAGAGTAATCTGAACAGATTTATAGGCAAAACCCCCGCTAACACTGCAGCCTTTCATGGCCCCTTCCCAGTTATGTGCCACCCGTGATGATAATCACCTGCGTCCTATGACAAACGTCCCATGGCAGAGTGGTATGTTGCTTGGTGGGTACCACCTTGAGTAGGTGGGAACCCGGTTCCCTGCATTGTACTGGCCAGGTAGCCACCGACCCCATGGTTTAACCCAGCACTGGGAATGGTATCCACAGCTCAATAAATCCATGTACACTGAGACCGGCCTTGCTTTCATGTGATCTGTGTCCTGGGACCTATGGTTAGCCACAGGGTGTGTTTCTGCTGCTGGCCGAGGTGACCTCAGATGGCTTCAGAACTTCTCTGGGCTCTGTCTCCTGACCTATCGATGCTGAACTGAATCTACTGCCAGGTTCTAGTGGCAGGGATTTTGATTGCTTTGATCTATTTTTTTACTTCTCTGCTAGTACTCAGATAAATAAAGTACATTTCCTAGCCTCCCTTGCAGCTAGGGGTGGTCATGTGATACAGTTCTGGCCAATGAATGGAATTCACAGATGAGGCTTCCAGGAGAGCTCTTTAAACTGGAACTGACTTGCTGACTGGCCCCTTGAGTCTCTAGCCTCAACCCTCCCCTCTTCTTGCCCAGACCTTGGTGGCAATGTCTGTCTGGGACAAGGGCACCATCTGGAAAATTGAGCCACTGCACCAATTCCAGTCCGCTTCCCTCTGGACTCTTCAGTGCATGAGAAAAATGACACCTCTAATTTGTTTAAGGCAATTTCTCCCTAGGCTTCTGTTATTTGCAGCCAAACCTAGGCCCTCCCTGCTTGACACAGTCCCACCTCTGAGGTGTTTGGGAGCCCTGGGATCACCTACCATACTCACCTAGTGGAGCCCCATCTCAGTGCTTACAGAGCCCCGCCCTGACAGACACTTGAAAGAGGGGGCGATGGGGCTTTTGTTTTTCATCCCTGCATATTCTATCTGCAGAGAGTCAGACTCTTTCCTGGAGCTGCGGGAAATTTATCATAAAAGTTTTTGTGAACATTCTGTGTGTGTGGCCAGTGTGGACCCAATGAAGCCAAGGGCATTGTGTTAAACTTTGATTCTGCAAAAGAATTTGGGGAGGTGAGGGCAGAACAGTGGGGGGCAGTACTAAGCTTTCTGCCCACCTCCTTCTTCCTCAAAATCATGGATGAGTCCTGATGAGTGAAGGGATCCTGTGTCTCCAGGCTGCTCTTCTCAAACCTGGTTGAGGCTTGCCAGGGGCCATGAATCTGGTGGAAGTGGACACGGCTGTTGGTGCCTTGCTCTGAGGCTTCTCTGGCCAGTGCAACCCATCCCCACGCCGCTGGGAATGTTGGCTGCAAACACAGCTCACAGCTGCCCCCTCCTCTCAAGGAAATGCCTGTGAAGTTACACTCTGCTCCCCGACAGGGACTGCAGCCAATGACTGGCTGAGGCGGGGGTATCGAGGCCCAGCCTGCTTGCCTCAGGTGGGACAATTCTGTGCGCCAGTCTTGCTCCAGAGCTCCATGCGGGATCCCAGCTGAGACCACATCAGAGCTAGCTCCTTCTCCTGCCCACTCCTGCCTCCTTCACTTAGGAGGTTCCCCTGAGGGTAACCCCTCCAATAAATCAGGGCCTGAGAATTCCTACCTTGGGCTCAGCTTCTGGAGCACCTGGTCTAAGACACAGGTTAGGTACAGACCACACCAAAGCCCAGGCCTGGGGCTGTCTTGACCAGAAAAAGAGCCACTGGGTCTGGTACTGTGTACTTAGCAACTTGTACCAAACCCACAGACACCCTGTGAGGCAGCTGTCAACCAGCCTCCCAGCTTCAACCAGGACTCTCCTGATTGAAACCAATCACAAATCCAACTGACAACCATCTGAGTTTCAGGCACAGCTGTCTTCAGGGGTTCAAGTGATGTTGCCCCTGCTGGCCTGTGTTTGGCTGCCTTCTGCTGCCAGGTAGGCTCTCACCACAGGGCAGGTGAGAATGCCACCAGCAGCCTCCCATCTATGATCTCTCCTTGTAGCATTCTCAGCAGAGAAAGGCACCTCTCTTTCCCAGCATTCACAGACTGTCCCAGGCAGGACCCTGGTGGCCCCAGCATGGGTTATAAGCCTCTTCCAGTGGCTGGGGAGTGACATTAGCCCACTGAGATCACATGCAATGGGAAGGCAGTTTTCCAGTGGAAAACAGGAGGGGTATTGGGCCAAGTGAGAGTCCAACCTGTTTTCACTTTATGAGAAAGGAGGAATGTTCTCAACTACCTACATCTGCATGGGAGGGGACATCTAGGAGTGGGCTGGGGAGATATTGTGTGTGTTGGGTGTGTGTGTGTGTGGGGGGGAGGGGGCGGAGAAGGAGAAGGATTGGGAGTTGGGTGGGGAAGTGAAAGCATCACCTTGGCCTGCTCACCATGAGTGCATGGTGGCCCAAACATAGAATTAAATATCTGCTAAATAACTTGCCTTATGTGAGAATATGTTAAACTCTCTTACTCCATGATTTACTGATAACTGGAGTAAAACATAGGCATGTACCTTTCAAAATGTTGGGAAGCTCAAAGTGAGCAGAACCTAGTTGAAAATTGCACAACTGTTCCATGGCAGCTGGCTGTCTTCCTTCAGTACTAATCTCCAAGCAGACAAACTGAGGCTTACCCAGAGGAGCCTCCAACATCAGACAATGCGCAACGAAAAAGAGGCTTCCTTATTGGGTGCAGGGGGAAAATGAAAGGTCCCTGGGGCCCCGTTGCCTGGCTGTTTTCCCCCAGAGTGGACATTTTGTGTGGATGGCCTGAGGCTGTCTGGGGCATGGATCCAGTCAGCTCTGCAGAGAGAAGCCAAGAGAAGGGACAAGGTGTTTGGTCTGTGAAAGGCACTGTCTTGCCACTCCTGGGCAGTCAACTTTCTGAAGGTTTTGTTGCTGTAGTGGGCTGAATGGTGGCCCCAAAGATATCTCCACATCCTAAGCCATGGAACCTGTGACTTACCTTATATGTAGGCAAAAGAGTGAATATTACCTTATATGGCAAAAGATGTGATTAAATTAAGGATCCTGCAAGGAGGCGCTTATTCTGGATTATTTGAGGGGGCCCTACATCCTTATATAAGAGAGGCAGAGGGAAATGAGACACAGGCAGAGATGGGAGTGATGTATCCACAAGCCAAGGAATGCTGGCAGCCACCAGATGCTAGAAGTGGCCAGGACTGAATTCTCCTCTAGAGCCCCTGGAGCAGTGGTTCTCAACCTTCCTAATGCCGTGACCCTTTAATACAGTTCCTCATGTGGTGGTGACCCCCAACCATAAAATTATTTTCGTTGCTACTTCATAACTGTAATTTTGCTACTGTTATGAATCGTAATGTAAATATCTGATATGCAGGATGTATTTTCATTGTTACAAATTGAACATAATTAAAGCATAGTGATGAATCACAAAAACAATATGTAATTATATGTGTTTTCCGATGGTCTTAGGTGACCCCTGTGAAAGGGTCGTTCGACCCCCAAAGGGGTCGCGACCCACAGGTTGAGAAGCGCTGCTCTGGAGGGACAGTAGCCCTGCCACACCATGATTCCAGACATCTGGGTTCTGGAACCATGAGGATAAGTTTCTGTTTTTTTAAACCAGCAAGTTTGGATAATTTGTCATAGCAGCACCAGGTAAATTAATGGAATTCTGTAAGGTTGTCAGAGTCTGGTTTCTGTCACTTCTGCCTAAAAAAGTCCTGGCTCATACATGGTGTTAAGTCTGGCCAAACGTCTCAAGACTGAGTCCAGCTGTGGCCCCCACAACCAGGGAGGGGTCCTGCCAACCTTGTCTACACCTGGGTGTCGGTCTCTGTGTCCGATGAGGTAGCCTGCTTGCTGTCACTCCCTCACGTGCTCTCTAGGAGACTGGTCCTGGCCTGATCCCTGTGACTGGGTCTCTGTTAGCTGTTGTCAACATTGAGCCGCTAGCTGCAGGTGGCTGGGGGCAGGGGAGTGAGGCAGAAAGGCAGGTGCTGGAAGCTTCTCTTGATTTATTGGTGGAAACTTCACGGTTCATGAATGCCCACTCTGGCTTGGAGCCTGCTGTCTAGGGCACAAGGTTGATGTGGAAACTGTTCACTGCCCTTCCCCCACCTTCCCCAACGGAGAGAGGAGGGGCCAGTCTCACAGAACCAGCTCACTGTTACAGGAAGAATGGAGATTAGCAGTGAACCTCCAGAGAAGCAGGAGGACACGGCTCTGCAGGGCTTCAGGAGACACCCCCCACCTGGACAGAAACGTGCTCGTGAGTCTGGCACGCATGTGAAGGGAGGCAGAGACATGGCCCCGCCTCGCTGGGCTGCAGGCCTGGGAAGCCCTAAGTTGAAGGATATCTCGGGAAATTGTCCTGCCAGGGACATGTCACCCCACCAAAGGCGCCTCCAGTCCAAGCCAGAAGACGCAGAGAGGAAAATTAAGAGAAGTACACACATAGCAGAACAAAATACACAAACAGCCTTACAGACTGGGCCTCAAGGGACTGGGGTTGAGCAAATGAGGAAAGTCCTGGTGTGAGAATGGGCCTGGCCGCGGGGCCGAGCCCCTGCTCCCTGTGCAGCACACTTCATACAGTCGCTGGGATCGTCTGGTCTAGTCTCTTGAGTTGGGGACACAAGACAGGGGAGAATTCTTGCCGGGCATGTTCCACAGCCAGTAGCGCTGGGCTGTAGGGTGTCTGTTCGGATGCAACCCGCACCGGTGTGTGGGACTGGGGACTCAGTTGCCAGGAATGACATTGCTGTTGGTGACAGAATTTTCCAAAATGATGACCAGGTCTTACTAACATTGTGAAGAAAACCACGTTTGGTCTTCACTTGATTTATACAATAGTTGCATATCTGGGAAACTGACTGTATATTAAACCAGCTCTCAAATACTTTGTGTTTATAATAGGGTTGGATTCTACACAAAAAATAATTAGAAACGGATTTTCACACATATGCAAATATCCAGCAAGATGTCTGAAAATTGAGTGGGATGGGGGCCAGTTCCTTGTTGGGTAGGACAGCCCGCAGGCCACAGGATGACCACCTCTGGCCCACCCACTAAAGCACAGCAATAATCCCGTTGCCTCCGCCCATTTCCAAAATGTCCTCTGGAGGGCAACCTTGTGCCCGTTGAAAACCATTGCCCCACAGGACCTGCCTGCCCCAACTCTTACCACTGCTGTTAGAGCCCACTTTGCTTTTACCCACTGGGCATGCTACCACCTCTGGGTCTCCACACCAGCTCCTTCCTTTGTTCAGCCCTCTGCTCAGCTGTCACATCAGAACGGTCCCTCCTCAGCACCACCATGTAAAGTAGCAGGCCCCCAGCACTTTCTGCCTACCCTATTTTTACCTTTCTGTCAGAACCATCTGACATTTTACTCGTTATCTGTCTCCCCCACTACATTGTAAACTCTGTGAGGGCAGGGATTTTTGTCTGTTTTGTTCACTGTGAGATCCCTGGTCCCTCCATAATGCCTGGCCAGGCAGGACACCCTCATGACCTGCCTGTACAAGAAGGATGAACATGGCAGACGCACAGCAATCACTGGCCTATGGGGATTTTAAAATCCTGCCAGGCCCTGCCTTGGGGTGGGGGAGGTTTCTGCCCAGGCCCAAATCTGCTCTCTGGGCCACATCTGAGGTGGCCTTGGATTGTGCCCTCAGACACAGCTTTCACAGCCCTCGCCTGCCTGCAGGTGGTTCTAATTAAGCTTCCTCAATAGTCACAGAGTTGGTTGTTTGTTTTCCTCTGTAAAGGTCAGGCTAATGGTTTCTCTGGCAACACAATTCCCTCAAAAACCTATGCTTTTTATTTTCTGTTTTCCAGCAGGGGTCCAGTGTCCGTGACAACATCCCTGGTTGTTTCCTGGACACAGTTCCAAGTTGGCCCAGGCTCCTCCAGCCCCGTTCCCCCAACTCCTAGCCCTTGGGCCTCACCCACCCTCCCCTGTATGAACCACCGTCCTCCCTTGTGCTGCTTTCTCAGATGTCCTCAACTCTCCCGAGCCTCATCTCATCCTCCGGGCTTTTTGCATTCTGCACCAGGGCAACAAAATGCACTTCTAACCCCATTTTTGAGAGCAGGAGCTGCATAAAGTGGGGCTGGGCATGCAGGAGGCCCACAGACGATACTTTCGATAACTTCATAAAAAACTGAAGACCAATGATGCTGCTGGGGCCGTGGGGGACGAAACCTATCAGTGTACCTGAGATTCAAAAGTCTGAAAACCTAGAGAGACATTCAGGAGCCCAGGAGGAGACGAAAGCTGACACCGGGGGCAGCTGGCAGGCCCTGCGTCAGTGTGGACCGCTCTGCACACCAGTCTCCGTGGTCATTTCGAGGGCACACGGGTACCGGGGACACCAGGAAGCTCCTCCAGGGGCATCCGAGGTGCCCACTGCTGGTTCTACCCCTTCATCTTCAACTGCCAAGTGCTTCCTTTGAGGCAGCTTGAAATCTGGGAACCATTAAACATTTTTTTTTTTCCTTAAGGCTCTAATGACCAAATTGTAAAAATAAAAGAAAATTGAAGACAGAACAAAATCCCCCATTTTTACCAGATCTACTTTTATTTCAGAAGGAAGTTTGTGGTATAGTATTTACTTTTGTTTATATACAAGTTCTTCACATTTGTGTTTAAAATGCAGACCTCCCTTAATTCTCTTGTTCCTGCTTAAATTAGCTGTTATTTTACAATACAAAAAATACCAAAAAATTGCAGTCCTTAAATGTATGTATAGTACCCACAATCCTCAGCAATGAAATAGTTTACAATACTTACTCCATATTTACATGAGTGCAATAAATGCTAAATTATACATATTAACAAACTAAGCTGGAATCCAAACAAACAAAAATGTAAATAACTACAGAATAAAACATTTTCAAAGCCAGAATTAGTTCAAAGAAACAGGCTTCACTAGTGTTCAGAATGTTTTGTGCCCAAATTCAGTTACTGGAAGTCACTTCCATTATTGCCTTTAAAAGAGAAGGCGCCAGTTTTCATCCGCTCTCCAGGTCGTTTCCCTGCAGGCAAGGGTGTTTATTAGTTTGAACCACTCAGGGACATGTCTCCTGGCGGGCCTAGCTCTCTACAAACCATCACCATGACTTCTGAGGCCGAGTTTGGTACACTGGGTAAACATTTCGGACTGAGAGCTGGTGCACAGCCGAGGACAGTCCTCCTGCCTTCCTGGGCCTGTTCTCTAAGATCTGGACGATGGGTTTGGGAACTGGATTCTGTTGTAATTCTGGAGCTTCTTTTTCATCGTGGTCACTGCCCTAGCATTAGCTTAGGTTGTTAGTAAGTGCTTAGTGAATATTCGTTGACTGGATGAATGAAATGGAAAGATCGAATGTGTTCATGACAAGGCGCACCCCCCCCGCTCCGCCCCCAAGGATGTGAATCATTCCCACCCCTACCCAAATGCACTCCCCAAGTTGAAGGAGTAAGACTTGCACTGAAGGTAAAACGACTTTTTCTGATAGTGCTCTAGTCTCTTCACTTGCCCCAGATTTTCTGGTGTCTCTAATCTTGCACCTCAGGCCTCACCACAGATATTCCCGTTTCCCTTTTGCTGCCAGTCCTTGATCCCAAGCTGCTCTTCCTCCGGGAAAGCCCAGGGAAGTAGGAGTTGCCTTCTCCCCACACCTCCTCCCACCTTTTGGAGGCGATCCTCAGAGAGAAGCACAGACTTCTGCCTAAGCTGTGTGTATAAGGGAGTAGGAGAGGGTAGGAGGGCAGGGTGTGTGCAGTTCTCCATGGGGAAGCAGGAGCTATGTATCAACTAACTACCCCACTCCCACCTACCATTTCCAGTATAGTAAACGATGGTCCTTGGAAGTGATCACTAAAAATTTAGACAAAACCACAACAAAATGCAGCCTGGAAAACCCCTTTTCAGAAAATCTGATTCTCCAGGTATAATCTTTGAACTGAAAGACTTTGAGAAACATTTCTCATGATGAAATTGGCTGTTCTGGCCCCACAGCACCCAGAGGTTGACAGATTGATGCACAATGCTCTTGCAGAGCCGACAATAGTGACAGATTCCACTGCCTTCGAGTCTCCTCACGTACTGCTGTTTACACGAACTCACTGCCGGCTTCCGCGTGTACTGACAGATGACCGGGTTCTCAGGGTATCCCATTGGTACCAGGTGCACCTCAACACATCGGCATGATGGGGGTGCCCTTTCTGGCTTTGTTATCAGAGCTTCAGGGCCTAACAAGAGGACTTCTCTGAACTCGGATATCCAGTATATGGCACAAACACACATTGGGTGAAACTCAGATGCCATACATTTAATAAAAATACATTTAGATATTTTTCTGTTTTATGTACACTCTGAATGTCTGAACATTCTGGACTACTGTATAGTTATGTACAAGTGCAATATCAAGGTTGTCATGACTACTTTAATTTATGTACAGGCTCTCCTGTGACACGCAGACATCTCTGAAGTTCCAGATGATGCCCTCTTGGTAACTGGCTCTAAGCGAGTGCCTTTTCTCCTGCCACCCCCTTCCTCTGGCCGAGCCTGGAGAAAGCCGCTTGCTATGGGCTGCAAAAGAGGAAGCAGTGGGTTCAGCTGCTTCTCCACTGTGGGAGCAGAATTACACTTCATTTGCTCTTTTCTTCCCTTTTAAAACAAAACATTATCTTTTAGGAAAAAATAAATAAAACTAGGTGGCTGTGGGACCAGTGCATGTTCTTTCAAGGCCTGGAACTACTGTGGGGAAGGGACTTCTCTGGACAAGAGCACACGGGGTCCTTAGAACAAACAAGGATGTCCCTCATGGTAGAATCCTCTGCAGTGCCTCCCTCTGGGCCAATCATAGGTGAAGGGCCATGCATGGCAGGCTCCCATGGGTGCGGTGACCTGGAGTAGGTACATGAGGAGTCCAGAGGTCTTTTCTAGAACCATCTGCTCTTTTAACAGTGATGTGAAAATACAGCTTTCTAGAGGCAAGTCTCAAAGTAGAGGTATTTTGTGAACCAGACAGTATTTTCTAGTTCAACTTCTTTGAAAACATCTTCCCAGGCCATTCTTCATGGGAGTGGGTCGGTAGTGGGGAAGAGATAACACTCCCTCTCTAGGCACTGCATTTAAAGGTGAAATGTCACAGTTTTTGCTCTTTTGAGTATTTACTTATCCAAACTCACAAACGAGCCCAGTTGTCTAGGGGTCCACGCCAGGCTCTGAAGCAGGAGAGGTCTTGGGAGGCTGCTGCATAATGCCAGGGAACAGAGCACCATGGGGACAGCATGATGCCCAGGCAGTGCCCTGGGAGAAAAGCCAGGTCTGTCCCCACCCTGTTTATATTTGGTCACTTTCCATTTGGCGTAGTTTTCCCTTGTCGATTTTTTCCCTGTGCTTTTCATCCTTTTCGTGTTCACTGCCTTCCCCATGGCCCCACCTGGGCCTGGGGAGGCGTGAAGAACACAGCCCCTCCTGGGGAAAGAGGTCCTTCGCCTGGCGTGCGATCCCACCGCAGCCTGCAGCTCGGCGCAGGCTCCAGGAACAGTTGCTTTGATCCAGATGCTGTCATGCTCTTTTCTGCTCAGGGGAGACATGTACCACGAGTGAGTCCCTTCTTCTGTGCTGCCCTGGCAGCAGGGGGACACAGGGGATCACGCCTCGTGTCCTTATGTCAACAATAACAACAGGAGCTTTTACAGTTAGGTCATTTCCGCTTTCCTCTCAGTCCTTGCTGCTGGGATAAAGGTTGCTTGGGGTGAGAATTCTTTCCTGGCTGCAAAGTACATTTTAGAAAAAAAGCAGATTGCCAATGGGAGCTATTTAAATTCTGTAAGAATGTAGGAATGCAATTATGTAAAAACGTAAGCTTACTAACTTTCCAGTTGCTAGATCTATTTAAAGTCTAGGCACTTAGTGTGTGTGGGTGTGTGTGAGAGAGAGAGAGAGAGAGAGATATTCCAAATGGATTAAGACCTAAATTAACCAAGTTGCTATAGAAAACTACCTATCACACCAGTTTACATTCTAAGTAACACTGCTGACCTTGACATTTAAAATAGCCCCCTTCTATCTCAGTTTAATATGATTCAAAAGTGACATTAGTTCTCAACTAGAAAAAAAGCTCCCTGGAAGAGAGTTATCTGCCTAAAATGTGCAAGAATAAATAGCACATATTTTTAAAAAGATAGGTTTCAGATGACAAGTTCATCTATCTAACTAGTTTTGAAAAGACCTTGTTCCAGAACGACTGATGATGCACGTTCACTTGTAAACACAACATCTTTGTTTTTTGCACAGTTGAGACAGTCCCAAGACCAGTTTCCCACAAGTAAACCTGAGTATCATTCCTAGCTCTCTCACTGGCTCCACACTGGCCTCCTCCAGCAACATCTGGATCGTCCCTGGACCTGTAATTAAATCAATTATTCCCTATGCAAAAATAAAAGGTTAGATGCTGGAGCACAGATGGGAGAAACTGTCAAAGAAAGCTTGTGAACATGCAGATGAGTCGATGTTTCCAGTCGGAGGGTTTCCAGTTTTTTGCCCTGCTCCGCTCGGCACAGCGCCTCCTGCCTGCTCCCTCCCTGCAGACTCCAGCACGCCACCTCGCCTCCACTTGCTCACTCACGGAGATTCCCTGGCCCAGCATCAAATGCAGGTCCCAGGCTGCGCAGGGGGCTGCTGCTTCCGGTTTCTCAGTGCTCCTAACTTCTCCTTGTACAGCACTGGCAGGTGCTGAGAAATGTCCACCAGGGCGCTGGCTACTGCGAGACCTTGGGAGAACCCACAGAGGGAACACATGTTAAGGAGCAGCTTGCTTGTATTTTCAAAAATAAATCTAAAAATTCTGTTTACATTCCCACAGTACACTAAACAAAGCAATAAAGTATGTAGGGAAGTCTTATTGCACTCTGCCCCTTCCTCCACCTGTCCCCTCGCCAGCTGAGAAACTGTTCTCATTAGTTTGCATATATTCTTTCAGGGTTTAGTTATACAAATACAAACACATATTCTTTGCCCCTCTCTTGTTATACAAAAAGGGATAGCCTGCTTTTCAGATCAATCAAGCCAAGTGCTCTGCATGGTGGTGGGAGCATTTAGTATGATTGCAGACATACTCTAAGCACTAAATTTCTCCTGCTGGTCTCCAAAGGGAGGCCAAGAAAAAGCAGCATCTTTTAAAAAATATTTTTTTTAAATATTTTTTTTTGATTTTATTTTTTGATTTTTTGATTTCCGAGAGGGAAGGGGAGGGAGAAAGAGATAGAAACATCCATGATGAGAGACAGTCATTGATCGGCTGCCTCCTGCACGCCCCCAACTGGGGATCGAACCCACAATCTGGGCATGTGTCCCAACTGGGAATCAAACAGTGACCTCCTGGCTCATAGGTTGATGCTCAACCACTGAGCCACATCGGCCAGGCAAGCAGCACTCTTTACAATGTAATTCAGATTCATTCCACATGGCCCAACCAGCACTAGTGATTTTTTAAAAATGTTTTTATTGATTTTAGAGAGAGAGGAAGGGAGAGATAAGATACATCTATGAGAGAGAAACACAGATTGGCTACCTTCTGCACACACCCTACTGGGGATTAAGCCCACAACCTGGGCATGTACCCTGACTGGGAATCGAACCAGCAACCTCTTGGTGCATGAGACAACACTCAACCAACTGAGCCACACGAGCCAGGCCAGCACTAGTGATTTTTATATCTATACCACGATACGGGTTAGGGCAGACTCTGAAATAAGCGAGGTTCTTTAATCTCCCTGTGCCTGTTTCTTCCTTTGTAAAATGGAGAATAATAACACAGGGCTTGCATGAGGAGTCAATGAGTGAACTGAAGTATCCTTAGAATGCTGCTTGGCTCATCGCCACCCCCACCTCTGCTTTAGAGACTGGTGGTTCGTCTCCTTTTTGGCTGGTAACCTTTAACTGATCTCATCTGGGAAAAGGCCAGCCCAGGCTCAGCTGGTCAGGAGCCGTGCTGGCAGACTTGTTGCTCCACCTCAGAGCCTACAAAATGGGGGAAAGGAGAGGGGGTGGTTTTTAAGTGCCAGGTTTAGTGCCTGGAATTCAGTGGAGAATCCAGTAACAACTGTTAACCAAAGGCAGAGCCAGGTGCTCTGGGAGTCCATGGACACCCTCTAAAATGGGGGGTAGAGAATGAATGGGGTCTCAAGCAGTGGGTGGGCCTTCCTCAGGAGTTCAGAGGGGTGGTGGGGCACATCAGGAAGAGTTTGGGGCAGAAAAGGCCGCAGTGTTGCAAGTCTGTCATCTCCTCCCCACCCTAGCCAGCACCTTGCCATCAGGGAGAACCGTCCAATGTGGTGGCAGAAGACACAGCCCCAGAGTCTTCAGGTCAACGGGTCATCCTGCCCTCAACATGGGCAAGTTAGGGGCTCAACTCACAGAAACCCCCAGGTGAGGGCAAATCAAGCTGTCCCCATGAAGTGAAGGCAGAAACCCTGGCCTGGCCATGCCCAACAGCCTCCCTTTGTGAGGACACCCCAGACCATCTGAAAGCTGAGCGGGAGGCTCTGCTGGTTATGCTCGGGCTGTGGAGCTCAGGGCCTGGGCACGGATTCTGCTCACACTTTCCTCAGAGGCTTTTTTTTTAGTGGAGGCAACCCTGACCCCAAGAATCATCTCAACTGAAAGCTGTCTCAAACATTCATATTGTCTGAGGCATCCCTCTAAAGTACTCCATGGCTAATCAAGATACTTCAAAACTATACTCCATCTTTCCTTCATGTTCAATAATAAGACAATGTTTACCCAAATTATGATCCATGTATTTGATGGAATAATATAAAAGAGATTGGTAAAGATTATGTAGTAAGATGTTAAAATGTTTATGAAAGTTATATGAAAAAAAGAGAATGAAAATAAGAATGACACAAACATTCCAACTAAATTGCTGGAAGGAAACAATAGAACAGTGAAAATTAATGCGTGTTGAAGAGGAGAAACTTCCTTTAAATTGTTATAATTGCTGTTTGTGCCTTATATTTAAAACAGAGTGAAAAATGCCCTGGCCAGGTAGTTGGTTAGAGTGTCATCCTGATACGCAAAGGTTGTATGTTTGATCCCTGGTCAGAGCACAGACATGAAGCAACCAATGAATGCATAAAAATGTTTGGAACAAAATGATATTCCTCTCTCTAAAATAAATCAATTAAAAATGTATAAAACACAGTGAAAAAGCAAATGAAATGCAATAGTTCTGGAAATACCAATTTGAAAATCATCAGCTTGGAGGAGCCATGAGAGCAGGTAAGATGACAGAGAGTAAGAATGGAGGAAGAGGAAAACACGCCTACATTTAGGGGCAGAGGAAGGAGAGACAGGAAAGGAGCAGCAAAGCCAGAGGAGGCCAGACACACTGTAGGCAAAGGAAGGTGTGGTAGGAGGCATCAATATCACTGGGAAGCTGGCGCAGTGAGGGGAGTTCTGGACTTTCCCCTGGGAAGGACCTCGGGAAAGAGAGAAGGAAATCCAGTGATGAGGGAGTTATCTCACCGAATCCTCATAACACCATGAGGCAGGAACTAGTCACATTTATACCCCAGTTCTCTGTAAAAGGGAAGGATCCCTCGCTGACCTTCTGGTCTACTCACCGGACTGCCCCGGAGGAGGGATTCCACCAAGGCCTCGAGGGAGCCTCACAAATGCGGAGAGGACAGCAGCTTTGTAGTAAAAACATGGCTCCAGGGCAATGGGTTTGGGAACAGCCTGGTGGAAGAAAAAGAATTAGCTAGAGTGGTGTTTCTCAAGCTTTAGCTCTGCAGCCTTCAAATGTGATTTTGTAAAGATGCCCTCTGTATTAGTTCCTGTTGGTGTGTAACAAATTATAAACTTAGTTGCTTAAAACAACACATCTAGCCCTAACCGGTTTTGCTCAGTGGATAGAGTGTCAGCCTGCGGACTGAAGGGTCGCAGGTTTGATTCTGGTCAAGGGCATGTATCTTGGTTGCGGGCACATCCCCGGTAGGGGGCATGCAGGAGGCAGCTGATCAATGTTTCTTTCTCATCAATGTTTCTAACTATCCCTCTCCCTTCCTCTCTGTAAAAAAATCAATAAGATATATTTAAAACACACACATACACACACACACACACACACACACACAAACCACAAACAAACAAAAACAAACAAAACACATCTATTATCTCAGTTTTGTGGGTCAGAAGTCCAGACGAGCTCTGTAGCACTGTAGGGTCTTCTGCTTAGGGATAGAGGACTATCCTGCTCTGGAAAATTCTTAGCTTTTATCTGACAAGAGCCTCAGCTCTTATCTTCACAAGGAGGAAGTCAAGTATCAGCTGGGCTCTACTCTTATCTCAGGCTCTGGGGCAGAACCTGCTTCAAAACTCATTGCGGGGGTAAGGGGAAGAGATCAACCGAAGGACTTGTATACATGTATGTAAGCCAAACCAATGGACATGGACAACAGCGGGATGGGAGCATGAGTGTGTGTGCGGGGGGAGGTTGAGGGTTAATGGGGGGGGGGTGGATAAGGAAACATTTGTAACACCTTAACTAATAATAAAAATAATAAAAAAAAAAAGAAAAAAAAAAAACTCATTCAGGTGCTGGCCGAGTCCAGTCCCTTGCAGCTGTAGGTCTGAGGCCCTCACTTCCTTGCTAGC
>NW_006286587.1:1610933-1628266 GCF_000327345.1 Myotis davidii | reverse complement strand
TTCCTGCTCATATGGCCTCTCCAGCTTCAAACCAGTGATGATCCATCAAGTCCTTACCATATTCCCTCTGTGCCACCAGCCAGAGAAAACTTTCCCCATAGCTTAAGGTCAATTACCTTGGGACTTTTATTACTTCTGCAAAATCCCTTCATATCAGTCCCTAGTTTGACTGACTAACCACAAGACAGGAATCTTGCGAGACCATCTTTAGAACCCTGCCCACTATACTCCCAAATATGTCAGCCATCTCTTCAGTTTGGTTGAAAAAAGTAATTTCCAGAACCGCCCTGCCTGTGGCATGGGGAAATGACTGGATGGGTTAAGTGGTGAAACCAGTTATGAACAATTACAATAATCCAGGTACAAGATGATAATGGCCTAGATCAAGGTGGTAGGTCACAGTGGTGGAGAAGTACATAGTGGTCAGGGAATATTTTTAAAGATAAAGCCAAAAAGACCTGCTGACAAACTGGCTGTCCAATGAGAACGAGAGGGAGGATGAGTCACGGATGATTCCAGGAGTTTGGCCTGAGCAAATAGGATGATGGAGGTGATGTATCCTGAGTTCAAGAACATATACCAGAGGAGCAGGTGTGGGAAACACTATATACAGTTCAGTTTAGACGTGTTAAATTTGAGATACCTGTTAAGACATCCACGTGGGGACACTGAGTAAGCAATCTTCTGACACATGAGTTGGAGGTTCATGGGAGAGATGTGAGGGGAGAGCTCATAGTGTTTAAATCCATGATGAGTAAGATCACTGCTATGTTTGCGTACTCCCAAGATTCATATTAAATTGTAATGCCCAATGTGATGGTATTTTGAGATGGGTACTTTGGGAGATAAATAGGTCATGAGGACTCAGTTATCACTAGTGGAATTAGTGCCCTTAGAAGAGAGACCCCAGAGAGCTCCCTCATCCCTTGTACCATGTATAGGTTTCAGCTAGAAGGTTCCATATATGAACCAGAAAGTGGGCTTTCAGAAGACAGTGAATCTTCTAGCACTTTGATCTGCACTTCCAGTCTCCAGAACTGTGAGAAATAAATTTGTTATTTATAAGCCACCCAGCCTCTGGCATTTTGTTATAGCAGCCAAACAGACTAAGACAATCACCAAAGGAGTAAGTGTGAAAGATGGGAGAAGAGACTCAAAGACTGAGCCTAATGTACATCACTGTTAAAAAGTGTTGGGGAGATGAAGAGGGTTGAATAAAGAACAGCGAGCAAAAACAGCCATAGGGTGAGTGTGTGGTGTCCTGAAAGGAAAGTTAAGAAAGTGTTCTAAGGATTAACCAACTGTGTTATATGCTGCCAACATATGATATATGGCAGTACTTTAGGTTTGTCTATTCTTTTTAATCCCACCAATTATTACTATTTCATCAGGACAATGTTTGCTTAGATTTATGCACATGGTTACCCTTTTATTTACTCGCTATTCCTTATTATTCCATCCTCTTGGGGTAAATTTCCTTCTTTCTAGCATATTCTTTAGACATTTCTTTTGTACAGGTCTGTCTATTGGGGGCAAACTCTGTTTTTTCTTCTAGTCAGAAGATATCTTCAATTTATCCCTGTTCTTGGAACATAACTTCTGGACATGCTATTCTAGGTTGGCAGTTCTCTTTCAGTACTTTGACTATATTCTTCCACTCTCTTCTGGCTTCAGGTGCCACTAGTGAGAAGTCAGCTGTCACTCTGTCACTCCTTTGTAGGTGATATTTTCTTGTTTTCCCATTTCTTTGTTAATGCAGTAAAATACACATAACATAATATTTACCATCTTAATTATTTTTAGTTGTACAGTTCAGTGATATTAAGTACATTCCTATTGTTGTGCAACCATTATCATCAACCATCTCCAGAATTGTTTTCATCTTGTAAAACTGAAACTCTATAAGCATCAAACAGTAACTCCTCCTCCCTCCTCCCATCCCAGCCCCTGACGACCACCATTCTACTTTCTATCTCTATGAATTTGACTACTTGAGGTACTTCATACAAGTGGACTCATACAGTATTTGTCCTTTGTGACTGACTTATTTCACTTAGCATAATGTCCTCAAGGTTCACCTATGTTGTAGCATTTGCCAGAATTCCTCTTTTTTAAGGCTGAATAATATTCCATTGCATGTATATACCATGTTCTGTTTATTCTTTCATCCGTCAATGGACATTTGGGTTGCTTTTATCTTTTAGCTACTGTGAATAATGGTTCTATGAACATGGGTATACAAATATATATTTGTCACCCTGGTTTCAATTCTTTTTGGGTATATACCTAGAAGTGGAATTTATATTATCGTTCTATTTTATTTTATAAAAAATCAATACTGTTTTCACAGTGGCTTCATTGTTTTTATATTCCCAACAGTGCATAAGGGTTTTAATTTTCTCCACATTGTAGTGATCTATTTTTGCTCTGGCTTATTTTAAGAAGTTCTCTTAAAAAAATGTTCTCTTTGTCTTTGGAGTTCTATAGTTCCAGTATGATAAATCCAATTGTACTATTCTTTCTCTTCTGTCTTCCCTTTGCTTTCTTTCCTTAATCCTGCTTGTGATATGTTTTGCTTTTGAAATCTGTATATTCATGA
This sequence comes from Myotis davidii, assembly GCF_000327345.1. Classification (NCBI taxonomy): domain Eukaryota; kingdom Metazoa; phylum Chordata; class Mammalia; order Chiroptera; family Vespertilionidae; genus Myotis; species Myotis davidii. The sequence continues at coordinate 1,625,667 of NW_006286587.1, read as the reverse complement.
CTTCTATCATTATGGAAAATTCTGTTATTATCTCTTTGACTATTGCTTTCCTCCATTCATTTGTTTTGGGACTCTGATAATATATATGTTAGATCTTTTCATTCTATCCCCCATATTCTTGTTATCTGTCATATTTTTCATTTCTTTGTCTCCTGTTCTACATTCTATGTAATTTCTTCAGATTCATCTTCCAGTTCAAAAGCTCTGTCCTCATTTATGTCTGATGTGCTGTTTGACATGTAAACTGAGTCATTTAAAAAATTTCTACTATGATACTTTCCATTTCTAACAGTTACATTTGGTTGTTTTTCAGATCTGCTTGGCCATTCTTGACTCTCATGGCTTCCTCATCATTATGATTCCATCTTTCATTTCTTTAAACATTTCATACATAGCTATATTTTATCCTTTAGCTATCAATTCAGACATTTGAAGTCCTGTCTAAATCCACCTGCTGACTCTCATCATGAAATGTGTCTCTCTTGTTTGTGGGAATCACTTTAGGTTCTGGTTTTGGTTCATGACTTGTTCTTTCTTGGAAAAGGAAAAGGGGAATGGTCCCTGAAAATAATACCTACTTCCTGTGAGCTCAGTCATGTTTTAATAGCATATTTTATGCAGGATATATGGCTGTTTTACTAATGTATCTGAAATATTTCATCATTTTGTTAAAAGAGAAATTTCTTTTACTTTCCTCATCAGTTTTGGGGGAAGGAGTCAGAAATATTTACTTTACACAGTATTCATAGTGAATTATGATTCTGTCCCTTTAAAAACAAATCTCTCCAAATACTTATAAAAAACAATGGTTCAATTTAGCTTTTTTCAAGTTTTAAAATATTATGCCATAGAATATCAGACAAATCATTTATATTTTAAAATCCCTTAAACATGAGACTGCTTAGTGACATGAATCAAAGACTGGAAAACAAAAGCAAAGAATACAACTTTGGTGTGCTGGCTTATTGTAAAAAAGAAAGAGAGAAGAAAACAAGAGGCCACACATTAAAGTTCTCTCTCTCTCAGGTTTCCCCAACTCAGAAGCATGAATTTTGACAAATTAAGTTATAGGGACTTTGTAATCACATTCTCACCTTTATAGTTCCCCCAATAAGATCAGGAGGCTCTTCATCTGTTTCCAAGGCAACATTTACAGAGGCAAAGGGACGACTGGCCATCTGCTGCATCTCTCGCAGAAGTTGCTGATGAGTAAAACAGCAAGCATTATTGCAATGAGTACTGAGGGGATTTTTATCAGAGGATACTACATAATTAAAATATCCTATCCTCCCTGATTCAAACAAATAAAACCCCAAATATTTTTAAAATAGTCAGGGAAAGTTGGACAGAGACCATGTACTAATTATCATTAGGAATTATTAAATCCTGTTGGATGTGGTAACAGTATTGTCATTATATTATAGAAAAAATCCTTATTGTTTATACATACACACACACACACACACACACACACACACACACACACACTTTAGTATGGATGTAATGTCACAATACCTGCTGTTAAATACATAAATGATATAGCCCAGAGACACATGGATTGGTTGCCTCCCCCATGCACTGACCAGGTGGGACTCAAACCTGCAACTCAGGTATGTGCCCTTGACCAGGAATTCAATCTACAACCTTGGTGTATCAGGACAATACTCTACTCGACTGAGCTACCTGGCCAAGCATGATTTAGGACTCTTAAACTTCCCATCATATCCTTTGCTCTGGAACAGTTTATATGTTTTGAAAATAATTTTCGTAAGTATCTATGGAGGAATAGAATATTAGTATCTCCATGAACTCATCTTAAAATAGAAATTCCTTGGGTCTAATGACGTTTGTGGAGAGAGTAATATTTTGACAAGTTTTCAATTCCTTCTTCCCTGGTTACTAGTTTATTGTGGCTCTTACTTTTTTCTTACTCCATTTGGATGACTTGAATTTTTTCAGAACATTGTACAATTCACTGGGATTTTAAGATATCCTAGTAACAGAGCTATTAAAGAATCCTCTGAATATGTTACCGACTGATTTTTAAAATAATAAAGAGGATGCAACATTTATCTCTATGATAACGTTACCTTTACATGGGTCAGAAAAAGTGTCATGCCCCCAGGAAGAGGCCCATATTCTGGGACCTATCTCAACCCCATTATAGACACTAATGTCCTATGATCAATGCTGAGTGCTTGTGAATTTGGTTTTAGATACTCCCATTCTCTTCCAAATCTTGCTTACAGATCAATTTTTATATAGAAAAAGGCACAACTACATACAGAAAACAAAGCACATGTAAGGTGAGGTCTCAGTGCATTTTCATAAGCAACAATGCAATAGACCTGATGACCAGAAGGCAGAGTATGAACAAGTGAAAGTTACAATAAACAAAGTTCTTATGTTGTAATTTTTAATGAAGTGTATTTATTTGATTTGTCTACTGTAAATATTTGTTTGACTTCTTTTGTAACAGAGCTCTGGAAATAAATCAAGCTTCATAAAAAAATAAAATTCAAGCAAAAATTTAATTAGATACACATTTATCCTTCTTTGAAATATGAGAAATTCTTAGATCTCCAGGATTGGTAGGATGGGTAAAACTGGCACCTGTTTAAGTGAATACTAGAGTTTCCTTTTAGAAAGCTGAGATCATGTGGGGCAGAATTAATGACACTTTATATAGTAGTAACTGGAGTCTACTGGCCATCCGTGAATATGTCCATCAATTATCACAAAATAGCTAATGCTGACTTGTTTAAGAAAAATGTGTAGGAAGGAACAGCTCTTACAAGGATTCATTAATCTGTATCCACTGAGGCTTACCTCTCTGCGCCTGGAGGCCCAACAACTTTGTTTGATCTTCCAAACCACAGCAGCCACCAGGAGCAAAGAGAGGAAACAACTGTGAGAAAGGAAAGTACCAAATTATTATCCCAGCCCCCAGAATCAGCACCATTGTCTCCGTATTCCAGGCCAGACAGGGAAACAATCCCCCAAATACCACCCCACGCTCCTCTCTGATGAGTAATCACAACCATGTTCCGGTTCACAGGAAAGCAAAGTGTGAGGGGCTTCAGTAAGCTGAGCTTCAGACCTTTTAGACTGGACAGTGCCCACCACATGCTCGGAGAGGCCCTGACCTCCTACTGGACCTTTAATGGAATGGCTTATCCCAAATAAGAAAAATAATTCTAACGAAATTATGACAGATAATAAGTATGCTATTTAATAAAAATTAATAAATGTTCACTGTAAGGTATAAAAATAGGAGAGAAGTTAATTTTTAAAATAACTTTTTATAAGGAAGAAGTAAATATAGAAGAAACAAACTTATGTGTAATAATATATATTCAATTATATTTTTACAAAGTAAATGCGTACATTTTTGTAAAGTAAAATGATCATTCTCAAGCTAACAGCTTTCTTAAAAGTACCAGGAGAGACTAACTCCCAGTGGTCATGTCACTGCAGGTCATTTCAGTGTCCTCCCAAGTGTAAACCAGGCACTCAATGGTTTGAAAAGCTCCTGTGATAGCAGAGAACTAACTTCTGATAAAAGGATTAGGAGCTGAACAAATACACCACTAAAGTAATTGCTAAAGTAATTTAAAAACTGGTGTTCTTCCAGCTGGTGTGGCTCAGTGCTTGAACATGGACCCAGGATCCAAGAGGTCACCGATTTGATTTCCAGGCAGGGCATATGCTCAGATTGCAGGCTTGATCCCCAGTAGGGGACCTGCAGGAGGCAGCTGATCAATGATGTTTCTATCTCTCTATCCCTCCACCTTCCCCTCTCTCTAAAAAAATAAAAAAAAGTAAATACAATAAAACATATTAAAAACAACACCACCGGTGTTTTCACTCACTAACTTGTAAAAGGGCTTGCTACTGAGTTTTGTTCCAGAGTGTTATACACAGACATGATGGCTCTTGGCCCGTGCCACCAGATACCCGCTTGCTGAGCTTGATGTTTGCAGGATGGGGTTGGTTGTGTGAAAAGCAGCCTCAGTTCATCCATGTACTGACCCCAAGGCAGACCTCACAGGCTGGCTGGAAAAGGGCACTCTAATATGTTAGAATGATTGAACTTTGGCCTTTTCACAAAAAGAAACTTCAAAGTTCTGACATCTCACCACTTTCCCAAGATGCACAAGCATGGAGACCCCTCTGGGGTAACCTAACAGAAAGTAAGGGGCCCCCGAGTCATCACCCAGGGGAGAGCCTTCAATTCCTTGTCTGCTGGTCCTCTTGGCTGTCCTGACACTGCTGGTCCTTCCTCCTCCCTGACAGTCTGTTTTCCTTTTTGTATAAATACTTTACTGGGCCAGGTCCTGCCCTAGGCTCTTGGAATACATTGACAAATAGAACAAAAGCCCACTGTTCCCATGGAGTTTACATTCCAGGATGTGGAGACGAACAGTAAATAACACAGAAAACAAAAACAACATAAAAGAGCATGTCAGAAGGTAGGAATTGCTACAGAAGAAAAGATGATAGGGTAAGGGGATTCAGAGTGCCAGTGGCATTCTAAAGCAGAATGGTCACATGAGCCTTACTTCTTGAGAAGGTGATATGTGAGCCAAGACTTGGAGGAGGTGTGGGAGATGGAGTCATCAGCATGCATATGGCATTTGAAGTAATCAATCTGGTTGAGGTCACCAAGGGATTGAATACAAATATATAAGAATGTCCTAGGGGACATCCGCACATTGAAAATTTGGGGAAAAAAGAAAGAAGCAATAAAAGAGTCTGAGAAGAGTAACTTCAGTCTTTTTTGGTTTCCCCACATAATATTGTTTTTATTCTAACATAAACACAGGGAGGCAGCAAATCCACATGGAAGGGAGGAAGCAGATGAGAACAGCACCTAAGCTAGTCAAGACACTGCTGATGCACCTGAGTACAGGGCTGGCATCTGCAGTGAGGACCCAGTGTCACTACAGAACCAGTGGGAGGGCAGCCCCACGGACACTCAGAAGGCCCCTTTGCCCCAAGCCTGAGGCTTCTGTCTTCAATGCCGACCAGCTGAAAACATCAACAACCCGGTGCCTTCCACCTGTTCCAGCTTTCAGAAGTGACACAAACAGCATATCAACATATAGTGATTGTCCCTCAAAGCGGATACATGTATGATTTCTTCTAGGGTAATACCAACAATGAAGAACTGACTAGCTATTTCAATAAAGGTGGCGCTTGCCAATATTCCTCCCTTCTTTTTTCCTACCACTAACTTGGCTACAGATGGGCTGCGACTCAGTGTTCATCCTACTAAAACATTTTATCAATGCTTTTCTACATTTTTCCATACAAATGTAATTTAAAGAAACATATCATGAAAAATTTCAAACACAGAAACAGAACAATCTAGTGAATTCCTATATGCCTGTTACTTAATCTTGACAATATTAACATGTTGCCAATGTCATTCAAAGATCATTCTTAAAGAAGTATATTTCTTTCAATACTAGGTCACTGACCCAGCTAAGTGTCCCTTACTTCCTGTCAGCTCTGTACCTAAGGAGAAGCCCAGAATCCTTCAGCCTTTTTGTTCTGTACCTGCCCCTGTTTATCAGAGGCTTATACTGTCTAACAGAGGCTGAGACTTCTCAAAAATTCTGGTCAACTTGTTCTGGGAAAATATTTTCTTCCTCATGCTCATGAAAAGGACTCTATTCTTAGCTAAAAGCTCACTATTCCTAGTTCTTAAACAAAATCCAGAAAAAACAAAGTCTGGATTCTTTTCCAGAAGGGAGAAGTGATGAATACACCCCCAGTGGTCCATGATCAATGCTGATGGTGATCACCAGCAGTGACTAATCCTCACTGGGTTAGTACTTGACAGCAGGGTCATCTCATGAGCACACCTGCTAATTTAAGTTACTGAGTTAGCACAGCCTCTGTATCCCCTTCAATGCAGGCCATCAACCAGCACCACTAGCTTTTCTTCCTCAGAGACGTTGGTGACTATGGCTCCTCATAAATGCACTTTTCCTAAAGGTCTAGTTTACTTTCCACATATATTTGAGCCTAGGTGCAGAGGTGTGTGTGTGTGTGTGTGTGTGTGTGTGTGTGTGTGTGTGTGTGTGTGTGTAGGGGTGAACTAAAGATACAGTGTCCTGCTCTGTTGAAGATTAGAGTCTAACTGAGGACACAGATCTTAAGCAAGTAAAAAATTACGAGAAGTACCATGATGAAAAATAATATGGTTGTGTGGGAAAGAAGATCAAGGGCAGACAATTTAGTTTGGAGGTTCCAGGATAGAATCTTGGAGGAAATGACACAGTGCACGATTTGAAAGATAAGTACGGCATAATAAACAGCTTTACTTGTAATAACCTAAACTGGAAACAACTCAATGTCCATCAAGGGTAAACAGATAAGCAAATTGTGGTTTATATTTACATATAATATTACTCAGCATTAAAAAGAAGGGAGTTATATTTTATTTGAATCTTTAAAAAATACATCTTTACTAGTTTTTAGGTAAGAAGCAATTATACAAATCAGAAGGGTATAATAAAAGTCTTTCTGAGTCTGAACGACCTATTTTCTGTAACAGGTCTGTTGAGATGTAATTCAGTAGCATCTTTTATAGGCTAACTAGAGGCCTGGTGCATGAAATTCATGCACGGGTAGGGTCCCTAGGCCTGGCCGGCAATCAGGACCAACCAGAGCCTTCTGGCTGCCGGCTGGGGCCCTTCCTTCATTCCACGCCACCCCCTGGTGGTCAGCGCACGTCACACTGAGCGATCGAACTCCCAAGGGTACAATTTGCATATTAGGCCTTTATATAGAGAGAAGATGGTGATTCATGAGAGGAAAAGACCTAAATTGCTTCAGGATGGAGGAGGCTGGTTGCCAGAAAAAACAATCATGTGATTTGGGGTTGGAACCTCAGGGGAGAAGAGAGGGGCAGAAGACTGAGTTCAATCACTAAAGACCAGTAATTTCACCAATCATGCTGGTGTAACACAAACTTGAAAAAAACAAATGTGGAATGAGGTTTGGGAGCTGGTGGGCCAGTGAAGAGATTGATGTGCTGGGAGGCTGTCATGACCAGATAGGGCATGGAAACTCTGTCTTCTCCTCCTACCCCCATCCCTTGCTTATACATCTCTTCCATTTGGCTGTTCCTGAGTTGTATTCTTTTTTTTTTTAAATATATTTTATTGATTTTTTACAGAGAGGAAGGGAGAGAGATAGAGAGTTAGAAACATCGATGAGAGAGAAACATCGATCAGCCGCCTCCTGCACATCTCCCACTGGAGATGTGCCCGCAACCCAGGTACATGCCCTTGACCGGAATCGAACCTGGGCCCCCTCAGTCCGCAGGCCGACGCTCTATCCACTGAGCCAAACTGGTTTTGGCCTGAGTTGTATTCTTTATAATAAAACTGTAATTTTGAGCACAGTGCTTTCCTGAATCATTTTAGAAAACTGTCAAATCTAAGGGGGAGTGTTCATCGGAACCCTCAAATTTGTAGTTGGCCAGGCAGAAGTGGGGGTAGAGTGGGGACCCATTTGTAGTTGATATCTGAAGTGGGGGCAGTCTTGTCAGACCGAGCCTTTCACCCAGGGGTCTGCGCTAACTCCAGGTAGTGCCAAAACCAAAATGAATTGTAGGACACCTAGTTGGTGTCAGACAATTGGTTGTTGTTGGGAAAAACCAAGCAATGAATAAAAGTATACAGGTGAAGGGTAGGGAGAGTGTGTTCTAGAAAGAAGGAATAACATTTTCATATGCTGGGAGGCGGAAAAGAACCTGGTGCTTTTGAAGAAATAGAAGGTGACAATGTAGTGGGAACACAGAGGGCAGCATAAAATAAGAAGAATATCAACAGTGAGAGGTTGAACAGAACAGGTTGTTCAGGAAGGGAGGCCAAGAAGGAGTGGCCTCAGGGCAGAATGGGATCCCAGAGGGCATGAAGAGTCTCACAAAAGGGTAATCAGTTGGATACCTTTAAATTTTGCAAAAGGGATGTGCTAACTGCCCTCAATAACAACAATTTAGTTGGGATTGGGGATAGAAGACATTGGAAAGGGCTAAAAAGTAAAAAAATGGGCTCCAAGCCCAGAGTCAATAGATACGAGAAGGAAGGGGGCTCCAAGGAAGAGTCCCCATTTCTGCCTGTGCTGAGCAATGGAAGACAGCAGCTAAGGCAGTGAGCTCTGGTCCTGAGGCTGGAGAAGCCATTCAGAAGACAAACTAACAATACATCCCACCCAGGAGCACATTCTGCCCCTACTCCACACTCACTGGAGGCTGTGACAGACAGAAACAGCATTCACACACAGGCAATGTGGAATCTTCCACACAACCAAATATCAGACATTGGGAGGAAAACCAACAGTGTGAAAGAGTGGCACCAAACACCACATAAAAGAAAAAAATCCAAAATCTGAGGAGACACCCTAGAGTCTTAAGGCTACATATATTTTTGTATCTACATGTCACGTCAATTTTTTTATTTTTATTTTTTTGTTAATCCTCACCTGAGGATATTTTTCCATTGATTTTTAGAGAGGGTGAAAGAGAGTAAGTAAGTAGTGGATGTGAGTGACACATCGGGCAATCATTGAGCCTATTTGGAAATTTTTGTGTCTCGGGAAAATCTAACTTTCAAATTATTTCCAAATGTAATTTGATTGTTTATGAATACTAAATTTAATGATGAATGAAGTTGCCATAATGTTACATTTTCTAGATATTTAATTAAACATCTATTCATTCCAAAAAAAAAAAAACAAAAACAAAAAAAAACAAAAACAAAATCTGAGGAGACAAAGTAAGACTTCAAAATAAAATATTAATCTCACAAATGAATATGAAAGGAAACTGCATTCACAAAATCAAAACAGGTTATAAGAAAAATGTATTAGAAAAGCACAAAAAACATTAAAAATGTATTGAAAATAAAAGAAATAAATGCAACTCTGGATTAAATTAACAAACTGGAAAATATTGCTGAGAAGCTCACCTAGAATGCAGGGCAAAAGGAAATCAGGGTTCAGTTAAGAAATATAGAGCAGACACAGAATCTCCTCATTCATCTAACAGAGAAATCCACAATTCAAGCAAATAGAATTAGACAGGAAGCAGTGCACCAGGAGCAGCAGGCGGAAGGGTCCTCAGGCAGGCATCTCCAAGGGAAACAAACTAAGAGAGTGCCTTGCCTGGTGGTATTTGACCAAACTGAGAGTCTTTTCAGTTCTGTCAGAGTACAGGATAAATCAGAAGTAGCTACATAGAAAACCAAACAATTAAAAAACAAATTCAGAGTGATCCCCCATCCAAGAAATGGGGATGTATATGTAGAGTTCAATTCATCTGTGAAGGAGCTTTATGGTTATCATCCTATCTAATAATAGAGAAACATGCAAATTGATCATACCCCCGAACGCTTCCCATTGGCTAATTGGGGCGATATGCAAATTAACTGCCAACCAAGATGGCGGCCGACAGCCAGGCAGCTGAAGCAAACAGGAGGCTTCAGCTGACCACCAGGGGGCAGACGCTCAATGCAGGAGCTGCCCTCCAGTGATGGAGGAAGCCAAGGTTCCCTGCCTGCCACTGCCGGCCTCTGAGCTGCAGTCTAAGCAACAATGTTACAATTATAGAAGCTAAACAAGCTCCAAAGACCTGCTTTCAGCCAGCCGGGCCTCTGAGCTTAGAGCGGCAGTGATGGCAACAGTGTTGCAATCATAGAAGCCAAACAAACTCCAGATACTTGCTTTCAGCAGCCGAGGCCTCAAGCTGGAGCCGGCCTCAGAGCTAAAGCCAGCTCTCAGTTCCAGTGACGGCCATAGAAAGTAAATAAATCCCAGAATAAAAAAAGAAAAAGAAAAAAAGGAGGGCAATGCAGGAGCTGCCCTCTGGTGGTCAGGGCGCTCTCACATGGGAGGAGCTCTGCTCAGCCACAAGCCAGGCTGATGGCTCCCAGTACAGTGGTGGTGGTGGGAGCCTTTCCTGCCTCCTCAGCAGCGCTAAGGATGTCCTACTGCAGCTTAGTCCTGCTCCCCGCTGGCAAGTGGACATCCCCCGAGGGCTGCTGGGCTGCCAGAGGGATGTCTGGTTGCCATCTTAGGCCCAATCCTCCGGGAAGTGGGCCTAAGCCAGCAGGTGGTCATCCCCTGAGGGGTCCCAGACTGCAAGAGGGCACAGGCCGGGCTTAAGGACGCCCCCTGGTCCCGAGTGCACAAATTTTTGTGTACCGGGCCTCTAGTATATAATAAAAGAGGGATATGCTAATTAGTCACAACATGGTATGCTAATTAATCATGATCAATATGCAAATTAACCATCACTCAAACACACAAGATGGCCACCACAAGATGGCCGGCAGGGGAGGGCAGTTAGTAGCGACCAGGCCTGCAGGGGAGGGCAGTTGGGGGCAATTGGGCCTGCAGGGGAGGGAAGTTGGGGGCGACTGGGATGGCAGGGGAGGGCAGTTCAGGGCAATTGGGCCAGCAGGGGAACATTTAGGCGTCGATCAGGCTGGCAGGGAGTGGTTAGGGGTAATTAGGCTGGCAGGCAGAAGTGGTTAGGGGCAATCAGGTAGGCAGACAGGCAAGTGGTTGGGAGCCAGCAGTCCTGGATTGTGAGAGGGTTGTCCGACTACCCGTTTAGGCCTAATCCCTGTGGGATCCCTGTGGGATCGTGCCTAACTGGGCAATTGGACATTCCTCGAGGGGTCCCAGATTGGAGAGGGTGCAGGCTGAGCTGAGGGACACCCCCGCTCCCCCGCCCCGCACGAATTTCGTGCACTGGGCCTCTAGTAACAACATAAACAGAGATGATTGATGTAGCCAAGCATTGTGATGTACTATACTGAATGGGAGGAAGGGATTATATATGTTTTTGTGGTGTGGGGGAGTTGTTGGGTGAGGTAATCTAAGGTAATAAAGACGTCTTCAGTAGGCCATCAAAAGATAACCGAACTGAAAAATCAAGAAACAGAGTAAGCCTGGATAAGTGAAAAACAGCTAAAGCCGTTTAAATTGGGGAAAAAGGGAGGGGTTGAAAGGTGGGGGGCAGGATGCTGCTGCTTTCTCTTATAAGCACTGTATCACTTGTCTTTTCCAGTTATGTGTATACAGTATTTTCATAAAAATAAAATTTAAAAAATTATAATAAAAAAATTCCAAGGGCTTAACAAGTTATTTTAGCTTTAAAACTCTGGATAATCATCTGAATCATTTCTTGAACAAAAGGAAACATATATATAGCACACCCCAGTAATCATTAATTATTGTTTCAACCCCAAATTTTCTTCATATAAAGAGCCAAATTATCTCCATTATAGTATAGGGTACATGAAAAGCTGCCTCAAAAAGGCCAGAACATGCCAAGCAAATGTTTTCATTTTATCAGATGAGACTGACTTTACACTACTGTTACTGACATGTAACTTTTCAGGAAATAAATACAATTAGTTTGGTCTGTTGTGCAAACTCAGGATTATTCATTTATTTTTCATGAGCTGATAATTAATAGAATTAAGTACCTCAATCGAAAGAACAGATATAGTTTGTATGAGTGAAATTACCTGAAAAAAGTCACGAAGAACTGTACCAGGTCCATAAAATTGCTGTGCTGGGAGAAGGCAATCTGTGGCAGAGAAACAGTAGTGTGATTAGGTGGTTATAAAGCTGCACCATTAACTCAGTCTTTTTGGTTCAATAGTTAAGCTGAAAACATACTTTCAATTCTAAACAAGAGATTAATGTAATTTTTTTCACTTGAGGAAAAGTGCCTCATCCCTTTAGTTCCTTCTCTTGTTTAACTGCCAACCCAAAAGTAATACAGCAGGTCCTCCAATAACGTTTTGTCCTCATAACATTGATGAGATGCCACAGGAATTTAACTCTTGTTTCTATCAATTAGACTATGGTCACATTGGTTTTGTTATATGTTGTTTTGCGTAAGTCACAGAATCCATCAATGATGTTGAGCACTTACTGTATTCTGAGGCTTCCACAACCTCCTCCGTGGTTCTGCTCATGACAACAAACCCAAGGTCTTAGAGGCTGAAACTGAAGACCTCACACTAATGACAGGCAAGTCAGTTTGCTTGCTACCTCCTGTGCCTTCATCCAGACAAAATACTCGGCTGGTTTGCTTCCAATTCCAATTCTTGATATACAGTGTGGAGGGCAGCCTCATCTCATGCCCCTCATTCCTTTGACATTTATGTGCTCAGTATGTACTCATTTCAGGATAATGTCTTTTTTTTAACCATATCTTAAATCTTACTATACTGAGTATCACCTGACAATCAACATAACATCAGTTGGAATTTAAATAATTTCATTATACAGTGAATAGTCTTTATAGCAAGAATATAAAATATCCAGTGTAGTTAATCAAAACCACTGTCTAAAAGAGGCATCCTTTTGTGTACTATTAAGAAAAAACACTGCCAGTTAAACTATGTTAAAATGCTTTTAAAATCATTAACTGTAAGATTCACCTTGATTTCAGATATTAGAATATGAAAAAATGTGCACCTCAGGATTTATTACTAAGTATAACAATCATGTCCTTATTATCTGCAGTACCAGCCAACTATTATGGTGTATTCCCTGCTTTTTTTTTTTTTAGGGGAACAGAGCCCTCCTTGAAGAGAGAATGATACTACAGACAAAACAATCTAATAAAGAGGGAATATGCTAATTGACTGACCCACTGTCACAAAGATGGTGGCACCCACAGACAATAAGGAGGGAATATGCTGACCTCCCTGCCTCAAAGATGGCGGCGCCCACAACCAATAAGGAGGGAATATGCTGACTGCCCTGCCCTCAAAGATGGCGGTGCCCACAGCCAATAAAGTGGGAATATGCTGACTGCCCCACCCTCAAAGATGGCGGTGCCCACAGCCAATAAGGTGGAAATATGCTGACGGCCCCGCCCTCAAAGATGGCGGCGCCCACAGCCAATAAAGTGGGAATACGTTAAATGACTGCCCCGCCCTCAAAGATGCAGCACCCACAGCCAATAAGGAGGGAATATGCTAATTACTGTCCCACCCTCAAAGATGGTGGCACCCACAGCCACAAGATGGCAGTGCCCAGTCCCCTCAGTCCTGCTGGGCCCACAGTCAGGTGGGCCCAGCTGCTCTACTTGCCTGCCTCCAGAGTCCCCAGTCCCCTCAGTCCCCCAGCCACCCAGGGCCTGCACAAGGCACAGGCAAGCCTCGGATTGTAGCTGCCCAGCCGACACCCAAGGTGCAGGCAAGCCTCGGATGGTGGCTGCCCAGCCGCCCAGGGCCACCCGAGGCTCAGGTAACCAGGGCCAGCCAAGGCTTGCGCTGTCGGCAGTGGCAGCAGCAGAGGTGTGATGGGGCATCGCCTTCCTCTGACCACCAGGTCGCCTCCGCCCTGAGGGCTCCCGGACTGTGAGAGGGGGCAGGCCAGGCAGAGGGACCCTCGCTCCAGTGTATGAATTTTCATGCACCGGGCCTCTAGTCATTGAATAACTGAGTAAGTGTTATAGTACAGACAATATGTATGACAATCAAAGAAGTAAATGATTTTTACTAATCTCACCAACCTCTTATCCCTATCAGGAAGCAACTCCCATCCTGCAGTAATGCAAGGAAAGTGCTACACCCAGGCCCAAGCACAACAGCAATACAATGCTTTGCACTCTTTTTTAATGATTTTATAGAAAGGGAGAGAAGGAGAGAGGGAGAGAAAGAAACATTAATCGGTTGCCTACCACAGAGGCCCCGACCGGGAATTAAACCTGCAACCTGGGTATGTGCCCTGACCGGGAATTGAACCTGCCACCTTTCGGTGTAAGGGACGATGCTCCAACCGAGCCACACTAGCCAGGGCTATGCTTTGCACTCTTTTAATAGCCAGACTCAGAGAGGCAGACGAGGTTTCCTCTGTTTGCCTTTTTGATGGTATTATTTTCTTTTTGATATTCCATAAATAAAATTCCAATACTACCTCTTCAGACCATAGAATATTATGGGCATAGAATTTGAATATTTTGTAGCCTTCCTCTGGCTACCATTTATAATCAGAAATACAAAGATAACACAGGTTTCATATCTTAGATTAAAAGAAACCCACATCCTTTGTTTTTCCTTCATTTATTACAGTAACACATATCAAATAAGGCTCCCTGAGAATATGGCTATAGCCTGGCCACTGTGGCTCGGTGGATGAGCATTGACCTATGAACCAGGAGGTCACAGTTCGATTCCCAGTCCTGGCACACGCCTGGGTTGCAGGCTCGATCTGGAGCAGGGACATCCAGGAGGTAGCCAATCAATGATTCTCTTTCATCATTGATGTTTTTCTCTCTCTCCCCCTTCCTCTCTGAAATTAATAAAAAGATATTTTAAAAAAAAGAATATGGCTATAGTCCTCACATAAAACCATTTAAATAAGATTGGAGAAGGACAATTATATTAATGAAGTTATTATATAAACAAAGTTATTTAATCTTGAGGGATGAAAATTCCAGGTTATACTACATAAAGAAGCAGAAGGAAACATATTCTAGTCCAGGGGTGGGCAACCTTTTTATGAGTGCATGCCCAAACCAGCAAAATCTCTGACTCAAAATTCTTCTGCGTGCCAACCCTAATTTTTTGGGAACATATGCCTACTTGATATCTCTTAAGGTGTACGTATGTGAAGAACCTTGAAGAAATAATAAAATTCATTGGAGCAACAAAAACACAGTATATGATGATGAAAAATACATTTATTT
>NW_006286587.1:1586052-1604157 GCF_000327345.1 Myotis davidii | reverse complement strand
TATGGTCTATAAGATAATTTGTTATGTACAATTATTTATTTATCTAAGATGCACCTACACTGAATTTATCTGAAAAATAAAAAAGTTGATATTAAGAAAAAAATTGTAAATGGAAGATTATAAGAGAGGGATTCGCGTGCCAGCAAAATGTGTTTGGCACACGTGCCAGGGGTTGCCCACCCCTGTTCTAGTCCATTCAATTCTGCTTATAAAGTTTAACTTCTTAAAACATAGTATGTCCTCAGTGTTTACATTTAAAAGAAACCCATGATATGCTTTTAATTATTGTGGGATGCCAAAAGGTTTGGATGCCAATGGCACCCTCTGAGGATCTATCTATCAGTGTCCATGGATCTACGCCTCAGAGCAGCTCCCCCAGGGCTTGGTAAAGCAGGGTCACACCACATTCACATCCAATTTAAAGTCATAACAAGCCTATATAAGCTGGCTGCCACTGTGGCTGGTACCCAAGATTCACATTATTCTAAAAGGGGTCCTATTTTGTTGAATGTTTATCATCTAAGTCTTCACAGTTACAGGGTTTCCTAGGAAAGCAAAAGTCATCATATAAAAATGTTTATGAACGGATCAACCACTTAGAAACATCTCGCCCTGCTTAACACTCCACCCACTGTATTAGTCTTAATTGATTAATGTTTAATTTAATTGATAGAGTGATGAACTTATTGTCCAAACTAAGAAGTGCTGAGAGTGAAGGGAAGTGCAACAAGCATGAATTGGGCAGTGCCTACTCACAGATTGTGACATGCAAACCAACTGCAAAATCAATTTTGCAAAAGATGAGATTTTAGTGAAAGTGCTGTTGGAGAACTGATCACATAAAACCACTGACAAAGATGGCAGAATTGTCAACTGAAGATGGATAAAGGATACAGATGTAAGCCCTTCAAAATACTCTTAATAGGACTAAGAGAGGATCTTGGAAAAACTGATGAAGCCCTTGTGACTATTTTTTTTTACTCATGCTGTAAGTCACATGTGAAGAGGAAGACAGAACTCCAAGCACCCCTACACAACTGAAGCCACAACTCTATCTCCTTACCTTGTTTGATTTTTCTTCAGTCCTTATATGTGCATTTATTTATAGTCTTTTTCTTTCACTAGAAAATAAGATCCATGAGCACAGGGACTTTGCTGCTGATTACTATATCTTAGTGCCTCAAGCAAGATTGGCATGTAAGAGGTGCTTAATAAACATTTGCTGAATAAATATGATACTTGGAAAAATAATGACCTCACTTCCCCCATAATTCAGTAACATATGATTGAATTTTCTTCTAAGAAGTGGCTCATGGTTGCAGCCATAATTTAATTTTTTAAAATATATTTTTATTGATTTCAGAGAGGAAAGGAGAGATAGAAACATCAATGACAAGAGAGAATCACTGACCAACTGCGCCCTGCATGCCCCCTACTGGGGATTGAGCCAGCAACCTGGGCATGTGCCCTGACTGGGAATCAAACCATGACCTCTTGGTTCATAGGTCAATGCTCAACCACTGAGCCATACCAGCTGGGCTAATTTAAATTTTAACTATAAAATTAAAATAAACATTTTTTATACTTTTGAGTTCTATTTTTCAAGATGCTATCCCAATCAGACTTTTTCTTCATGATTATTATAAAAATGTTTAAATGTGTTTAGGACTTTTCTGATACTAAAAATGAGAATTTTTATAATAAAATCTAATTCAGAGAAGAATCTCATTACAATTTATTTGTCTTTTATTTTTTTATTAAAAGTTTTTATTGTTTAAGTCTTTATTGTTGAAAGTATTATCGATGCCCCTCCTTTCCCCCCCATGAACCCCCACCACCCCGAATCCACCCCTTCCCAGGCCTTCGATGCACTGTCTGTCCATGGATTATGTACATATGCATCTAAGTTCTTTGGTTAATCTCTTCCCACCCCCGACCTTCCCTCTGAAGTTTGTCAATCTGTTGTATGCTTCAATGTCTCTGAGTAAATTAAGCTCCCAATGTCATTATTCTCCCTTTCCAAATAGTAGGCATCACTCTCCACACTCCAGGACACCTAGAATTTATGTCCCTGTACATTTACACACCTGCTGCCAACTCAATTTCCAATGACATGTTTGATTAAGATGTGCTTGCAGAAGGTGGGGTGGTGGTGCTCAGTGTGTGTTAAATATAATTCTAAAAAACAGAACTCTGAAGCCCAGCTGGCCTTCAGACTTGGGGTAGGACATGGTGGACCTGCCCGGCCGGGGCACTAATTTTGTGCGTCAGCCAAACAAGTGTTTTCGGGTGGCTGTGTTACTGCATGTGATCTTCCCGTCACCAGAGTGTCCTCCCTTCTCATTCAGCCACCCCATCATCCACTGGGAAATGGCTCTCTTCTCTACATTCTCTTCAACACTTGATCCACTTCTTTTAAAGGCTGGGGGAAATCATATGCTACCTGGGCATATAGAGATAACCTGGAAAAGATGATGCCTGTATTCTTCTGTCTACAACAGTGGTCCTCAACCTTCTGGCCCTTTATTTTATTTTATTTTTCCTTCTGGCCCTTTAAATACAGTTCCTCATGTTGTGACCCAACCATAAAATTATTTGCGTTGCTACTTCATAACTGTAATGTTGCTACTGTTATGAATCATAATGTAAATATCTGGTATGCAGGATGGTCTTAGGCGAGCCCTGTGAAAGGGTCATTCGACCCCCAAAGGGGTCGCGAACCACAGGTTGAGAACCGCTGGTCTACAAAGATATCAATATCTGACTTTTTAACTCCTGTAGGAGAAAGAATAAAATGGTAATTCCCCACCTCCCACACTAAAGCAGATGCACCTTTGCCTTCTAAGAACTAGAGCAGGGTTCTCAACTCTGGAGAGCTTGCTACAAGTCTGAATCCCTGGCCCTATTCCTACTTCTGTAGGAAGCTCCTCAGGTGATTCTGATGCTGGTGTCCAGAGGCCACACTTCAGGAAACTCTGAAATAAGAATTATTCTAAAAATCTCTTCCCTCACTCCTTCCCCTGAACAATTTAGTTAGTGTCATGAATTGCACTGGAAAATTTTTTTTATTGTTTTTACTTGAAAGGTTTGGCCCCCAAAGAAAATAACTTGGATCTTTCCCAGGGTAGGAGTGAGGGGAAGGATGAGGGTAGAGGAAGAGAGAATAGTACTTTGAAATAAAGAGAGGCAAGACCCAAACCTTGAGACTGAGAAATGGAGGGGATGCAGAGGATGTTTTAGAGTTTTGAAAGTGCCAAGGAATAGGGGGTGCCAAGGAATGTGGGTGACTGCATGGTGGGCCTGGGGCTCTGGAGCCTCAGTGCTTTTTCTGTGTCCAAGCCTGTCACACACATGGGAGTGAGGACAGCTGCCTTCAGACAAACCTCATGGCCATGGGCCAGAGTGCTGGGAGCAGTCAGTGAATGCAGATCAGAGGTCCTTCCCCAGATCTCTGGTCTGTTAAGCCCCAAGGTTTCTGCACATCCCTGAGAGAAGGGAATGGAGCTCTGTGAACACAAGCTGAACATGAATTTAATATATATTTTTTTAATTGATTTTTTACAGAGAGGAAGGAAGAGGGATAGAGAGTTAGAAACATCGATGAGAGAGAAACATTGATCAACTGCCTCCTGCACAACCCCACTGGGGATGTGCCCGCAACCAAGGTACATGCCCTTGACGGGAATCGAACCTGGGACCCTTCTGTCCGCAGGCCGACGCTCTATCCACTGAGCCAAACCAGTCAGGGCTGAAAATGAATTTATAAACTATAGTAGGAAGAGGCTGAGCCCAAGCATATTCTAAAAATAAGAAAAATAAGAACTTTCTTATACTCCACTACCTATTTTTTAAAAAAACATTTTATAGATATTAGATGCAATTTATAAAGCAAGTACTCAAAAACTTAAGTGAACGAGTATGTGAATGACTACTGAATGCGTAAGGAAAGACCAGCTTTTAATACACAAGGATTGAAAAAACAGGAAAAGGCCTCTAATCTTTTATCTTCACAAGAATGATCTTCATTGTTAGAGCATGCAAGACAGGGAGAGGATGGGAAAGGACAGCTGGACACCCTGTGAGGCGATACAATCTTGACTCTGAAGCAGCACCCGTCAGGCTCTGAGAAAACCCAAGTCTGTGTGTACCCAGCAGAAACTCTGTGGGCTGCTCCGTGGCCTCGAGGCCAGCAGCTCCACCAGGGCTCAGCTCGACCTGGTTTAGGAGCCCACCAAGACTACAGCCCCTCTGCTGCTGGAATCTCCCCGAGAGGTCAACCTCTGCAGATGCACATTAAGACCCAGAAGTGCTGAAGTGGACATGCCTGCCATCTGGGCTCCTGGCTTCACCATGCCAATCTTGCCACATAGTTCTGGTCACTGCAAGGCTGGAAGCCAGGAGAGGACTGATTTCTCCCATAAGAACTTAGGCCTGTCTGCAAACAGCTTTCCACGCAGGCCTCAGCTGTGCTGAGGATGGAAGATTCTGTGACCACTGGCTGAGCATATTCTAACCTGGGTCTAGTGCTGCCAGCTCTTTGAGTTTTGCTATGATACAAAATAACTTTCTTTAAAAAACAAACAAACAACCCCCAAAGTTCTATATGAAACGTTATGTTGAGACCACAGGCCCTGGACTGGATCCCAGTGCTCATTACCTGGCCTCACACACCACCCACCAAATACTGGTTTGTGCTGGCACAAAATTTGTATATCCAAGCTCTGGCCAGAGCCCCAGGCTGGTGAATACCACCGAGCCACTCATTCCTGACATGCAAGCTAACACTCACCATCTGTCCACTCCCAACCTCCCACCTCAATACTGCTCTGTGCTTTCTTCCCCAAATTTCCTTCCAGCCATTCCTTTTCACCTCTCCAGAATTCCTATTCCATTTTATCATGCTCAGTAATAATTTAGAAAGCATTAAAAATGACACACAGTTGGTTGAAGTATCAACAAGTACTAAAGGGCAAATGATACAAAGCAATGGTTCCTGCTCTCCCCTCCTCTTCTTAAGGATTCTCTCCAGAGGACCCCGCCTTTAATTAGGATTCTTTTCTTTTTAAATTTATTTCAGAGAGGAAAAGAGAGGGAGAGAGAGGTAGAAACATCAATGACGAGAGAGAATCATTGATTGGCTGCCTCTTGTACATCCCCTATGGGCCTCCTGCATGCACTCTATTGGGGATCAAGCCTGCAACCCGGGTATGTGCTCTGACTGGGAATCAAACCCTGGTCTCCTGGTTCATGGGTCGTGGCTTAATCACTGAGCTAATTAATCACTGGCCGGGCTAATTAGGATTCTTTTCAGTTCTTCTGAGGGTTGCCTTTATATCACTAATATATATATATATTTTAATTTGTTCTTTCTTGATTTAGCCATGTTAGGCATTACTCCCTGACTTCCTGCTATAATAGAAAGTGATTCAGGCCATTACCCCCTCTCCCCTCTTCCAGTATAGTTATATCACTGTTTTTAGTGCCTCTGTTTGTGTCTATGTTGTTATCCTAAGGGTGATGGTGATAGAAAGATGCCAACAAAGACAGGAAAGGGATAGAACACCCTTAGCTACAGGGAGAAGAAGTGCCTGTTACCCACAACTGCAGAAGCAGGAGAAAATACAGTCATAGCTCACTGCATGGTAGCGTTTCAGGCCTCACAGCCTTTGATGCACCCCTGTTTGGGGGTGAAGTCAGTAGCTCGTGGGGAAGGCCTCCCCCCACTTTCATCAGGGTGAGGTATCTTGGGCTAAGGGAGAAGGAGTTTTGCTCTCAATCCGTGATTGTTCTAGAGACTGCCCAGCAGTGGCTGATAAATGGTAAAACCCTCCCGGTGCAATGCTGTGTGCTTCCTGTAAAGCAAAGCAGAAGGTCAGTTCTGGGACCTATCCCAGCTGGCCTGGGCTGCAGGCCTAGCTGAGGCACATTCCTGTAGCTACCTTTAGGAGGACAAATAATATACTTGTATCTTCATTTCTTGTTCTATCCCTTGTATTATCTTTTTCCACATTTTTTATTATGGAAATTTTTAAACTTTATAAAAACGTAGAGAGAATAGTGTAATGAATCCCATGTGTTCATAACCCAGCTTTAATAATGACCAGCTAATGGCCAATCATGTTTCATCCATACTCTACCCACTTTTCCCAGTGATATTATTTTGAAGCTAATCCCAGACTTTCTAGCATTTCATTCTTTTTAATATATATATATTTATTGATTTCAGAGAGGAAAGGAGAGGGAGAAAACGATAGAAACATCAATGTGAGAATCACTGATCAGCTGCCTCCTGCACGCCCTCTACTGGGGATCAAGCCTGCAACCCGGGCATATGCCCTGACTGGGAATTGAACCGTGACCGCCTGGTTCATAGGCTGACGCTCAACCACTGAGCCATGCTGCCAGGCTCATTTCATTCTTACATATTTCAATATAAACAGTATCTCCTAACTACCCTCTCTAAAATCAGGAATGTTTGTGTCCTCATCCTTTCCTTTTCTCCTGCCTCTCAACTCTTTTGACAAAATTCCAATCTAAAACAATTCAGTCATCAGCACCACACTGTGGAGACTGGGATGACAAATTCTTGGTCTCCAACCCAGCTAGTTCCTTAGCAGAGGTCAGCAATCACTCTGACAACATCAGAGAAAGCTGTCAGAGGACCTTTAAAGAAGTAATGCAAGTTACAAAAAAAGAGAAAGTTCTGATACCAAGCCTAAATCTCTTGTAACTCACAACTATGCATCTATCTAGCAACATTTATGGAGTGTCTACAACTGACTAACACTATGCTATAAACTGAGGGTACAGAAATGTAAAACACTGTCCTTGCCCTTAAGGGAATTTTTGTGTGGTGAAAACAAGACAAGTCTAGGTTGTGAAGGCGCAGATAAGGAAAGGAAGCTGCCATGGGCTATGTCTATGGGTCATCAGTGAAACCTTGCCCTGGGTTTCTAAACAGGAATTCTACCTGCAAACCGCAACTCCCTCCTGGCTCCTTCCAATCTATTCTCCAAACTGCTGCCAGAGGGGCCTTTCAAAAACACTGATCTTTGTCACTTTTTGGCTTAAAGCATTTTAATGACCGCCCCTCCCCCCCGTGGTTTTCAGACTACAGTTCAAATCCCTCATCAGAAACCTCCAGTCTCTTCATGACACCCTCTGCCTAACCCTCCAGCATCTTGCTCATAGGACGACCATAACTTCAGTTCTGCTAAACTCCTGTAGTTCTTGAAAGTGATTTGGCACGTCCTCTCCCCACTCACTCCCTGACCCCAGGTTCCTTAAGACTCAGCTCCGAAGTTACCCCTCCTCACTCAGACTCCGGCGACACAGGACACTCACTCCCTTCCCCACCCAGGAGCACAGTGCCTGACATAGCTCCTGCTATCCATCCATGGCTGCTGCTCTGAGCCAGAAACTCTGCTGAGTGCATGGACGTTAAAGGAAGCCTAGTGGGTCCTGGCTATGGAGAGCGCAAGAGAGAGGTCTGCTAGAGATGGGGATTTATCCATTTTAGCTATTGATGATGTTCACAGATGAGACTGTCCAGGGAGAAAGGTCCAGAGGAAACCCAAGGGAACAATGTCATGGAAACGCTCAGAAGAAACAGCCACAGATGAAAAGCAAAAGAGAGGAGACTTTCAAAAAAAAGGAATAATAGGTAATGATCATGATGAAAACCACAAGGCAGAACAAGAGCCTTGAATGCCACTTGAAGCAAGGAAATATTTATATTTTATGTAGTTTAGTTTTAAGTTATTTCATAGCTTTGTAATTCTTAAAATCCTTAAGGCACAGATATCTAACACCAGGATGTTTGTATATACATAGGCATCATTATTACACAATTACTACAAACATCAAAAGTATATCTGACACGATTCATAATATTCAAAGAGTGGAAACAACCCAAGTATCCATCAACAGATGAATGGATAAATAAAATGTGGTATGTCCATACAATGGAACATTATTCAATCTTAAAAAGGAATGAAGTACTGAAACATACTAAAAATGGATGAACCTTGAAAACACTGAGCTAAATGAAGAAGCCAGTCACAAAGGACCACATATTATGTGATTCAATTTATATGAAATGTCCAGAATAGGCAAATCCATAGAGACAAAAAGTAGACTGGTGGTTTTCAGAGGCTGAGGGGAGGGAGAAATGGGAAATGACTACTAATGGGCATGGGATTTCTTTTTTTAGGTGATGCAAATATTCTAAAATTGATGTGGTCATGGTTGCACAATTTTGTGAATATGTTAAAAAACACTACATTGTGCACTTTAAATGGGTGAACTGGATGGTATGTAAATTATATCTCAATAAAGCGTTTACTAAAAAAAGTATATCTGGGTCAATAAAAGTTTCATACATCCTTTGCTCAGTATAGCAATCCTGCTAGCTCCCATAAACATAACTCTAAAATCTAAACGAATGCCTGGTTCTCAATACAAATTCTGTTTTGCCTTCACTTGTGAACACTAGCCTCTTACATAAAGTAACAGATGAAACAGCCGGCATGGAGAGGGCTTTAATATTAGTTCCACATTACAATAACAACCTCTGTTGCAGAGCCAGTAACAAGCCAGAATCCCAGCTTCACTACCCCCCCCGCCCCCCCCGCCCCCCCTGCGCACATCTGTCTGACCATTCTCTACCTTGAATACCTATCCTCCCAAATGATGGTCCTGGCTGAGCTAGCTGAGTGCCTGCTCACTGGGGAGAACACCCAGGATCACATTCAGAAAGCAGGGCTGAGGGAGGGACGCTCACCCACAGGAGCAGCTGACCAGAAAACAGGCACAACTAGCTCCAACATACCCTCCACCCTCCTACACACAGGCTCTTTCAGGCTGGGTAGGTGTTTTTTTTAAACTGCATCTACAAAGACTTTTATAGTTAGTTTCAAATTCCCCCAGTTAGCAGTTACAGGTTTTGATCTGTTCCTAATTATGGAAAAGAGTCCTGGGATCAGTTCAGAGTGAAGGAACTCGAGTTTAGCATTACCGCTTTTAAAGCACCAATGTTTACATGAATTTCCGAGTACAGAATTAGATCTCCTCAGTTATTTTGCTTTAAAAAATGAGAAAGACAGAAAAGTTATTTTAGTGGCACTGAAAGCCATACTGAAATTGAACTGAATGGCCTACACTGCTGCGCCATTTAGACATCCTGGTTCTCTACATGTTTACTGAATCTGTACAGCCTCTAAGTGTGCATGTGTTTTGTGTTTAACAGCTAGCTGCATCTAGAAGAGCGAAGGCTCTGAGGAAAACAGGGCAATAAAGACACATATAGCTCCCTCTGTTGAGAACACGCCTGCCTCTGCCTAGGAAGACACAAGCGTAGCCCTCTGCCCAGCGCACATTCAGATACAGTCCCAAGTGCAGAGAACCAGTTGTGTAAAGAGACAGAACACGCAATGCTACAGGTCTAGTCACATGTTTGCAAATACCAAAGAACAAAAAGACACATTTTCAATAGAACTTACCTGCTTTTTCAAGGAACGCTTGGCAAGCTAAATGGTGAGCACGCCATCGTTTATTTTCAAAAGTGCTCCTGAATGCAGCTTTCATAAAGGGCTCTTACTCAAGTGAGTAATCCAGCCCAGGTAAAAGCACCAAAAAAAAAAAAAAAACACACCAGGCAGAAAATCAACATCTCTTTGATTCTTAAACTTAAAATTCGTACTTTTTAAAAGTAAGTGTGAGGAAGAGATCCCTCTGGAAGGAAATGCTCTAAAATCATTTCAGTGACTTTCAGAGGGTGGAGCAACAGGGCATGGGAAGGAAAAAAACTAGAACTCCGCATTGGCAACAGCTCGGCTATCTCCAGCACAAAAGCCTGTTTATGTGCACAGAACCCTCTTTCCAAATGGGAAAAACGTCAGCAGCATTAAGTCAAGATTTTCACCAAGATTCTTTAAAATATTAATTATTTCTTCAGTTATACGCTGAAGAACAAAGTCTGAAGTTCAACTAGATTCAGAATATCATGGGGTATGCCATTATGAAAACAATCTCACTTAAAACAAGTCAATAAATAACACGTACTAGAGCTCAAATCAAACATTTTACAAATGTATATGTTCTATAATTTGATACTGTTAGAAAATGCTACCAAACTGAAATTGTACTGGCTGGAGCCTAGAGCTCAACCTCTTTGGGGTCAGACAAGTTACCTAAACACCTGGTTGACGCCCAAGATTCCCACTATGTTAGTACGTACACCCTCCCCTAAAGCGTGGAGAGCCTGGCCTACTCAGATGACCCCTTTTAAAATAGGGTCTAGAGGTCAGAGTCAGAGAAAGGTGAAGCTTCAGTAAATCATATCTGTTTTGGGTATAAAATTTTTATTTTCAAATGTTATAGAAATAAAATCATGCAGAATGCCAATTTCTAATCCTCCTCCCCCCTCAGCAAAACTTTCTTGCAATCTATCCAACTTGTATCAATAGCTTGTTTCTTTTTATTGCTGAGTATTATTCCATGATATGCAGGTAGCACAATTTATTTATCCATTCACCTGCCAAATAATACCTGGCTTGTTTCCAGTTTAGGGCTATTATGAATGAAGCTGCTAAATACTTCCATATAGGTGCTATAAATGTTGGTGCACAGGTGTCTGTGTGCCAGTGTGGTTCAGTGGTTGAGTATCGACCTATGAACCAGGAGGTCACGGTTCGATTCCCGGTCAGGGCACATGCCTGGGTTGTGGGCTCGATCCCCAGTGGGGGGAGTGCAGGAGGCAGCCTATCAATCTCTCTCATCACTGATGTTTCTATCTCTCTCTCTCCCTTTCCCTTCCTCTCTGAAATCAATAAAAACGTATTTTTTTAAAAAAAATTTTCATTTCTCTTGGATAAATGCCCAGGAATGCAACTGCTGGGTTGTGTAATAAGAGCAAGTTTAGTTTTATAAGAAAATGCCAAACTATTTTCTAGAGTGGCTGTACCATCTTACTTTCCCACCAGCAATGTAAACACGATGCAATTTCTTGGCAACCTCTCTAGCATTTGGTATTATTACTTTCAATTTTAGCCATTTTGATAGGTGCATAGTGATATGTCATTGTGGTTTTGCTTTGCATTTCTTTAATAGCTTTTGATGCTAAATATATTTTCATGTGACTATATGACACTGGAGGCCTGGTGTCCTCTTGCAGTCAAGGAGCCCTTGGGGGATGTCCGACTGCCGGCTTAGGCCTGCTCCAGTTGGGACATCCTTAGTGCTGCCACTGCCACTGTGCTCACCAGCTGTGAGCCCGGCTTCTGGCTGAGTGGCGCTCCCCCTGTGGGAGCACACTGACCACCAGGGGGGCAGCTCCTGCATTGAGCATATGCCCCCTGGTGGTCAGTGTGCATCATAGCGACCTGTCATTCCACAGTTCAGTCAATTTGCATATTAGCCTTTTATTATATAGGACATGTATATCCTTTTTGGTGAAATGCTTCTTTATGTCTTTTATTCATTTTCTAGATGATGTTTGTTTTTTTTAATGAATTTTGAGGATTATTCTTTTTCTTTTTTTTTTTTAAATCCTCACCAAAGACATGCTCACTGATTTTACATGCTCCAACCAGGGATCAAACCCAAAATCTAGGTATATAGCCTGAACAGGAATCAAACCTGCAATCTTCTGATATATGGGATGACACTCCAACCAAGTCACACCAGCCTAGGTGAGAATTATCCTTATATTCCAGACATAAGTGCTTTGTCGGAACTATAGTTTGAAAATATTTTCTCTCAGTATGTAGCTTGTTTATTCATCCCCTTAACAGGTTCTTTCACAGAAGAAAACCTTTTTGTTTTGATGTCCAATTTATCAATTTTTCCTTTTATGGGTCATGTTTTTGTTGTCAAGTCTAAAAACCTTCTGCTATCCTTAAGATGTGAAGATTTTCTCCTAAAAGTTTTATAGCTTTGTTTTACGTTTAAATCTGTTGATTGATATTGAGTTAATCTTTATGTAAGAGAGTTGTGAGGTTTACGTCAAAGTTCGTTTTTTGCCTATGGTTGCCCAACTGTTCCACCATTACTTGTTGAAAAGGCAATCCTTCCTGCACTGAATTGTCTTTGCACTTTTGTCAAAAAACAGTTGGACATATTTATGTGGATCTATTTCAGGCTTTAGAATTCTATTCTGTGTCCATTCTATTGCGTGATCTGTGTTTATCCTCCAGCAGTAACCCAATGTTTTGGTTACTCTAGCTAAATAGTAAGCTTTAACATTGCATATAGTGATTCCTTCCACTTTACTCCTCTTTTTTAAAACTGTTATAGCTATTCTAGAATCTTTGTCTTTTCATATAAATTTTAGAATAAGCTTGTCTATATTTACAAAAAAAATCCTGCTATGGTGATTTTTATTTATTTTTAAAAGTTGCCTAAGAAATGTTACCTCTTCCCACCTTCCTTAATTAAACATTTATTTCTTTTGGTTAATCATCACCCAAGGATAGTTTTTCATTGATGTTTAGGGAGAGAGGGAAAGACAGATGGAAACATTGATGTGAGGAAAAACATTGATTGGTTGCCTCTTGCAGGAGCCCTGACCAGAGCCTGGGCTGTGGAGGAGCCTGCAACCAAGGTACGTGTCTTTGACTGGAATTGAACCTGGGACCCTTTGGTCTGCAGGCTGATGCTCTATCTACTGAGCAAAACTGGCTAGGGCATTGTTGTGATTTTTAAAACTATTTTTGTTGGGGTAAAATATATACTAGTATAAGATAAAAGTTACCATTTAACTGTTTTTAAGTGTATGATTCAGTATACTTAAGGACAGGTGATGCAAAGGTTAGATAAAAGGACAGTGTGAATAATTCTGTGTCAATACATTTGAAAAATATAAGAAATCAAAAATTATCTTAAGTTACTCAAACAGAAAGAGAAAATCCAAAATATCCTATAACTATTAAAGAAGTTGAATCAGTAGTTTAAAAAATCTCCTCATAGCCCTGGCCGGTGCCCTCAGTGGTTAGAGAGTCAGCTCATGCACTGAAGGGTCGCAGGTTTGTTCTAGGTCAAGGGCACATACCTGGGTTTCGGTTTCCTCCTGGCCTCCCGTCGGGGCATGTGCAGGAGGCAATCAGTCGATGTGTCTCTCTCACATTAATGTTTCTCCCTCTCTCCCTCCCTTCCACTCTCTCTGAAAAGCAATGGAAAAAATATCCTCATCTGAGGATTAAAAAAAAAATCTCCACATATAAAACACCAGAATCAAATGATTTTAAAGGACATCTATCAAGTATTCAAGGTTCATGTATTTTTTTATTATGATAGTGTTTTAAATTTTCTTTATTATTGAAAGTATTATAGATGTCCCTTTTTAAAGTTCATGTAATTTAATCTTATATAATCTTTTCCAGAAATGAGAAAGAAAACTCCGTGATTATTAAAGGTTAATTTAACCTTGATATAAAAACAATAACAAGGACAAGAAGGGAAAATTATCAGACTTTCTGACTCATGAAATAGATACTATGTTCTAACCAAAACATTAGCAAACTGAATACAGCAATACGTAAAGAAAATGACACATCATGCCCAAGTCGGGTTTATCCCAGGAATGCAAACGACTTCCTGGGACTTGGGCTTCTGCAACACAATGAATCTGTGGTGCCTGCCATTCAGAGACAAAGGAAGCACAGGGTTTGGGGCTAAGGTCACAAGAATGACTATGTGCTGAGTGCAGAGAGCCTGTGAATGTCCAGGTAGAGATGTCTAAGCAGCAACCAAGAGTACTTACTGGTCTGGAACTCAAGTATAAGCTGGGCTGAAGACAGAGCACTGAGAATCACCAGTAGTACCTACAAATGGGATGGAATTATCCAAAGAAACTGGGATGAAGACAGAAGAGAACCAACCTGAATCCCAGACAACCCAATGTTTAAAGAAGAGGATTGTCTAAAAAGACTGGCCAGAGAATCAGGGAAAGCAAGAACCAGGAAGGCAAGGAAGACAGTAACTCAAGTCACTTTACGAAGGAGAGGGGACTGGAGAATTCAGTCACCATTGTTCACTAAGACAGGGCAGTTTCAGGATGTGCTGAGGGGAGAAGGCAGACTGTTTTTGGCTGATGATGAATGAATAAAAGAAAATAGAAATAGGGAATGTGATCAATGCTTACAAGAAGGCTGGCTGAGGAGGGAAGCAGACTGTGCCAGAGAAAAGGGAGAAGCCAATTAGAGGATGAACTTGAAGACCATTCAGATAGGGTGGTGAGAAAAAATATAACACAGAGCCTATCCTCCACATTTCAGAATGGAAAAGATTGTTCTTTAGTCACAGCCCAGAGGCATGAACATACAACTACCAGAATTAGATTGCAAACCCATCCTAATTGATCTGTGAGAACTTGCTTCAGTTGACCATGCTTCTGAAATTCAGCAAACAGCCACAACCCTAGTCCAGTGACCATGCTCCTATGGCTAAAGGTGAACCCAGTCCCTGAAAGTCCATCCATCTGTAAATTCCACATTTACCCAAAATGAAGGGGGTAAAAGCAAAAAGTACTAAGGCCTTCCTTAAGGACAATTATAAAAAGCACAAACTTGGACCTTGGAAAAGGGGGAGTTCACTGGTCTGGAAAGAGAAAATGAGCAGAAGGATAAGAGCAGTGGCTGCAGCAGGTGACATGAATCCTTTCACATCCAAGTGTAAAAATCTGAGCTGTGGAAAGGCGACCTGAGTTGTACAGGAGCAAGCTACGACTCAAAGCCTCATCTGGTTGACTGTAAGGTCTAGGCTCTTTGATGTGAACTTATAGTGCATTTATATCCATCTTATTCATTCCAGAATTGAAGCTCTTTATGTAGCTCTACAAACTTTTACATGGCAAGTGCTAAATGAAGAAATTATAGTTATAATTATCAACTTTGTTACATGCCACCCTGCTTTCAAAAGTGCTGATAGCTTTCCTTCATGAGTGATTTACACCATCTCCACTACAATCTTCTATGGTATTCATGTGCTCAGCACTCCTTTCCTATAGATTTACAGAGGCAAAGTAATACTGTATACCTTGTTTACTGCAGGTTCCAAATTAGTGAATTTAGTCTCTACTAAAGAGAGTTCACCATGTCTGCCGATGAGACCAAAAAGCACATCTTACCTGAATTTTTTAAAAAATCTTTGAATTCTTTATTAGTTAAGGAATTACAAATGTGTCCTCATTCCCCGCCACTGTTACCTGAATTTTGATGGGCCAGGTGAAATTACTGACATAAACAAAGAAAGTGATATTCTGGTGGTTGCGAAAATCAAACTTCTCATTAGAGAAGCTATCTTTGTACTCCTTAATGTTGGTTTTCGAAACAACAGGCATTTCTTCTCCAGCCTGGGTTCCAGCTATTAGGAAGAAAAGAATAAAACAGAAGAGACTTTTTAGAGGGTATGGGGGGGGGGGGGCAGAATCTACCTTCATTAATAATAAGGATAATAGTTAGCATTTACTAAATACTTACTATGTCCCAGGAACAGCCTTTAAGAGCTCAATCTCATTTATTCTTAACAATAACTCTATTATCCTCATTTACAGATCAGGAAACTAAGGTTCAGAGAAACTAAGTAACTAACTTGGTTCAGGTCACACAGCCAGTAAGAAGTGGAGCTGGGATTTGAAGCTGGGAAGGCTGATATACAAGCCCGTGCCCTTAATTAGAATGGTTTTACTAAGAATCCCTGCAATTCCCTTCCACGCTGCACATGGCCATGAAAATACAGATAGCACTAGAGTCCTATTAACAACAATGACATCCACTCTGCCCATAACACTTCAATTGCTCTGCATTTTCCCTTTATACCTACTTGTCAGTGCTCCATACCGCCCCTCCCAGGGACGCTGATTCACCACTCACTTCCTAACTAACAGCATCCTCAAGTCTCAACAGTGGCAGGGAGGACAAGCTCTAAACGTCACTCAGTCCCTTCTGCCACCAGCTACAACTGTATGTAAGTCCCCCCAATGTGGTATAATGCATCCTATTCCAAAGTCCCTCAACATTCCATATTCCCCCCTTGCCGGGAATTCTAGTGTCTATAAAGATTCATTAAATAGATTTTCCCTATGTCTGAATCAAATCCTGTGATTGGAGCCCAGACTGTCAGGTTCTCATTGAGACAGTCATTGTAAATCATCATATGCTCAGAGATGCTGCCTTTCTCAAGATAAATGCTCCAATAATTCAGACCTTTTCTTAAAAGTCTCTCATCCCTGCAAGTTTCTGAATCTTTTCTGAATTCTAGACAGTCTTTTAAGACATGATAAACATAAAGTGCCGTGCAAAGATAATGATTTTATCTTGCTTCAGTCTAATTGGTTGTGTTTTAACAAAAAATCAAAGACCAAACAATAACAACAACAACAAAAAACTCAAAACAAAAAAACAGTATTGTATAGTAATAGTAATGATGAAACATTTAGTGAGACTTTACCGTGTTTCAAGTACTACTTTGAGTAGTTTGTTTATGATCTCATTTGTTTAATTCTCACAACACTCTGCATGGCTAGGTGTTTTTTATGAGGAAACTGGGTCCGAAAGCTTAAGTAATTTGCCCAACAGTACAGTAACAGGTAGAATTCAAACCCAGGTCTGTCAAGCTATGCTCTTAACCACTACATAAGGTCCGCCCTTTACTGTTTTAGCAGATTTTTTGCCCCAGCACATCTTCTTTAGTGACTCATAGTAAGATAAACAAGATAGTTTTAATCTCCAAAGTACATTTCCCTGTACCTACTAAAATCTCATTCTATTTTAAATGTTTCCATTTCTTGAAACTTTGAGTCATTTGCCTTTTTCACTTCTGAAGCACTGATGAGGATGATGATGGCAGTGCCAGAACAGCAGCTGCAGCAATGCTATTGGTGGTGGTAGTGGGGCAGGGTAGTGAGCATGTACTGAGCCTGACATATGGTAGGCACTGGCATGTAGAACCTAATTTAATCTATACAACACTTCTCTTTACAACAAATAACCCTAAAATCTAGGGAAGGATTTAGACATTTGCTCAAGGCTCCCAGCTAGTAAGCGGCAAAGCAGGGTTTCAAACCCATCTGTCTCTCTCCAGAACCCCTTTTCTCAACTCCTACATCACGGTTCTTAATCTATTATCTTCACGCAGAAGGTCTTCACTAGGTAAGTTTTTTACCTGTGAAACTGGCGGCCCAGGTGATGTTGAGATTGAAGTTTTTGGAAGCATTGATGAACATGTCCAAGTCCCTGTTTTGCTGATGAGAGGTACAGATAATTAGGAAAGTAATTAGAACAGTTTCCAGATTTTAAAATAATGCAATAATTACATTTTATTACTTTTACCCTTCTTAATTACAAAGCAGATATTTTACGTCTTAATAGAAACTGACATTTATAGATTAGTAAAATTTCTAACCAATATAATATACTCCCAAAACATTTGATTTCTCTCCCATAAAAATACATGGAATTGAATGATTTATCAAATGCCTAACTCCATGAAAAATATATCTTTAAAAAAACAGCCTCGCCAGACAACAATGACTTACATCCTGTGACCTATGTTAGGGAAATCAGCCTCCTAAGAAACCTCTGGGCAGCCGTTTCAAACGTCTGGATATAAAATACTTGATCAAGGGTCCCACTTTAAATGTATTTATAAATTCAGTCTATGTACTTCTGAACTAATAGATTATATACAGTGTCAAGTTCTCCAAAATGGAAATGGTTTTTAAAAAAGTAAACAAAGCTGAAATAAACTAAATGAAAACATAATTTGATGGTATTCATTCATGATTTGACCATTTTTCTCTAACTAAAAATATTATTTCAAATAGAGAAAGATGACTAAATGTATTTTATTAACTTTGAAAATCTTGTTTACCACTTCGAGATATAGCAAGTTGAAAAGCTAGTTTAACTTATTTTGATATTTTGGTTTTAGTGACTGAAAAAATATCTGCGAGAATGGTGTTGTGGCAACTGGGAGAAGTATACTGTTAGCCGTGCTGGGTAAATTTTAATACTAATTTTTACTTTTTACTGACATTTGTCGAAGAATTATTTTTTGCAAATAAATCAGATTTTGTATTTTTACATTTTACAAATGGATCCAATCCTG
>NW_006286587.1:1569978-1586016 GCF_000327345.1 Myotis davidii | reverse complement strand
TTCATTTTGTAATACCACAAAACATTAGAAAATTAAGATTTTTAAGGGTGTTGTTTTAATAGTTTCTACAGGACAAAACTTCAATGGAAACATTTTCAAAATGGAATCTCCAAACAGAAGTTTCCCTCACAAAGCAGTTATCGTCTCATTTATTAATAAAACCTCACTGTCCCCTTGAAGGGGCAGCTCAAATGCTTAATTTTAGTATTTGTTGGCAGCACACTACTAACAAGTACTTATTCCACAGAAAGGCCAATAAATGTGGAACCTAGTGCTTTTTTAAAAGATAGAAGATACATACTGGATACCTCTATTAAATATTCATAAGGTAAACAGGCAGGTCCAAAGGTTTTCATGGTCACTGCCCACATTGCTAAGAAGTATTACCAAGAGCCTACTTGCTTATTTAAAATAAAATTAACAACATCAATTACATCCTGAAAGACTGAGCGCTTCAACCACTTGCCTATGAGTAAGTTTAGTAAATAAATTTTGTATTTCGTCCTTTTGCTATAACCTTATCCTAAAATCTTTTTTCAAAATTCCATTTAACATAGCCCCTGAAATGATATGCCTACACAGATTTCCCACGAACTATTTTCATTTAAAGTACATTGATGAGAAATAAGAAACTTCTAAGGAGGCTCCTAAGTAATTTATCATCAAGTTTAGAAAAATTGCATTATGTATTGGAGTGGGTAATGAATAACTTTATATTTCACTGAAGAAATTGTGTAGATGTGTCTTTATGTTCTAGATCAGGGGTGGGCAAACTTTTTGACTCGAGGGCCACATGGGTTCTTAAACTGGACCGGAGGGCCGGAACAAAAGCATGGATGGAGTGTTTGTGTGAACTAATATAAATTCAAAGTAAACATCATTACATAAAAGGGTAAGGTCTTTTTTTTTTAGTTTTATTTATTTCAAACGGGCCGGATCCGGTCCGCGGGCCGTAGTTTGCCCACGGCTGTTCTAGATGCTTCACTTTTAAATGTCATGTTGTGTTGGCACCCTTCTACCACTAGGAAATACCTTATGGCAAGATGGGGTTCATTATTAACGTCAGTAGATATAAATCCATGTTTCAAATAGTCATCTTAATAATTTCAATTATTTCTGGATAACTTCTTGTTGGGAATAACTAAACCTTCGCTGTTTTTACCTCCACGCGAATGAGGCTAACAACTTATTCTATGAGAAGTGTCACCTCTGCCACCTCCCTTGACCACTGGTATTGATTTCAATCTGCAGTTTCTTGGTGAGTACTTTTTAAGCCTCTGATCTACTTTGAGAGAGTAAATCTAGGCTTTGCGATCTGCCCCTCTGATGGGGGAGTTTCCCTTGTAGTCTCTTCTCCTTTTCTGTCAGGGATGCAATGGGCTGATGGGCAAATCAAGTATGTGTGGAGTCAGTGTCAGTCTGTGTATCTAATACTGGTAAATCTTAAAACCGTTCCTGCCTTTTAGGTGGAAAGGCGATAAAATGTAGATCTAACATTTCTTCCCTGTACCTCTAAACATCATCCTGTGTGCTCCACTCTGGAGACCACTGTTAAGGCAGTGCTTTTATCCATAATGACAAAAATAAAAAAGACTTTTAAATCTTACTTCATCAGGTGTAGCCACAAAATTGATGGCTGTGTAATAGCGGTCATCCTCCTGGGACAGGCTAAAGGTGAACTGATAGTCAATAAGAAGGGTATCTATGATAAGAAAGACACGTGTATTTAAGAGTTGAAGTAAAACAAAATAGGTCTCTAGAAACACACCTTGATTATCTCATAAATATTCAATACCAGGAAAGCACTTTTGGCTCACTTATACCCGGGGACTGGAGGTTTTTCAAAGGAAATCAAGGGCAGTATCATTTTGTTTGGATATACCCACCAAACCCTTCTTATACCATTATCCTGGTTGAGATTTTAAGCTCCAACCTAACCTACCTACAAATATTAATTGAACATCTATTTATTACAAGCTAGGCTGTACTTAAGCATATACTAGTAATGTTATAAATGGGGAGATGTTGGCAATTTTATTTTTAAATGTTTAATAAACTGCCATATGGTTTTCCAAAGTGGCTATACTATTTCACATTCCCACAAAGAATAGCCAATTGTCTGGTTTTGGCACAGTATCAAAGCATAATATCCATAATTATGTGAAAAGGTAATTAAAATATTCCATTTTCCAACTATATGTCTGGTGAGGCCAGGCTTTTCTCATGAATGTAGGGGCAGATATGAGACTCCAGTTGTCTTCTCTAAATCCACAGTATTGGCTTTTGAGTCTAGTCATTCTAGGAGTGTATCTCACTGTAGTTTTAATACATATATTCCAAATGTCTAGTGTTACCCATTTATTCATGTGCTTATTGGCCATCTATAATAATAAAAGCATAATATGCTAATTATACTGGACAGCCAAACAACCTTCCGGACGAAGCTGGGGCTGTGAGGACCGAGCACCTTGCATGAATTTCATGCATCGGGCCTCCAGTTTATATATATTCTTTGGTGAAATGTCTATTCAAATCTTTGCCTGTTCTTAACTGGAACTGTCTCCTTATTCAATTGTAAGAGTTCTTCATATATTCTGGATATAAGACCTTTATCAAATATATGCTTTGCACCCAGCCGCAGTGGCTCAATGGTTGAGTGTCGACCTATGAACCAGGAGGTCATGGTTCAATTCTGGATGAGAGCACATGCCTGGGTTGCAGGCTCGATCCCCAGTGGGGGGCATGCAGGAGGCAGCCGAGCAATGATTCTCTCTCATAATTGATGTTTCTATTTCTTTCTCCCTCTCCCTTCCTCTTTAAAGTCAATAAAAATATATTCTAGAAAAAAATTTTAAAACTATATATACTTTGCAATATTTTCTAGCCTGTGGCTTTTTTTATTTAAAAAAATTTTTTTTATCTTTAAATTCTTTATTAGTTAAGGAATTACAAATGTGTCTTCATTCCCCCCCATTAACCCCCATCCCCCCCAACTCATAAAAATTTTTGTTTTAAATAAACATCTATGTGAGAGAAAAAAACATCAATTGTCTGTCTCTGATATGTGCTCCTACCAGATGCAATCCAGGTTTGCGCCCTGACTGGGAAGTGAACCTGCCACTTTTTGGTTATGGGACAATGCTCCAACCTACTGAGCCACACCAGCCAGGGCTTATTTTTTAATGGTGTTTTTAAAATACAAGTTTTAAATTTTGGTAAGTCCTAATAACTTTTTCTTTTATAAATTGTGCTTTTGGAATCATATCTAAGAACTCTTTTCCCAAGGTCATAAAGTTTTTCTCTTTTCTCCTAGGGGAAAAATTTTTTACCCTATAAAGTATCTATATACTACTATATTACATTTATAGGTTCCAGCTGGACACGAATTTTGAGGGGACACTATTCAACCCAGGAAAGCAAGTATGTAATTAGAGTGTATATGCTAAACATTAACTCATTTTTCTCTGGTTCCATAATCTGGCCTGCTATGTGGGTTCTGGAAGACAATGTATTTACCCACAATGACCTGGTCACTTTGCCAGATTTACCTTTCAGTATAAGTTAATCATTAGAGATTTCATTTTATATATTAGTTCCTAAAGAGGTGGGTAAGCCAAATCAGTTTCAGAGAGAATGATAACTTCAGCTATATTTTAAGATAAAAAAATACTTTTATTGATTTCAGAGGGGAGAGGGAGAGAGAGACAGAAACATCAATTATGAGAGAGAATCACTGATCGGCTGCCTCCTGCACACATATATATTTTACCTATGTCCTAAAATAAGAAATATGGTGACCCCAACTAGGTAATGGCAAATGAAACAATGTTTCCAGGGAACATAAGCAAAAAACCCCAGAGATATATATATCTCTGTACTCTTCCCTGATATCTGCTATGGAGAAACTAACAAAAACTATAATCACAATTAAAGTAGTTTAAAATTGTGCTCATATATGTATTGAACTTAATAGAATGTAAGCACACCAAAAAAGAGGACACTTCCATGGATCATTGCTATATTCCTACAGCACTTACCATTCCCAAACAATGTTAAAGACGATAATGAAGTTTTACTGAACTACTTTGCTTCTAGACAGACAAGAATTACAAAAACACTTACAATAACATGTTCCTTTGAGAGGGTTTCCCTGGTATCGATTTTCTACTTCACAGCTAGGGGGGGGAAAAATGAAGATTATTTTCTATTGCTTTTAAAAGAGAATCTACATTCATTTTAAAATCAAGTAGACCCTTTAATATAAACTACCATTTTTGAGTCAGTACATATAATTACATTCTTCACTGTTATTCAAATCAAGTGAACTAACAAGAATTTGCATTTATTTTTAATGCTGACTGCCCATGAGTTCATACAACCACCAACTGAGAAACCTTTGCCAAACAAATGAGAGAAACCCAAATATATCTAGATCCTACTTATAATCATGAAAAACACATTTTTACTTTTATATGAACTATTCTTTTAAAAGTGCAGTTAAAACATTTTTCATATATTCATTTTCACCTCTTTCCTATTCTCCCTGGATAAACGGACCCTGTTCTTTAAAGACAAGTAAAAGAAGGCTAAACACAAAAAACCTTTTTAAAAAAAAACACACAAACCTGGGACATAGTTCACCAGTCTAGAGAAAAAATAAGTTCTAGTTAAAAAAAAAATTATTAATTTCCTCATAGGTATTATCTATGAACATCAGCAAAACCATTGAGGCAAGCACAATAGCTATGAACTATGGAAAAAGAAGGGGAAAGCTTGGGTCAAGCATTTACCTAGATAAATAATACAGGGATATGTGTCCTTTTATAAAGGGTGATTAACAGCACTTGTTTATACCTAAATCTCTTAAAAAGAAAGTCTTTCACTGGGCCTATTCCCCATTTCTTTGCTGTGTATCAAACTGAGGACAGGAGTGATTAATTTTGCTCTATAACATTTTTTCTGTTTAAAGAAACCTGGACTCAAAAATTAAATTTGACCTTTGATTATACTTTTCTTCACGTACTGGTTTCAGGGCAGCATAAAACCAATAAACGTATATGCACTAATGTAAACTAGAAAATGTAGACAGAGCATTTCCCTCCTGAACACCACTATCAAGCCTCAATCACTGGTTACATAACTTTGCTTACCAATGACACATCTGCTTGCATCAGCTCAATATTTTGATACTACTAAACATTTCTAAGTCTCTTCTTGAGAGAATGAGTAAACCTGGAGCATGTGTTTTATGAGGTTTTCTGGTGAGGCAGACAGAAATGTATGAATTCGAGAACAATATCTCTTCTTTCAACATCCCAGGACATTAAAAACAATTACTGTTAGTCCCACTATTGAAAGAGGTGGAAACAGATTCAGCACAGTTAAGTGAGTCACCTCAAGAGGACCCCGCTCAGTGGAGGCACAGCCAGGACTGAAACCCCACATCTGCTTGCATCCTCATAGGTGGGGACCCCAGACTCTCCCTTGGAAGATGTCTCATCTCCTTCATCAAGGAAAATGCTAGAACAGGGTAGGATGTGTTAAAGGCCAGAGAGGATCACCTCCACTATCAGACAACCAAAATGCCAAATAAAATACTGTCTGGGAATACCAGCTCTTCCAACTCTCTTTCGAAAAAGGGTTCAATCTCCTGACATGACAAAAACCGAGTACTGGCTGAAGTTAGACAACTATTCCAAGTCAGCAACCCAGGGAATGTCAGAGTTATTAAGGAACTGCTGCTAAACTGATGACCTACTCACTATGGAGGTTGTCCAAGTTAGACCTGTCTGAAGTAGAAAGGGCAAAATTCCAAATCAATCAACTTGGGATCCCTTAGAGCCCATGGCAACAAGGCATCAACCCAGATGACCTGGGTCAATCACTAAACCCAGGCATGGCCTGTGGCAGAGGTCCTGGGAGGGTGGTACTCACAGCTGGCACTCGTCCCCCTTGACGCCCTTGGTGGTGCAGAAGCACTTGCCCGAGTTGGTATTGCACAGTGATGCGTGACCATTGCACTTACATACTGGAAGGAGGAAAAGGAATGTTGGTCACAACTGGCTTAAAAGATTACTATCAGACACTTTTTCTAAAACAACTAAATTAATATCAATTGGATTTGACATGAAAGATTAAAATTAAAGCATTTAATAAGTAAGATTCTTTTTTTCAGCTAATGATTTATCTCAAATAATGTAAAGGCAACATTAAAGGAACCAAGTCAAAGGACAGGAGGAAAGTCATTTCCACCACCATCTGAAGCAATCCCAATTTTTATCTTTTTAATAGACTGTGTTTTCCACTATTACAATTCTTCTATTCATTCAATAAACATTTAATGGAGTGTCTCTAGTGTGCCAGTCGCTGGGTATGAGGACAGAGACACAGTCCCTGCCCCCATGGAGATGTTCTGAGTGATGACAGTCTGAGGGGAGGGTTG
Organism: Myotis davidii; assembly: GCF_000327345.1. Classification (NCBI taxonomy): domain Eukaryota; kingdom Metazoa; phylum Chordata; class Mammalia; order Chiroptera; family Vespertilionidae; genus Myotis; species Myotis davidii. The sequence continues at coordinate 1,579,574 of NW_006286587.1, read as the reverse complement.
GTCAGGCTGCACTCAGCCTCAGCTGAGGTGCCTTCTCCACATGGTCACATTTCAAACCCCACTAGGGCTCAGAAGCAGGGTGGGATTCCAATGGCAGGTTGGTGTTTCAGAGGCTATTCAGGACTCACCAGCCTTCCTTGCCTTCTTCTTGGCCTCCATTAAAAACTACTCCTGTCACTTCTCTCCTCTAGCCATCAACATCTCTATACCTTTTTTTAATCCAGCACACTAGAGGCCTGGTGTATGAAATTCACACACAAGTAGGGTCCCTAGGCCTGGCCAGTGATCAGGGTCGATCGGGGTCTTCCGGCTGCTGGCCGGGGCCTTCCTTCCTCTAGCTGCTGGTTGCTGGCTGGGGCCTTCCTTCATTCTGCGCTACCCCCTGGTGGTCAGTGTACATCATAGCGAGCAGTCGAACTCCTGGTCAGTCAAACCCGTGAGGGGACAATTTGCATATTGGCCTTTTATCTTACATAATAAAAGGCCAATATGCAAATTGACCAAACGGCAGACCGACCAGTCACTATGATGCACACTGACCACCAGGGGGCAGATACTCAACACAGGAGCTGCCCCCTGGTGGTCAGTGTGCTCCCACAGGGGGCTGGCTGGTGAGCACAGTGGTGGTGGTGGTGGTAGCCTCTCCTGCCTCCCTGGCAGCGCTAAGGATGTCTGACTGATGGCTTAGGCCTGCTTCCCACACGAAGCTGTCAGTGGGACATCCCCAAGGGCTCCTGGACTATGAGAGGGCACAGGCCAGGCTGAGGGACACCGCCCCCCCTCCCCCCGCCAAGTGCATGAATTTCATGCACTGGGTCTCTAGTCCTATCTAATAATAAACAAACATGGTAATTAACCGTACCTTCGCTACTATCACCATTGCTGGATCAGCACAATATGCAAATTAACCGCCAACAAAGATGGTGGCTAATTTGCATAATGCAGGCAGGGTGGGACACCGGGAGCCACCATCCAAGTCCACATGTGCAACCCCAGGAGCCACCGGAAAGCCAGGCCACAGGCAAGGCGGCCCCCTGGGACCCAGGAGCCCGTCAGCGAGGTCTGCAGGTGAAGCAGCGATCAAGCTATGAGGGAGAGGGTGGGGGGCGGAAGGAGCTACAGGAGCAGCTCTGGCCAGAGACTGAAGACTCTGGCCGGAGCGAGGAGCAAAGACTGAAGGCTCCAGCCACAGAGCAAAGACTGTGTCCAGAGCAAAGATGGAAGGCGGTGGCCAGAGTGAAGGTCTGGGTCCCGGGTGCCAGAGGAAAACTGGTGCTGGCAGCCAGGGGAAAGAAGGCCTATTGCACGAATCTGCGTGCAACAGGACTCTAGTCTATATAATAAAAGCCTAAGTGGCCGTTATGGCGGAATGACTAGAATGACCGGTCACTTGACGCGCACTGACCACCAGGGGGCAGACATCAACACAGGAGCTCCCCCCTGGTGGTCAGTGTGCTCCCACAAAGGGAGCACTGCTCAGCCAGAAGCCGGGCTCATAGCTGGTGAGCATAGCAACGGTGGTGGGAGCCTCTCCTGCCTCTGCGGCAGCACTAAGGAGCAGTGAGCCCAGCAGTAAGGAGCAAGCCTCTAGTATAGGATAAGTATGAGATATGATAAATTTTATGTGTTAGTTGAAATAAGTGAGTTTTTTTGCTCAATTCCTTTTCATTTTACACCCTGTTTTTCTGTGAATAAAATTAAAGGCATTAGGCTGGAGATAGGTGCACTTTTAAAATAAATTTTGCAGAGAAAAAAATCACCCAAAGAAATCTGTGAAACAGAATAGTAAAGCTGTTAAGAGAATGGATGCATATTCAGAAACATGAGTGTTCAACTGCTGGCTCAGTTGAGTATGGAGAGGGGAGTACAGTATATTAACAAAAAAGCAAAGGCCTGAAGTCAGTTTGCCTGGGTTTGAATACAGACCACTCCACTTAGCTCCTTTGTAACTTCGGGCACGATATTTAGCTCCTTTAAGTCTCTGTTTTTGCATCTATAGGATGGGTATGATAATAGTACCTGTCTCTTGGACTGTTGTGAAAACTAAATGAGATAATACATGAATGAAACATAGTAAGCATTCAATAAATCACGGTTATTATCCTTAGCTTAAGGATTTTATAATTATAAGAGGAAAACATAAAAGACTTAGTGCCACTCACAGTATTTTAAAATCATGCTTTCTATTGTGGATTGAGACCCTAAAAAATAAAATTAGCTCTAAGTTATGGACAATAGTACTCAGGCCCCACAACTGCTACAGAGCAGAACGTATTTTCCTAGATGGCTGATGAAGATCTGGGGATGAAGACAAGGCATAGATCCAGCAGACCTGGCTATTGGTACAGGCGCTGGGAGGCACAACCAGGCCGAGTAGTTAAAGTTACACATCCTGGATGTGGTTCCCATCTTGCAGTAAGAAGTTGGGCAGATAGGTTCCTTCATCACAGGGATAATAAAAGCCCCTACGTCTCGGGTGGCTGCCAGCACGATGCCTTGCACACAATTATCAATAGGTTTAGGTGCTCTGATTACTGTCTAATGGATGGAGTCTATTCATAGGAGTAGAAAAATACTTTTACTGAAGATTTTTTAATCTGAGCAAGAAATTTTATTTAAGAGTGGTAGAAAATGACATTAGAAAAGTAGTAATAATTATTCACATCTACTGAGTGATGACTATGTGTCATGCATTTTCTGACTGCTTCCATTCCAACATCCCCATATTTGCAGATGAGGAAACTGAACCCCAGCAAGGTTAAGGGATATACTGCTAGGACACAGCTCTCTCCTGGCTGCTCTGGGATCAGACCTTTCTCAAGAGCCATGTGAAGGAGCTTGGAGGCAGAGTTAGGTTTGGCCTGTACCCACCAGCCACTAGCTCTGTAAGCTTTTGAGAAAGCAGAGGGGAAGACTAATTTACTATGAAACCTTTTTAAAAAATATTCACACACTTTCATGTGCCCCTGTCCAGATGTCTGGGAAACAAGAGCTTGGGAGCATCCCTCCCAGGCCGTGGGGAGGGGGTGTCTTCTTGATGTGCACTACTAATTTTAACAACCAAATGAGCGGAGATTTTCTTTTCTTATTATTTTCCTGCTCAGAACCTGAAAAGTCTTTTCATGGAAACTAGAACAAACCAAAAATAAGTTCATTGGTATCACTGGTCACTTATAAAAAACATAATTTATATTCTAACAATAAAATGTCCTGTTGCTTACAGAAATCTATTTGACATGCATGGGGAAATGTGGGACTATTTAAATATTTAAAACACACTAGAAGTACTGACTGAGGAATCCAGCTTCTGGTTAAAAACCTACATGCATTTTTTTCCAACCATAGCCTTTCCCTGCAGGCCTTAGAGGGAAAGCTGCCCTCCCACACCAGCCTGGGTGGAAGTCTCTGAGGGGAGTTGCAGCCAAAGTGTCAGGAACCCCTGGTTGGCCACCTCTTTCACATATTTGCATTCCAAATTCAGATGCCTTCATTCCTCCATCTCCTTATCTGAGGCCTGGGGCAGAGGTCATCTTCAGACCTCTGCTGAGCTTCTTCATGGGGGAGGAGAGGAAAGCCTTGAAGACACTTTCTCCACTCTATCCCCAGGGCTTTCCCACTCCCAGCCCTTCCTCTTCACCCTCCCTCCCCAACCAGGGTCCATAAGAGGCTTTTGCTGAGCCTTTTGTCTGGGTTCCCTCAATAGTCCAAAGACCACCCCCACCTCCACCCCCTGCTTATGCTCATCTAACCTGACACTCAACCGGTGCGCCATTCCAGGAGGCAACATAGAACAGATGGAGTTAATGCATTCTCCACTTTAAGCCTCTTTCTTGTATGACTTAAGAAATACAGTATCCAAAACCAATTGGCTTCTCCTTTTAGATATTCAAGTCAAAGAGAAGCACTGTGTTACATCTGGGTTGCAGTCAGTAATCCTGATGGATGGATTTGACTTACACTGACATTTCCCCCCATTGGTGGGATCACCATAGAAGCCAGATATGCAGGTCTCGCAGTGCTTGCCCGTGGTCAGGTTCTCACACTTCTCACAGATACTCTGATTAATGCATTTGCTGTGGCCATTGCACTGGCAAGCTGAAAGAAAAATAATTTTTTTGGTCCCATTGTACAACTGATGGAGTATGTTCCACAAGATTATTTGCAACTATCTAAGTTCCTTATTGCCTCTAAATACAAAATCATTGAAACCGGCTCATTAAAAACTAGTTTGAAAAAGAGCTAGTGTGTGAAATTCAGAAATATACCACAGCAAGAAGAAAGTCCATAGCCAGTAAAAACAATAATTTTTGTAGCTATTCACTGTAAAAACCATGTCTGCTTATGGTACTTAAAATTTGAAAGCTGTAAGGGAGGCAGGAAAATTACATACACTTCCACAATCCAGATATCACTGTTCACATTTGGAATTTTTCCTTCCAGTATTTTTTAAAATATATTTTTATTGATTTGAAAGAGAGGAAGGGAGAGGGATAGAAACATAGATGTGAGAGAGACACATCAATTGGTTGCCTCCCACACATGCCCTGATCAACCAGGGCCGAGGACTGAGCCTGCAACCAAGATAAGTGCTCTTGACCTTTCAGTCCACAGGCCGATGCTCTAACCACTGAGCAAACAGGTTAGGGTGTAAACAGTTTTACTGAGATATAAGTGACATATAACATTGTGTAAGTTTAAGGTATACAACATATTGCTCTGATACACTTATATATTGCCAAATGATTACTATCATAGCATTAGCTAACACCTGGATCACATCACATAATTATCATTTTTGTGTGTGTATGAGAACATTTAATATTTACTTTTTTGCAACTTTTGCAGGTCTTTCTTGCCTGATCAGCATGATACAGTTTTTTACTATCTCAGAAACTATCCATAGCCGGTACCTGTTTTGTTTACCACCTGTAGGTCAGCGGTTCTCAACCTGTGGGTCGCGACCCCTTTGGCGGTCAAACAACCCTTTCACAGGGGTCGCCTAAGACTGTCCTGCATATCAGATATTTACATTATGATTCATAACAGCAGCAACATATTATGAAGTAGCAACGAAAATAATTTTATGGTTGGGTCGCAACATGAGAAACTGTATTTAAAGGGCCAGAAGATTGAGAACCACTGCTGTAGGTATTTGAGTTGTTCTATACAGACTACAGCTGAAAAACCTAAAAATGACTACATTAGTTATGACTGCACCAAAATTACTTTGGATGTATGGGATATACATGTTGTTCCTGTGAAGATGGGTAGTCCTCCCTTAGTATCTACTGATGCTAAAGTCCTTTAGTCAGCCTTACATTCTATGGATACAAAACCCATGGAGGGCCAACTATACAGCAAAAGAGCAAAGCATAACACACACAAAATGTAATACCCAAAATCATTTACAAAAAACAATCTGTTCAATATAAAAAGACTAAAAAAAAAAAAAGACTGAACAAATGTGTCTCTCTTCCCCTTCAAAACTACACTGAAAGATTAAATTAACAGGAGTATGGGATAAGAGGAAAAGATGTTATCAGAAGTATCGGGAGATACTTCTAAAGTATTGAGGAATTTCCAGAAATTGTAAAACAGATATGGTCAATCTGACCAAACAATGGGAGTTCAGACACCTGTATCCTAATCCTAATATAGGAGAAGCGGGGACTGACAAAGTGACAACATACACTTTATCACTTGACACCTAAATAATCCAACAGAGGCTGGCAGCCAGAACTGGCCTCGGGAAAGTGATGAATAGCAGGAAGTACTTCACGACCTGCTCAACAGCTGGCTGACGCATCTGTCCGAGGCTGCAGTAGGAAAGAACAGTTCTGTGGAGTGAGTTGGGGGTCAGAAAGAAAAACCAGGGCAATGCCCCAGCTATCTTCAGGTCACCATAACATCCTAGAGTGGGGAGACACTTGGCACAACCATGACCATGACCATGCCAAATGCATCCAGGCACTTGGTCTATTACTCCCTCCTTCTTCCACTGAAGGAGGAAAGCAGACCACTCAACAACAGTCAGAGCACACCAGAACTGGAGAGACCTCTGGCTGGCTAGTCCGCTTCTCCCTTAGGATATCACACCACACCTTCTCAACAGCTCAGTGTACCCAATAGTGATAAATTCAGATAATCCTAAAGATAAATACAAATCAACCTTAAACAGTAATCAGTATAAGAAAATCATCAATGTAAAGGCACTACCTGGATAAACACAACGAGCAACTAACCTTGAGGGAAAGGCTGATGCAAGAAACTTAAGAGAATGAAAAATACTAATTTTAGTATTTGAAAGAGACAAGAGATTATTGTATTCATAAAATAAGCAAGCAAGCTCTGAAAAAAACCTCATATTTAGAGAATTTGCAAAATGAAAAAGGATAAAACAAAATTAGACACGAAACAGAAAATCCTCAATAGGTTAAACAGAACATACATCTTCAAGAAAAGAAGCTATCTTCAAGAACATATTATGAACAACTGTATGCCAACATTTGATTACTTAGAGGAAATAGACAAATTCCTAGAAAAAACACAGATTACCAAAACTGACTCAAGCAGAAATAGAAATCTGAATAGACCTGTAATAAATGATAAGTTTAAATTAATAATCAAAGATCTTCCCACAAAGAAAAGTCCAAGCCAGATGGCTTCACTGATGAATTCTATCAATACTTAAAGAATTAATGCCAATCCTTTGCAATCTTATTAAACAGAAAAGGGGGAATATTTCCCAACTCACTCTATGAAGCCAATACTAGCCTGATACCAAAACCAGTCATCACAAGCAAGCTATAGAACAGACCCATATCCCTCATGAATAAAAGATACAAAATCCCCAACTAGCAAAATGAATCCAGCAACACACTGAAAAGGATTATGCAACATCAGCAAATGGCTTTATCCCAAAAATGCAAGGCTGGTTTAATATTCTTAAGTCAATTAATGTAATACATAGTACTAATACATGAAAGAATAAAAACCACATCATCATTGCAATAGATACAAAAAAAGCATTTGATAAAATATAGCATCCATTCATGACAAAAATCTTCAAAAACTAGAAAGAGAAGAAAAATTTCTCAACCTGATAAATGGCATGTATGAAAAATTTAAAGCCAACATCAAACCTAATGGAGAAAGACTGAATTCGTTCCTCCTAAAATCAGAAACAAGACAAAGAAGTCCACTCTTACCACTTTTATTCAACATTACATTGGAGTTTCTAGCCAGGCCCAGTAAGCCCCCCAAAATAAATTTATAAAAGGGTATCCAGATTGGAAAGAAAAAGTAAACTGTCTTTCTATTTTTTTAAATTTAATTTTATTGTTTAAAGTTTTACAAATAGTAGTACATATGTCTCCTTTCTTTCCCCATTGACCTTCCCCCGGCCTCCCCTACTACCCAGCACATGCCCTCTCCCCTCCCCCCAGTGTCTTTCATCCACTGGTTAAACAGACATGACCTTGATGTAAAAACCCTAAGAAATACACTAAGAAACTAATAGAAATAATAAATGAGTTCAGCAAAGTTGCATGCCACAAGATCAATAGACAAAAATCAACTGTATTTCTACACACTAGCAACGAACAATCAGAAAATTAAGATAATTTCATTTTAAGAAAAATAAAGAGGGGGGGAAGAAAATGGTGAAGGTATAGACGGATATCCCGTGCCTTGTCCTGGAGCAGATAAGGGTGGGCAGTTGAAACGAGTAACATACAGCCCGAATAAGCAGAGAATATTCAGCTGAGAGACAGTTTGCAGCCGGAAAAGACAGAGGACTCTGGAGAAAGGGGACGGTTGGAGACTGCGGCTGAAATCTCTCCCGGAGAACCGGCTCAGTCGCGGAAACCACGCCATCTTGAGTGGCTGTTACTGGAATCGTATACACCCAAAGACCCGGCAACCAAGATCGGCTACTAACCCAGAAACAATGGATCCCAAGCAGTGCGACTATGTGAACTCAGATGAGCCCTGCTTCTCCTCACGGAAAGATTAGATTTCCCCTAAAGGTGCAGTTTGCAATTCAGGTTGGAGAGAGGAACGCACGCGGGGGGAAATCTGCGCCCCACAAAGTCCGCGGCCATTGGGGCCAGTGTGATCCGCGAGTATTGAAGGGCTCCCGCAGGGCTGCTGGCAGAAGGCAACGCTAAAAATAAGCCCATAGCTGGACTGGATGCAAAAAAGCAGCCTCAGATTTTGCCAGGGTGCCGGCTACTTGGTGCCAGGGGAGAGTGGAGAATGGGCACAAACCAGGAAGGTGGAGGCTTGTGAATTCGTGCAACTTCTCTGGCTCTTGCTTTTACACTTCCCCTTAAATCTTTGCGTTTGATTATTAAACCCAGTGCATGGGATTGCCCAGTTGGGGTCACTCGCAGAGACTGTAGGGGAAAGTTGTTTTTGGGGAACCTGGGAAACAGAGTGGGGAGTAACGATTAAAGAACCAGCTCTGGGCAGTGGACTTTCCCAAACAGTTTCAAGTACAATAGAGAAAATAAACCCTAACTACTGGATAGAACGGACCAACATGGAGGGACAGTGTATCGCAGGGAAATTCAACACTCTCCTGAATACGTGGCAGGACTAAGGCGTGCCAAAAAGAAGAGTAGAAGATCTGAAGCACCTTCACTACTGCACATTTTTTTTAATTCTTTTTTCACCTTTTAATTAAGAATCTATTTTATTTTATTTCTTTTTTTTAATATATTTTATTGATTTTTTACAGAGAGGAAGGGAGAGAGATAGAGAGTCAGAAACATCGATGAGAGAGAAACATCGATCAGCTGACTCCTGCACACTCCCCACTGGGGATGTGCCCGCAACCCATGTACATGCCCTTGACCGGAATCGAACCTGGGACCCTTCAGTCCGCAAGCTGACGCTCTATCCACTGAGCCAAACCGGTTTCGGCAAGAATCTATTTTATTTTATTTATTTTTATTTTTTTCATCACCTGATTTTACCTTTTTAATTACTACATTTTTATTTTTAATAAGTATTATTACTACTGTCATTTTACCATTTTTTAAAGTGTCATTTTATTTTTTCTTTATTTTATTTTGGGATTAGTGTTCTAATTCTGTTTTCATCGTTCCTTTAGCATCATTTTTCTCTACCTCAACTTTACCTTTAAGCCAAAACTCTCTTCCTCACTTTTCCCCTTTTGTTGTCCTGTTTCTCTTACCCTATTCCTGCTTTAGATTTTCCCTATTCCTTCTTTTTACCCCGTCTAAATTTCACCCTACTTATATATCTAATTTCCAATCCCCTGCTCTAAATCCATATAAACCTCTTTCTTATCTTTGTTCACTATCCAAAATTTTTTTTCTCTCTCTGTCGCTTTGCTATTATTTGCTTGATTTTGAGTATATTGGGTTTTTTTATGCTTGTTTGTGAGATTGTTTTGTTTTTTATTTTTACTTTTCTGTTTTTTTGTGTTTTTCCCCCCTCCGGTTATTTTTGTGCTTCTGTTTTCACTTGCCTTGCTTGATATTAGTTGTTGTTTGTAGTTTGCATTCATCTCCAGAGATCCGTTGCTGGAATTTTTTGGGATTAGTGGCGGTTCTATTAGAGTTTTCTCC
>NW_006286587.1:1562081-1565119 GCF_000327345.1 Myotis davidii | reverse complement strand
ACAGATGAGTGTATTAAAAAAAACTGTGGTACATCTACACAATGGAATACTATGCCGTGGTGAAAAAGAAGGAACTCTTGCCTTTTGCAACAGCATGGATGGAACTGGAGAGCATTATGCTAAGTGAAGTAAGCAGGTCAGAGAAAGATAAATACCATATGATCTCACTCATTTGTGGATTATAGAGAACAACGTAGACTGATGAACAGGGACAGATCCAAAGACAGAGAAACAGCGATCAGACTATCAATCCCTAGAAGGAAAGTAGGGGAGGGAGGGGGTAAGGGGAAGAGATCAACCAAAGGTTGTAGGCATCACGCATACAAGCCAAACCAATGGACATGGACAACAGGGGGACAGGAGCATGAGTGTGTGTGTGTGTGTGGGGGGAATTTGGGGGTTAATGGGGGGGGATGAGGACACATTTGTAATACCTTAACTAATAAAGAATTTTAAAAAAATAAAATACTTTATATAGTAAATTTAACAAAATAAGTACAAGATATGTACACTGTAAACCATAAAATGTTACTGAAAAAAAGTAAAGAACTAAAGAAATAGAAAACCATTCCAGGATCATGAATTGCTAGATGGCAATAAACCCCAAATTGGTCTATAGCTTCAATGTGATCTCTTTTTGTTGTTGCCAAAATTAACAAGCTCATCCTAAAATTCATATGGAAATACCAGAAACCCAGAATAGCCATGACAAGCTAGAAAATAAGAACAAACTTGGAGGACAGACTTCCCAATTTCAAAACTTACTACAAAGCTACAGTAATCAAAATAGTGATACTGATGTAAAGACACCCAATTGAATAGAAATGAGAGCCCAGAAATAAATTCTTACATTTACAGTGAGCTGATTCTTAACAAACATGCCTCAAAAATTCAATGGCAAAACAAACAAATAGTCCTTTTAACAAATGGTGCAGGGACAACTAGATAACTACATGCAAAAAGATGAATTTGGTCCCCTACCTCACTACATATAAAAGTTAATTCAAAAGTGGATCATGAACCTAAATGTAAGAGATAAATCTATGAAACTTTAAAAAGAAAACATAGGAATAAATCTCTGTTAGTTAAGGCACTGAGTTCTTTAAAAAGTACATGGGATAAAAGAAAACACATTGGACTTACAAAATTTAAAACTTTTGTATTTCAAAAGATACTATCAAGAAAGAAAAATGAAAGAAAATATTGCAAATCATATATTCAAAAAGGGACTTATATCTAGGATTCATAAAGAACTCTTATAGGTCAATAATAAAAAGATAATGCAATTTAAAAAATGGGCAAAGACTTTGAATAGTTATTTTTCTAAAGGTGACATACAAATGGCCAAAAAGATGAGCAGCTTCATTAGTCATTTGATGCAAATCAAAACCACAGTGATTTACAATTTCTCATGAACTAGAACAGCTACAATAAAAAGATGAACGCAGTATTGGTGAGGCTGAAGAAATCTGAGCCTTTTTACATTGTTAGTGAGAATGCAAAACGATGTACCTACTTCTTTACATCCTTAGCCCACTTTTTCTGTTGGGTTGACATTTAGCTTTTTTTTCCTGGAGGGAGGAGGTTTACGTACTATGGAATCATTGGATATATACACTGCAGATATTTTCCCCGCGTTGGTCTCTTGCCTTTTATTTCTGTTTACAGCAGCCTTTCTCTAACAGAAGAACTCACAGGGAGCCCTGTTATCAGTGGCGCTGTCTGAGATGCTCTTGGAGAAGTTCTCACCCACTAACCTTCTGGGAGTCTTTGTACCTGCCTACCCTCACCCAACTGTTCTGGAGGCCTATCAGCACATTCCTGAGTATTTACTGAAAGTCTGAATCAAAGGCCAGTTTCTCAGGATTAGTCTCTTAGGGCAGTCTCCTCAGCAGGTCTATTAGGCACAGGCTTTTAGGCCAACTCATGGTATATTCCTTCTTAAAGCAACTACTGGAAGGAATAGAGAGAGTAGGGAAGGAGGGAGAGAAATCATTGGTTGGTTCTCAGTATGTGCCCTGACCAGGAATAGATCCCACAACCTTGGCATATTGGGATGACGATCTTACCAACTGAGCTACCTGGCCAGGGCAAGGCAGGGGCAAAGAGAGAAGGGAAGGAGGGAGAAAGGGAGAGAGGGAGGGAGATAGGCAGGCAGGCAGGCTGTGTTATTCCTCTTGCCAAAAGGCAAAGAGACCTTTTCCCCTTCTCCCTTTTCTTACAATTCATTAAGAAAAACCTGTATTGCCCTAGCCGGTTTGGCTCAATGGATAGAGCATCAGCCTATGAACCAAAGGGTTCTGGGCACATACCTTGGTTGCAGGCTCCTCCCCAGCCTGGGCCCTGGTCGGGCTCATGCAGGAGGCAATCAATCAATGTGTTTCTCTCACATCGATATTTCTCTCTGTCTTTCCCTCTCTCTTCCACTCTCCCTAAAAAATCAATGGAAAAATATCCTTGGGTGAGGATTAACAAAAAATTTTAAAACAAGAAAAGAAAACCTGTATGTATAAGTCCTTCCTCAGTTCCTTTGAAATGCATATAAATCTTTTTAAAACCTAAATAAGCCTCTTATGAGCACTACAATCCAAGAATGTTTTTCTTAAGGGCCGGGGAGCCACCTCTTTTAAATAAAAACATCAAGGAAGAGCACCCTATCTCCCAGTCCTTTCCGGATTTTAGTTAGCCTGAGTGCAAGCTGCAACCACCACTTGCCATAAAGTTACAAGACGGTTTATTCTTTTCTTGGATAAAGGCAATTACCTAACACAGGTGGCCACCCCAACTACTAGGTAAATTCAGGATAAACTATGAAAGGAATGTACAGCAAACAGTGCCATCAAATCCTCTCTTATGAGGACAAATTATCATTCATCTTTTTTTTTTTTTATTATTTTTTAAGATTTATTAACAGGTGCTTGCAGTTTGTTGACTTTTTTGAAAAAATCAAGCTGTAAACTTTTATTACAAATTAAAAATGAGGTTCTTAAAAATCTCAACTTGACCAGATATGAAACAATTTAAAAACCTTTAGAGGA
>NW_006286587.1:1558102-1561072 GCF_000327345.1 Myotis davidii | reverse complement strand
TGTGATGGTAACTAGGCCGGCGGCGGCGGTGGGGCTGCTCAGGGCTCTCTGGGGTCCGCTCTCCGCTCCCGCTACCGATCGAACTCTATCATTCATCTTGATAACATGTATATAATGGATTGTATCTGCTTGGCCATTTATTTAAAAGGGTGAGATTTCGTTGGTCTTTGCAATCTCATTAGTGGCTTGCCTGTGATGTGCATCACAGTCTGCTTAAAGTTTATATTCAATAATAAAACGGTTTTCTTTCTTTTCCACATTTGTGGAGAGAAACATCTGGGTTGGCAGAAGACTTACTTTTAATTTTTCTCCTAAGAACTGCCAAGATGTATTTTTAAGTAAAAACCAAACTATAAAACTATATCATATGCATAGCATTTTTTAGTTTTTAAACCTTAATCTAGGACATTTTTTTCCATTGATTTTTAGAGAGGGGAAGGGAGGGAGGGGAAGAGAGAAAGAGAACGGGAAAGAGGGAGAAAGAGAAATATAGATGTGAGAGGCACATGGATTGGTTGCCTCCTACACATACCCCGACCAGGCCGGGAACCGAACCTGTAACCCAGGTACACACCCTTGACCAGGAATCAAACGCATGACCCTTAGGTGTGAAGGCCAGTGCGCTAACCACTTAAAATACTGGCCAGGGAGTATTTTTTAGTTTTAAAAATATACATTGGTATGTCTAGAGATATCTGTATCAAACTGTTAAAAGTTTTTACTTCTCTGATGAACTGTAGATGAGAAGAGGAATTCCAGTTTTTATTTTATCTATATCTGTAATATTTAGTTTTTTATGATGAATTTATTTCATTACTTTTGTAATGTTAGCAAAACAACTCACTTGAAATTTTATTATTTTCATTAACTGAAAATAAAAATATTTGTCATGTAAAACTACTTCTCCAAAAATGATGTTATTTTTTTCTTAAAAGAAATCCATATAAGTAAGGTAGCTTTCAAGGTTTTATTCTTTGCAGATAGGCAGTGAAACACTTGATTTTGGATACATAAGACATCTTACCTGGACAATGAATAAAAGACCAGTTGTATCTGCTGTCCTCCAGACACATGCTGGAATTGAGAAGGGGCTGTGGGTAGAAATTTCCTACAGGGGCCTGAGAAGGCATCTTCACTGGTCCTTTATAGGAGCCCTCTATGCATTTCCCTTTGCCAGTATTGCTGGGATCAGTACACCAGCCGCAGCCTGGTTGCTCCAAGCAATGACTACAGGTACAGTAGCCTGAACAATTTTCAGCTGTTAAGAAAACACAAGTTGCAATTCACTATCTCCTTTAGATCTGAATTCATTGTATTTAAATCACCCTTTTTTTTTTTAACAGATTATTCAACCTCTGTGAGTCAAAATTCCTATTCTATTGTGACTGTTTAAATGGCATAATAAATTTGAAGAACCCAATATCTTGTTCTACATGTATTAGGGACTCCTCCTCTCTCTCAATCTCAGGATGTTGGAGCCAAAAGGGACCCGAGAGGTCACCAACTGAAAAACACTTACTTTAAGAGTTAGAAGATTAAGATGTGGAGACCAGCCCGGCCAGCATGGCTCAGTGGTTGAGAGTTGACCTCTGAACCAGCAGGTCATGGCTCAGTTCCCAGTTGGTGTACATGCCCAGTTTGTGGGCTTGACCCCCCAGTGTGGGGTATGCAGGAGGCAGCCGATCAATGCTTCTCTCTCATCATTGATGTTTCTCTCTCTCCCCTCCTCTCTGAAATCAATAAAAATATATTTTAAAAAAAAGATGTGGTCATATAGGATGGAGCAACATGATACTGAAGTTGAGCAATTATTTCTGTACTCAGTGATCTATCCTACATTTATTTACTTGTATCATTGTGCTTTGTTCTATATGAAGATTATCATCAAACAGTCTATCGACAGATCTGAGCCGAAGGTCAGGTCCAGTCTTGTCCCTCAAATGTTCAGAGGCTGACAGCACCGCCTCACTGCAGGAGTTGTCACCCGTACACATGGCACTCATTAGTGCTTAGAGCTCACTTTTCACTTACGGGGACAGCTGCTCATGGTATACCACTCCATACACTGGCCATAAGGGAAGGAGGCCACGTAGGCATTGGAGTCCACACACTGCTTCATGTTGCTGCACCACATGCACTCGGAGCTGCCACTGGTGCACTCTCCACATGCCGTCCTCAAGGCACACGGTGTCCGGCACTGCTTGGTGCTGTGGTTCGCTGGGAAGTAAACATAAGAGAGACACTTACAGCTCCCACCATGTTGGCTAAGGTCAAAGTCTTTTCAGTATGGGTTGTTAACAATAGTCTGTCATGAAATCAATTCAGTGGGCTATATTAAATGAAGGAGAAAATAGAAAACATTAGAGTCACCATGTACTGTTTAGTCAAATATATTGTTATACTTGAGGAAAAGAAGATGTTTTTCTTTTCAAAGACCTGTGGGAACAAGCTAATCTTTCCATTCAAATAGGGGTTCTAAAGCTCCTCAAAAATATGGGCCCTAGCATAAACGTCAGGGCTTTACAACCCACCTGAACATGCAAAATCGTATCTTTGTATATTTTAGGGAAGAAGGACCACAGCATTCATTAAATACACCAAAGCACTCAGGATCCAAAATGGCTAAAAAGCTCCCCTACAGGAAGTTTAGAAGTAATATTTTAAGGTGACTTTTACAATGCTATCAATTCTTTTCTATACTTCTGTGTTCTTCAAATTATGGTCCCTTCCTAAAATGAGACATGATGCCAAAGGAGTCCAGCCTCCCGAAAGTGCCTAGAAAATTCCACCTATTACCGTATTTGCCGGCGTATAAGACGACTGGGCGTATAAGACGACCCCCTAACATTTCCACTCAAAATACAGAGTTTGTTATATACTCGCCGTATAAGACTACCCCCTCTTCCGCACACCTTCCACACACCAAATAAAAGGTAAAACAATATCAGATTTGATTTTAACATTTTAATT
>NW_006286587.1:1553673-1557548 GCF_000327345.1 Myotis davidii | reverse complement strand
AAAATCGCATAACAGCCGAGCATACACCCAGCAGCGCTGCTGATGCCTGAACGGTATGTGGAATGAAGTGGGTGGGCATCGGGAGGCCACTATGGCACGGGGCAAGCACTATGGGCAGTCTATCTGAAGTGTACCTGGCGTATAAGACGACCCCCCACTTGGAGGCATATTTTTCAGGGCCAAAAAATCGTCTTATACGCCGGCAAATACGGTACTTGTGAACCCTCTGCAGGAGGCGGACACTTGTCTTGAGCTTATCGGCGTGCTGCAGGTGCTGCCCTGTGCCTGGCTTTAAGAAGCCTAGATGTAGCCCAGAAGAGAGGTGCAAAGCCATGAAGCTACTCAAAGTGTTTGCTCCTTCAGTACTCAAGCACAGCTTTAGCACATCAGGTTTGCTTCTGTTTTCTGTCCCAGAACTGCACTCATCATTTTTCTCCCTACTGACACATTTTTCTGTCCACTGTCCCTTTTGTCCCCTATGTCAGTTCTGATCTTTCCTTTGCTTTTATTTGTATTTTTGGTTCTTTCTTCCACAGCATTTCTCTGCCAACACCAAGAAATTAACCTTTTAAAGCAAGTCTCAAACTTTTTGAGATCAACAAACCAATCAATCTCATTGTAAGAATATTAGGTTCTCTGAGTAGTATTAGTTATTTTTGTTTAAGTTTATGGGTCATACTATTCAGAGCCAGAGGAAATTTTCTTCTGCTTTTAAAATTCTGAGTTATACTCTGCTTCATATGCTTGAAATCAATACACAATCTATTTTTCATGAATATTTTACATATATCAATACTAGGCCTCCTATGGTTTTGCTTTCAATGAACTTCCAGTAATGCATAATTCCCCATATACCTACCCAGCTTTTCACAGACACTACCATTGAGTGGGTTGATGCAGGTTGCAGCCTTCAGGCCCCGAGTACTGGGTTCTGATAAGATTCCACAGAATCCAGCATCACTGGGCTCAAACGGCATCCACTGTATCGAACTATTTGTGAATGGGGACATATCTTCCCAGCACCAGTAGGACACATTGATCTTCCGAAGGCCAACCCATGGGGTCAAGGTCAGCTTGGTCTGTAGACAAGAGAGACACAGTTATGAATATAAACAATGTCTTGACCAAAACAGGCTTCTAAATAAAAACCATGAAGTTACAAATATCCCAAAGATACAGGAAAACCTTCGTATCCATTGACTCAGCCATTGCAGGTAAGGACAGACCATCATTTTTAAGTTATATATCATGCTTGGCCATTTAATATGGCCACTTTAC
The DNA here is from genome assembly GCF_000327345.1 of Myotis davidii. Lineage (NCBI taxonomy): Eukaryota > Metazoa > Chordata > Mammalia > Chiroptera > Vespertilionidae > Myotis > Myotis davidii. Next base: position 1,556,270 of record NW_006286587.1, on the reverse strand, counting down.
AAAGGACAAAAATATAGCTGAGAGAATATATGAAAAATTTCACAGAGACTAATGGCAAGACAATAATCAAGGTCCAAAATTTCCATATCCTACGACATGCTATGAAGAGATAGCCACCCCCAAACTTGGTTTATATATCTATCCATACATGAAATAATCTTGCCAATATTTCTGAAATATTGGTTATCTGTCTATCCTCAGAATCATTAACTAAGCCTGTTTGGGGCACTGAACAGCTCAGATGACTGGAGATTTCCACCTTCAGCTGGGGGAAGGGCTGGCATTGAATTTTATAGGGAATAGTGGGATAGTAAAACCCTGGGTGAGTCTCTGACTGCTGCTCTACTGAAATTTCCTTCCTGTTGCATTAACAAATTCTTTTAAAATAAAAGTACAAAGGTTAGCCCAGAAATGAAAGATAGTCCTAATTTTGCCAGTTATAAAACAAAATGTACTATGTATTTCAATTTTTGAGGAAAAAATATGCATTCCTATTGAAAGACCCAACAGAAATAGACATACCCCATAGTAGTTATTTTTAGTTGTAGTAAGTAATATTTATTCTATTTTTAATATTACTATTTTCTAAATTTCCTCTGAAATGTGTATTATTTTTTAAGGAAAGAAAACAAAGTCCTTCAATAACTTCTCTTTGCTTTCCTGATAAATCTCAAAGTAATTAGCATTGTAGACAAGGCCTCTCAGGATTTGGCCTTGATTCCTCATAAGACACACCTACAGCAACTCCCTTCCACCCAGCCTGCAGCTCACCCCTCAAACTCCGCATCTTGCATGTGTGGTAGCAAAGTACAGAGAGCCCTTCCCTAGTCACCTTCCCAATTCACTCTTCATCATCAGGGGTTACCTCTTTCTGGCTACGAGCCAGCCTCTGCCCTAAAGACTAGGTTGAGTATGCTTATTTGTTTTTCCATATAAGTCTGGGCTCTTAGTCTAGACTTACAGCTTAATTTACAGCTTAACACAAGACTGTGAATTCTTATTGTATAAAGATAGTCCCAGCTAATTTGACTACCCAGAACCTTCTAGAACTAGAAAACCTGAGGAAGAGAGAAGAGGGACCAGAAGATAGGATATCTGTGACCAGCTTGGATAGCCAAACCCTTCTAACCAGCTATTCGTGGAGACACATGGAATTGGGAGTCACTGGAAATGTGCAAAACTGTAAGCTATCAATTTTCTGAAGAGTGACCACAGATAAGATCAGCTGACAGCCAAAGACAGAACACTGTAGAGACCCGCATTTGGGGGTCAGGTAAAGAGAAACAAACAAAAGTAGTCCCTAATGGAGATTATAAATTTGAAAAACTTTTAAGATATAAAATATCAAATGTGGCCATAATGTCCCATGAGGTAACCATTTATGATGTATTACCAATGTTTCCACACCATACCAAACTTGCACTTAAAAAAAAAAAGACTAAATGTAGAAAAGTAAAAAATAGGCACCTCTACCCAATTGCAGAATGGGTAAAAACTGCCCTCTAGGCAGTATGCAGGGCCACATGTAGCCAGGACCCAGGCCATACTCCATATCCTCACCTGAAGCAGGCTGCACTCAAGGAAGTACTGCCTATTGCTTCTCCCTACTTGATGAGAAGAACTCCTCTCCCGCCAAATGCTCTGTACCAAAGCCAGTGCTGGTAAGAGCTTTGTCTTGTGTCTACTTAGTTGAGGATAGTCCCACAGCCTAAGATTTTAAACTCCAAAAGACCAAATGTGATTGTGGAATGTCAACTATAAGCCACCTCAGAGCACTGAGCAGATGGGAAGAGAACTTGGGGTTCTGTGTCTTAGAAACTTTTGATAAGAAGGTACTCTCTCCTTTTGGGCTGGCCAGGCCTAAGGAAGATGCAAACAAACATTTATTGGGTGATGAACATTAAATCATATTACACACTGTAATAATACCTAAAATCTGAGACTCAGGTGGCTTAATTCAACCTAGCTAAGTAGCAGTGACATTCCGCTCCCCCACAACAGCAACACCAGGGGATAAACCAATACAAAATCATCACTGTTGTCACAAAGATATGTGCATATGTACACACATTACTATTCAATACACATGTAATTATTCAAATATAATTTAGTAGATATGACTAATAAAGTGTTTAAAATGTTAAGGTAAAAAAGAAGGTATTAAAGGAAGAGCATCTGCCAGTGGCCGTTCCAGTGTGTTACACAGCACTCCTCCTGCCAAGCACATCACAGGTGAGAGCTGTGTTCATGCCCTCAGTAGACAATAGATGTAAGTCCTGAGGATTTTAACTTACCATGCTCTGCGATGATTGCATTATTCGCAGCTGCTTAAGGACAAAGTCTATCTTCTGCTGGTTTGTAAGAGAAGCCAAAAGGGCATTGTGGTTCCTACAGGACAATTTAGCGGTGTCATAAGTCTCCCTCGCAGTAGAAATTTTCAAACACATGTTTAAAACCAAATGCCAGCCACTGCCACAGATATTTTCTTTTGTAAAGGATAGAGAGAAAGAAAAAAACAAACAAAAAACAACAAGTTTTAGAAATCACACAGAACTACTACATTACTGTTCGAATTAATAAAAAACCAAATGATATTG
>NW_006286587.1:1545703-1550092 GCF_000327345.1 Myotis davidii | reverse complement strand
GCCCACTTCACTCTTCATCATCAGGGTTTCCCTCTTTCTGGCTACGAGCCAGCCTCTGCCCTAAAGACTAGGTTGAGTATGCTTATTTGTTTTTCCATATAAGTCTGGGCTCTTAGTCTAGACTTACAGCTTAATTTACAGCTTAACACAAGACTGTGAATTCTTATTGTATAAAGATAGTCCCAGCTAATTTGACTACCCAGAACCTTCTAGAACTAGAAAACCTGAGGAAGAGAGAAGAGGGACCAGAAGATAGGATATCTGTGACCAGCTTGGATAGCCAAACCCTTCTAACCAGCTATTCGTGGAGACACATGGAATTGGGAGTCACTGGAAATGTGCAAAACTGTAAGCTATCAATTTTCTGAAGAGTGACCACAGATAAGATCAGCTGACAGCCAAAGACAGAACACTGTAGAGACCCGCATTTGGGGGTCAGGTAAAGAGAAACAAACAAAAGTAGTCCCTAATGGAGATTATAAATTTGAAAAACTTTTAAGATATAAAATATCAAATGTGGCCATAATGTCCCATGAGGTAACCATTTATGATGTATTACCAATGTTTCCACACCATACCAAACTTGCACTTAAAAAAAAAAAGACTAAATGTAGAAAAGTAAAAAATAGGCACCCTCTACCCATTGCAGAATGGGTAAAAACTGCCCTCTAGGCAGTATGCAGGGCCACATGTAGCCAGGACCCAGGCCATACTCCATATCCTCACCTGAAGCAGGCTGCACTCAAGGAAGTACTGCCTATTGCTTCTCCCTACTTGATGAGAAGAACTCCTCTCCCGCCAAATGCTCTGTACCAAAGCCAGTGCTGGTAAGAGCTTTGTCTTGTGTCTACTTAGTTGAGGATAGTCCCACAGCCTAAGATTTTAAACTCCAAAAGACCAAATGTGATTGTGGAATGTCAACTATAAGCCACCTCAGAGCACTGAGCAGATGGGAAGAGAACTTGGGGTTCTGTGTCTTAGAAACTTTTGATAAGAAGGTACTCTCTCCTTTTGGGCTGGCCAGGCCTAAGGAAGATGCAAACAAACATTTATTGGGTGATGAACATTAAATCATATTACACACTGTAATAATACCTAAAATCTGAGACTCAGGTGGCTTAATTCAACCTAGCTAAGTAGCAGTGACATTCCGCTCCCCCACAACAGCAACACCAGGGGATAAACCAATACAAAATCATCACTGTTGTCACAAAGATATGTGCATATGTACACACATTACTATTCAATACACATGTAATTATTCAAATATAATTTAGTAGATATGACTAATAAAGTGTTTAAAATGTTAAGGTAAAAAAGAAGGTATTAAAGGAAGAGCATCTGCCAGTGGCCGTTCCAGTGTGTTACACAGCACTCCTCCTGCCAAGCACATCACAGGTGAGAGCTGTGTTCATGCCCTCAGTAGACAATAGATGTAAGTCCTGAGGATTTTAACTTACCATGCTCTGCGATGATTGCATTATTCGCAGCTGCTTAAGGACAAAGTCTATCTTCTGCTGGTTTGTAAGAGAAGCCAAAAGGGCATTGTGGTTCCTACAGGACAATTTAGCGGTGTCATAAGTCTCCCTCGCAGTAGAAATTTTCAAACACATGTTTAAAACCAAATGCCAGCCACTGCCACAGATATTTTCTTTTGTAAAGGATAGAGAGAAAGAAAAAAACAAACAAAAAACAACAAGTTTTAGAAATCACACAGAACTACTACATTACTGTTCGAATTAATAAAAAACCAAATGATTTTGTGATTTGAATTCTAGGTACTTCCTTAGGATGTAATGAGAGTATCAGACACATTACTAAGGACCAAGTACAGAATACGAGAATTTTAAATGCTTTAACCCCTTCCCCGGCAGAAACGTGTATACTCATTTTCACAAAATGTTCTTTTTTAGTCGTCGACGAGTATACTAAGAAAATATGGTAAAAAAATATGGTTTATAGGAAGACGAGTTACAAACTGTTTTCATAACCAGCATCAAAAATACTATATAGAACCAAAATAAAAAAATTAGTCTGAAAAAGAAACGTTTTTAACAAAAAAATTATTGGGGAAGGGGTTAAAAAAATTAGTCATATTTCCTGGATCTCAAAAATGAGGCCAACCCTCCTGTGTCTTAGAAGAAAACATTTATTTGGTGTCAGTGTTGGATTTTATAAATCTCCTTTTGAAAAACAATTAAGAACAAGACTAAAATTTAGGAGCAGAAAAATAAATATGGATATTGGAAGGCTGGGGTTAAAAACTGCAAGAATAGAAATGAGTTGGTGAATGAACAAGTCTAGTCTTCAAAAGTTGCATTGTTTTCCCCTCAAGTATAAAATCAAGTGCACAATTATCCCAAAAGTAAGGTGAAAAGATCCTTTTGGGGCAGGCACCCCCAAGTGATAGAGCTGTAGCAAAAAGGCAAGCCTGTCATCTGCTACTGTGACTGCCCTAAACCCACCCAAAGAACTGCACAGAAGATTTGAATACTTCTTGGAAGACAAGGAGCAAAGCAACTTCACCAGAACCAAAGTACCCATCAATAATGCTCATGAACAGTCAGTGAGATCAATGAAAGGTACAGTACCATGGGTCAGGGATCATCTCAGAGCAGATAAACACTTGCTCCTGGAGTATGGCATCAGTGTCACTGCTTGTTCAAATGTAGATTCTGGGCCCCAACCTAGATTTGTACCAGAATCTGACTGATAGGAAGATCCCCAGATCCTCAGCTGTGCATTAGAGTTTGAGATGCAATTAGACAAAGAACAAGAAGCCCACTCATAAAAGCTGAACCAAGTACTTCCAAAGGACATTCACAAGGGGCCTGGTGGAACCCAACTGCCCTTAACATGCCTCGGCTGTTGCACGGAGCCACAGAAGTCCCCCTTCCTGGATATCTTGGTTGAGCAAACATATCATACACTTTTAGTTATGACTGGTTGGCCCCAGACTCCCTAACTCATCATCCAGAACCTCAAAAGTGCCATAAATTAAGGTATTTAGGGCTGGAGATCACCCCAGGAGGTGCTGTGGACACAGGCATCTCTCCTCTCCTTCTTGTCAGAAGGTGCAGGCCATCTAATCCAGTGGTCAATAAGAAGCACTCTTCGTTAAGTGCCCAGCAGAATGGCTTATGAGACTACTGCCTTATATTCCTGGGTTTGCACAGAAGAGCAGGGTGAAAACAATGGAGTGGGCTCCATGATACAGAGCCAAGCTGTCATTTGATTCTCCAGAGCAGCAGATGTTTCATTTTGTTTCAAAAGACACTAGGAGCATACTTAAGAACTGTATTTTTGTTTTAAAAAATAACCACAATATTGGTAAGAGGGAAGGAATAGATAAAATGAGCTTATCCCCCACCCCTGAGACTGCACAGTATCAGAGGCATGTGTATAAGTCTTTGGACGCCCCCCCCCCACCCCCACACGCATCAAGATGCCTCTCTAAGGCCTACCAGGCAGGGCGATGCACTCCTGATTGCGGGGCTCCCACTGGCAGTTCTGGTCCAGGGCACAGCTCCTGCAGCTGGTCTTCTTGTTACAGTAGTACATGGGGTTATCCTTGGGGCAGTTCTCATACTTGGAAATGGAGATCTAGAACACAGTGGACAAGAGCTTTCTTCTTATATGCACAGAAAGAACTCATGGTAAGGACAAACAGGACACTAAAAATCAAATTAAAGAAGCAAACTGCAAATGGATATATAAATAAGATTTATAGGAAGCTGCACCACAGTGAAAACACTTTAGGGAAAGGTTCTGCTGAAGGATATGCCTTTACCCAGCAAGGAAGTCATTCACTCTTAAACACCATGCTTCAACCTGTTCATGTGTAAAATGGGAATGTTGAATGTAATGCTTTTCAAATGCCTTCCAAACAGGCTAAATTTATATTTTATGAACTGTTTTACAGACTGTCAAAGAATGTCTTATAAATTGCCAAAGGCTATAAAAGTTGAGTCATCATCTGTGTTGCTTTCTAACCTACATAAAAAATTACAAATACAGACAGTCCTCGGGTTACATTGGAGACGATGTACATTGTTTCACGGTTACGTCGCCACCTCCCATCTAATCTAATAAAAGGGAAACATGTAAATTGACCGCACCTCTGCTATGCCCAAGCCACGCCCTCCAGCCAATCAGAGCGACTATATGCAAATTAACCCAACCAAGATAGCGTCCAGCAGCCACTGAGCTGGAGCAAGCAGAAGGCTTGGTTGCCCTGGCAATAGAGGAAGCCAAACTTCCCGCCTGCCCTGGCTGGCTGTAGCCTCCGCTCAAGGCAACAAAGTTTCAATTATAGAAGATAAATAAATCCCAGATACCTGCTTCAGGCCAGCCTCCACTGGGAGCTTGAGTGGCTGGTGGGTGGGGGCG
>NW_006286587.1:1498766-1545487 GCF_000327345.1 Myotis davidii | reverse complement strand
GAGCCCTGCCCAACCACAAGCCAGGCTGATGGCTGCCAGTACAGCGGTGGTAGTGGGAGCCTCTCCCACCTCCTCAGCAGTGCTAAGGATGTCTGACTGCAACTTAGGCCTACTCCTCGCTGTCAAGTGGACATCCCCCGAGGGCTGCCAGGCTGCCAGAGGGATGTCTGACTTCCAGCTTAGGCCGAATCTCCTGGGGAGTGGTCCTAAGCCAGCAGGTGGTCATCCCCTGAGGGGTCCCAGACTGTGAGAGGGCACAGGCTGGGCTGAGGGATCCCTCCAAGTGCACAAATTTTTGTGCACCGGGCCTCTAGTTTATTTATATAAAAAAAAAAGTTCCGTCATTTTGACGTATGTACATATGTGCTTTATTTTTTTTATTATTTATTTACCACAAGTAAAGGTCAGGAATTGTTATCTTTCTTTTAAATTTTTTTACTCTTTCACTTCATTACTGCTATGTATATGCTCCATGTGAGCGACGTAGGTGCTTATGTAGGTGGGTTCCAACTTATGGCGAAAATTGCATTTTGTCGTGCTGTAGGAACAGATCTCTGATGTAACCCGAGGACCTACTGTATTAAGCATTAATTATGCTAAGCCAAGATATAACATCTATGATAAAAAAAGCATAATATGCTAATTAGACTGGACATCCTCCGGACAACCTTGTAGTCGAAGTTGGGGCTGCAAGGGAAGCCCGGGTCCCAGGTGCCAGAGGGAAGCCAGTGCCGGCAGGGGCGGTGGGGGGGAGGGGCGGGGGAGGCCTACTCTTGCACAAATTTCATGCATTGGGCTTCGAGTTAGACAAGAAGATTATACAAAGTATATTATTTCCACAATTCAATGTGGCTACTACATGCCTGATCCCTTTCAGTCTCAAATCTAACTTGCTTCCAAAACCTTGTACAGCAGAGTTCACCAAGCCTTGCACCGGCTCTAGTACTTAGTCACAGCCATGCTAGGGAGTGGGGCATACTCAAAACACCACAGTCCTTCCTTCTTCTAAAACACCACACGTCAATTCTGTGACAAGGACCTTTAGAATTAGAATGTACTGGGCATTCCTTCCTAAAAGAAAACTTGAGCAATAATAAAATCCAAGTCTACACTGAAGGTTTAAAAAAATAACTCTGGGTCAGTTTTTATAACATTCGCATTGTAATCTACACATAACCCCACTCTGGACTTTTCCATCCTCTGAAATCCTTGAGAGACAGCCCCTGACCTGGCCTTCCGTGCAGCTGTGGTTCTTAGGGACACAATAGTCGTTGCACCAGTGGCAGTCATTGGTGTTGGCTGTGCAGCTGTAACAATCCGTGTGTTGGTCACATCTGTCATGGTCAAGAGCTATGAAGACAAGAAAAAGTCATCAACTATGACAGCTCTTCCTTAGAAAAGTCACAGGCCATTAAAGCTGCTGTTTAGCACAATCTGAGACTGAGGCAAAAAAAAATGTAAGAAGTGTTGGGAAGTAAAATGATGAGTGCCACTGGCAGGAAAATATATGTCAGGTTAAAACAGATTTAGAAATAAGTAAACAATGTGAAAAAAACACTATTTGTACCCACTCCCCCCAACAAGGTACACAGAAAGTGAAAAACAAAGAGAGGCTAATTTACTTTAACAGCAAGAGAAAATGGAAGTAGCTGTGGTTCTTTAAATATTTTTCTTCCCAAGAAAAAAATCAACTAGCAATAGAATGAACACAACAGAAAGAGCTTTCCTGAAGCCAAACAAAGTAAGGCAGAAGGCCAAACCATTCCTCCCAGCTATAAACACAAGGCTAGTCTGGGCACGGGACGTAGGCAGCACCACAGAACCCCAAAGGAGGCACTCGGCTGAGCTGCATTTTCTACACATACATGTAAGTCCAAGAGTGTAATTTTGAAAACTTCTAGGCTACTAAAGACTTGCTGCATCGCCTATTGACCCTAAATAGGTCAAGGTCAGCGACAAAAGAGAAGCTGCACAACCATATTGCCTCATCTGTTGAATTACTCATGGACATTGCACATGGTGGAAGCCGTGGATAAGAATAGGTAGAAGCCGAAACCGGTTTGGCTCAGTGGATAGAGCATCGGCCTGCGGACTGAAAGGTCCCAGGTTCGATTCTGGTCAAGGACATGTACCTTGGTTGCGGGCACATCCCTAGTGGGGAGTGTGCAGGAGGCAGCTGGTCGATGTTTCTCTCTCATCCATGTTTCTAACTCTCTATCTCTCTCCTTTCCTCTCTGTAAAAACTCAATAGAATATATTTAAAAAAAAAAAAAAGAATAGGTAGGGCCCACCTTCACAAAGACTCCAGCATCCTGCTCCTTAGGTTGTTCTTCCTGCCCTGGTCATCACCCCAAGGACTGAGCCCAAACAGAAAGTAGAGTGAACCAGGGAGGCGACTTTGAGATGAGTTAACATAAAATCAGGTCATATTCAACCACCTAAGGTAAGTGAATATTATCTCCTATAAGCTTTCACCTTTAGTTCAAACTTTAAAAATTGGGTTAAAAAATAACTACATCACTGATTTTATCCCTTTTAGGAGACAGAGACTAACCCTACCAGATTCTGATAATCTCAGTTCTCCAGCACTCACCAGCCCGCAGTGAACCTGGAAGGTTACCTGGGTGTTCTTACTGCTGACTTTTGTTCAGCTTTAGAGTGAAAGCTGCCTCTACCCACCATAACTCTCATGGTAACTCTATATCAACCCTAATGGTTAAGAAATTCAGTCAACATACTTTAAATTAATTGAAGTGAACAAATATTCTGCAGAGACATTTTTCTTACTCTTAATAGGCTTTCTCACATATTACTTTGCATTGTGCTAAATGTCAGAGCACAAGGGTAAAAAGTAGGCAAGATGAAAAAGTTTGGAAAGCACAAGAGGTTGTTCTAGAAGCAGGGATCACTACTCATCATCAGCAACTGTCTGTCATGCTATCACTGCTGTGCCCAACTTGAGAAGCTAGAAAAGAATAGTACTTTGCAAAGACAGCAACTTTACTTCTATCTATGAGAGTAATAGCTTTTACTGGGTTGGCCCTTCTCATCCTTAACATTAGAACTGCATAACACAATATGGTAGCCACTACCCACATGTAGTTTTTTTGTTGTTGTTAATCCTCACCCGAGGATATTTTTCCATTGATTTTTAGAAAGAGTGGAAGGGAGGGGGAGATATAGAGAGAAACACTGATGTGAGAGACACATCGATTGGTTGCCTCCCACACACACCCTGACCAGGGCTGGGGATCAAGCCTGCAACCAAAGTACGTGCCCCCTTGACCAGAATTAAACCTCCTTTCATTCCGTAGACCAACGCTCTATCCCCTGAGCCAAACTGGCTAGGGTCACATGTAACTTTTAATTTACATTAATTAAAATTAAAATTTCAGTTCTTTGGTCATACCAGTCTCATTTCAAAGTATTTGATAGCCACATGTCACTAGAAGCTACCATATTGAGACAGTGCAGATATAGAACATTTCCATCAACACAAAAGATATCATTGGATTGCATTTCCCCAAACCAATTGCAGCTGGCTTCTGGAACTAGTATACAAAGTCTATGCAAAGCCAAGGAGGTTTTTGTCTCTATGATTTGCAGATAGGTTGTAGGAGCCACAAACCAATTTTTCATAAAGCCTTTGCATAAGTTATTACTGAATAGTTTTGGATAATAATATGAATCTAAAAAGTATACATATGCTAAGTGCCTTCATGATTCAGATAAAAGGAGAACTCAAATTAATTTAATTTTAAGAAGAAAAAAAAACATACTTCTTTTGGAAAAACATTCTGATTTTAACTTTTCTTCTTGTGCTTCTGTTGCTAACTCCCAGGAAATACACTGAGATGACCCTGTGTCCCACACACACCGGATGCCAGGTCCTGCTGCTAGACAAGCAGCTTCACTCTGGTGTGCTTCACACCGTTCCGAGGTAAATACCAGGATGTCACTGAGGAGGAGACTATTGAAGCCACCAAACACATACATGGAGCTAAAAGGGAAAACAAAAAAGGGAGAGTAGTTTACTAAACCCTTAAGTAAACAAAGTCATGATAAACTATTTACAATCTTCAGACAAACCTTACATATCAATAGTTCTGTAAGAAATTATTTTTTTTCAGGATCTCAAAAAATATTCTTATATCTTTCTCATACTTTTCCCTCTCAATTTCATCCTAGCCTGTCCTACCCAGAATAATTCCAATAATCAACCTACTCTTTACATAACTATATTAAAAAGTTCTCATGATAACATAGTGACTTTTAACCATAATTCCCTGGAATATTTTACTGTCAGGGCAAGCAAATGTCTTTTAGAGTTAAACACATAATTGTGTATCTGCATGTTCTTAAATATTAAAAATATATATAATTTTAAAAGCATAAAGTCTCCTTAATTAAAATTGTATAATGATTCATAAACCAGTAAGAAACAGATAAAAATGCACATGAAAATTCAGTACACAGTAAAAGTGGCATCTTAAATTAGTGTGGACTTTCCAGTAAATGGTATGGAGATAACAAAATAAACATGGAAAAATATACAACTTCTCTATGGACTCAGGATAAATTCCAAATGGACCAGAGAACCACTTGGAAAAAAAACCCAAAAACGAACCCATACATGCACTTTAGAGGTTAGAAGACAATACAGGTGAGCTATTCTATAACAACACCCATGACTTAAAATCCAGAAGGCAACAACAACAAAAAAATACTGAAAAATTGATTATATAAATAAAAGAATTTTGCATAGGAAATACAGCTATAAGCAAAATAAAAGACAAATGATACACTGTGAAAAATTATTTACAAGCTGTTATAGGAAAAGAATATTCCTAATATAGAGACAGCTTCAGCCAGTTTGCAAGGGAAAAATGTAAATGGCCTCAAGCATATGAAAAGATGATTAACTTCAATTATAAGAAAAATGCAAATTAAAATTACAATGAGAAAGCATCTCTCCCCTAAAAAGACAAAAGTCTGACAAAGACTGAGGCAGTAGGGAAACAAGCACTCTCATACTTGGCTGCTAGGCATGCAAATAGGACGAGCCTAAAAAGGGAAATTTGGCAAAATCTAACAAAACTCTGTATTTATCTTTTGAACCTGAAATCACATTCCCAGAAGTCTATCACAAAGATATAAAAGCAAAATTAAAAAAAGAAATGCACATGAGGCTATTCACTAAAGCAATAATGACAATAGCAAACACACAAACAACCCAAAATGTCCATCGTCTGGGGATGTGATGTATAAACTGTGGTGCATCCACACAGTGAAATAGTAGGTAGCTGTAAAAAGGAATCAGGAGGATGTCTACATACCGCTATAGAGCAATCTCCAAGATATACTGTTATGTGAATTTTAAAAAAGGAAATGCTAAAGGAAGGAAGGAAGGAAGGAAGGAAGGAAGGCAGGAAGGAAGGCAGGAAGGAAGGAAGGGAGGAAATAAGGAAATGCAGAGAAAAGTATATAGAAGTGTGCAACCACTTATTTATTGAGGGAAGAAAGAGCTCAAAAACACACACAAATTCATTTTTCTCCTCAAAACAACAACAAAGTTTCTCTTTAATTTATCTTAACAGTCTTAGAAACAATGACCAACCTAGTAGCAAAAGAGAAGAGCAGCACTTACATTGTGGTATTTTTTTAAGGGGTGTGGTCTTTTCCCCACCCCTCAAAAAAAATTTATGACTCTTTAGGAAAAAATCTAATTTCATGTCTGGGGCAAAAAAAGTTTGTGATGAGCCTAGAAGACCTTGGCACGCCAGACAAAAAGGAAGACTATAGGTGTACCAAAAAGACTCAGGAGCTAACATGAAGAGATGCTTGCTGGCCAAAATTGGGAAATATTTGAAATTTAATAAGAATAAAAACTAAAATGGATTAAAACATATTAAATACTTTTAAATCTGTAAGTTCTTAATGATATATGCCACCTTCTCCTCCAAAGAAACTCATTTGTCAACTTTGTAGAATGCTAAAAAATCAGTTCATCATTTTGAAAATTGGTAAATCAAGGGGGGGAAAAATCAACCCTATGCAGTCATCTTGCCAAAATACTGAAGTGAATCTGACTGAATAATCTGCAAGAATTTCAAGAGAGAGTCCAATATATTTTTTGAAAACATGGGGGTGCAATAATCAAAACCTAGAATACAGGAAACTCTACATGATAACCCAGTTTATTTTTTTAATATATTTTTTATTGATTTCAGAGAGAAAGAGAGAGATAGAAACATCAATATGAGAGAGAATCATTGATTGGCTGCTTCCTGCACACCCTCTATTAGGGCCTGGAGCCTGCAACCCAAGCATATGCCCTTGACTGAAATCAAATCCAAGACCCTTCTGTGGCTCTATCCACTGAGCCAAACCAGCTAGGGCCAACCCAGTTTATTTTTAACAAATAAGGGGGGATATGATGAACAGGGAGACTATATATCAACAGAAACTTAAAATACATTTCATCAAATTGTAATATATGGATCTTATTTGGACCTTCATTTAAACAAATTAAATTTTTAAAAATTATGAGGCAAGAACTTCTGGTCAAGATGACAGCGTAGGTAAATGAGGTACTCAAATCTTCTCACAACCACATCAAAATCATAACTACAGAACAATCATCATTCAGAACCACCTGAAATCTAACTGAATTGAAGTCCTACAACTAGGGATTTAAAGAAGCCACATTGAGACTGGGAGGAAGGGCAGAGTCGTGGAACAAGCCAGGCCCACACCCATGTGGCATTTTAAAATTGGAGGGCTATCTCAACTGCAGAGGTCATCTCTGAGGAGCGAGGAGTCCTGGACCACACCAGGCCTCCCAGTTCCAGAGTCAGGAAGAAAAGTCTCCATAACTTCTGGCTATAGAAAGCAGCAGGGATTGTGGCTGAGTGAGATAGAGGGCTGCTGGAGTCCCAGGTAGTTCCTCTTAAAAGATCTGTGCAAGGACTTACTCAGACTCACACCCTCTGAGTTCTAATACTAGGGCAGCAGCTTAAAAGGAACCAGGGACTTATAAGGAAGAACTGAAATGTCTACATCATGATGAGAGCTGGGGAATGGGGGAGAGGGGCAACTTTCTGCCAGACTACAGTGCTGGCAGAGGCCTTTGTTCCTTTCCTGAGACTCAGCCCTACACACTGGTCACCGGCCCTAGTGATTCCCTGAGATTCCGTCACACCCAACTTGTGGGCCAACCCAAGATGTTTCCAGTGGCTTTTACATACAAATGGCCTTTCTTACCTCATTCTTTGGACTTTCCTAAAATCTCTCAAACAAGCAGCATCTGACCTCTGTGTACTCTGTATCTCTTGCTAATTGGCCCCAGGCCTGGCATTAGCAGCAGCTGGCCTTGGTTTGCAGTTTGGCCTCTCATGGGCACCTCCAAGCCCAGTACAAGGAGCAGCCATCTGTACATTGCTCTGTAGCTCATGCGAAGTGGCTCCAGGCAGGGCACAGGCAGTGGCTGACCTTGTACCACCCGGGGGTCACCAGAGTCAGTGCACCTAGGGAAAAGCTTCAGACCATGCCAGATTACAACCCTACCACCTCCATGAGCAACACACTCAAGGGGTGGACTCGGTAAGTGACAAAGCCCCACTAAAGCAATTCTTGTTCCATAGGGTGAACTCCTGCATAGCAGCTCCTCTGCTGTCATCACAGCTGGTCCTAACAGCTGATTGGCCTGGGGGTCAATCCCTCCCAGTGACACCAATAGCAATCAAGGCTCAATTACAACAGATCAGTGCCCACACAGGGGTGCACCTGGAGAGCCTCGCTTAGGTGACTGAGGAGGCTGTGCCACTGGGCTCTACAGGACACCTACTGCATAAGGTCACTCTACCATGTCCGAGAGACCTAGCAGCTCTACCTAATACATAAAAACAAACATATGGAAGCAGCCAAGATGTGGAAACAAAGAAAGAGGTCCCAAATGAAAGAACAGGAGAAGTCTCCAAAAAAGAACTAAAAGAAATGAACATAAGCAAACTACTAGATATATAATTCAAAGCAATGATTATAAGGATGCTCAAGGAACTTAGAACTTCAACAGCATGAAAAAGGAAATAGAAACCATAAAGAAGAACCAATCAAAAATGAAGGATACACTAAGTGATATGAAGAATAATTTTAAGGGAAAGAACAGTAGAGTAGATTAAGTTGAGAATCAATGCAGCAATTTGGAATATAAGGAAGCAAAAAAGACCCAATCAAAACAGCAAAAAGAAAAAAGTATCCAAAAAAAATGAAGATAGTGTAAGGAGCCTCTAGGAAAACTTCAAGTGTACCAACATCTGCATCATGGGGGTGCCAGAAGGGGAAGAGAGAGTAAGCAAGAAATTGAAAAACTATTTGAAAAAATAATGACAGAAAACTTCCCTAACCTGGTAAAGGAAAAAAACATACAAGTCCTAGAAGCACAAGAGTCCCAAACAAGATGAACCCATATAGGCACATAGCAAGACACATAATTAAAATGCCAAAGATTAAAAAAAAGAGAGAGAATCTTAAAAGCAATGAGAAAAAAGCAGTTAGTTACCTATAAGGGAGCTCTTATAAAACTGTCAGCTGATTCTCTTAACAGAAACTTTGTAGGCCAGAAGGGAGTGGCAAGAAATATTCAAAGTGATGAAAATCAAGGACCTACATACAATCAAGATTATTCAACCCAGCAAAGCTATCATTTAGAATCGAAGGACAGATAAAGAGCCTCCCAGACAAGAATAAGCTAAAGGAGTTCATCACCACCAGTATTATATGAAATGTTAAAAAGTTTTCTTTAAGAAGAGAAAAAGAAAAAAGAACAATAAAATGGCAATACATATCTATTAACAATTGAATCTAAAAAAACAAAATAAACAAACAAGCAGAATAGAAACAGACTCAGAGATAAAGAGAATATTTCGATGGTTGCCAGATGGGTGGGGAGTTAAGGAAGATGGGTGAAAAAGGTGAAGGGATTAAGAAGTACGAATTGGTTGTTACAGAATAGTCATGGGGTTGTATGGCATAAGAAATATATCAATAATAAGAAATATATCAATAATATTCTAATAACTATGTATGGTGTCAGATAGGTATGAGATTTATAGGGATGACCACTTAGTAAGTTATATAAAGTTTTAATCATTGGTGTATACACCTGAAACTAATATAATACTGTATATCAAATGTATTTGAAAAATAAAAAACAATTTCAAAAATAATAAAATTAGAAAATAAAATTTATGAGACAATTGGGAAATATGAACAATGAGTGGTAGTAAATTACTATTCATTTTTTAAAGTGTGATAATTATATTGTGGTTGTATGTTTTTAGAAAGTCTTTATCTTTAAAAGATACCAAATCAATCCTCATTATTTGTAGATTCCATATTTATGAATATACCCAGTTGCTAAAATTTATTTCTGACTCCAAAACCACTACTTGCAGATTTGCAGTCACTTGCAGACATACATACACAGAAAAATTTGAGTTGTCCAACATGTACATTTCCAGGTGAGGGCAAACAAGATGATGCTCTTTTCCTGTTTTAGTTCTCATACTATACACAAGTGTCCTTTTGATAGTTTATTTAGTGTCATGTGTTTTGTTTTGGTTTTTAATATATTTTTACTAGATGCCCAGAGCACAAAATTTGTGCATGGGTAGGGTCCCTAGGCCTGGCCAGTAATCAGAGCTGATCAGGTTCCTCACCTCCCCGCCTCCTCCTTCCCTCGCTCCCTCAGCGCCCGGCCACCACCACTGGTTGCCCGCCATGTTCCACGCCACCCCCTGGTGATCAGCACACATCATAGCAAGCAATTGAACTCCCGGTCTCCCGGTCGAACTCCTGACGGGACACTTTGCATACTAGCCTTTTATATATATAGATTGATTTCAGAGAGAAAGGGAGAAGGATAGAGAGACAGAAACATCAATGATGAGAATTATTGATTGGCTGCCTCCTGCACGCCCCCTACTAAGGAGGATTGGGCCTGCAACCCAGGCATGTGCCCTTGGCTGGAATTGAACCTGGGACCCTTTAGTCCGCAGGCCCACACTCTACCCATGAGCCAAACCGGCTAGGGCTGTCATGTGTTTTTTGCATGTTTGTGCTTTATGTTGGTGATTCTGCTGTTTTAAATGGCCCCAAAGCACTTCATAGTATTGAAGTGCTATCCAGTGATGTGGCTTATAGAGAAAATACATGCATTAGATGAGCTTCATTCAAGCATGAGTCATAGTGCTGTTGACTATGAACTCAATGTTAATGAATCAACAACACATTAAATAAGGTGTGTCATTAAACAGAAACATACATAAAACAAGATTACAAATTGATTAGTTGATGAAAATGCAAGAGACTTGTAAGAACTTAACCCTGCATTTCCCTCGGTGTGAAAATTCAATATTCTCTAACCCAGTGTTTGTGGTGACTTTATAGAATATAATTTACCACCAAAAATGATAATCAACTATATTCTGATGAAAGTATATGTCAGGGAGCTTCAAAATAGTCTGGAATGGGTTAGGGTTTCAAATTTCCATGATAAAAAGTTCTAACTTTTTTTTTTGGGGGGGGGGACCCACAGTACATGATTTATCTGCATTTTACCTAAAATCTCTTTTTCTATTTCAAGACTACATTAAATTGCTAGCACTAATATTAAAATTGGGTCTATTACCTCTTGCATATTAACATGTAATAGTGAGTTTAATTTGTTCTTAGTCTAAGGGTAAAAAAAAAATCTAATAGGATCATTCATAGTCTCTGTTTCTAAAAAGAACAGAATCCAAACCATTCTATTCATTTACACATTTTTCCAGAAATTTCTAGTTGACATGTACTATGTATAAAGAAATCTCTGGTTTCTGCTCCTCAGCCTCTAAGAGTCAGTAGAAAGCTCAGCTACACCTCTCAGCTGCTTCAACTGGATAAGGAAACTCCCACAGGCTAAAGCAGCTCAATTTATCTCTCTGGACTCTATTCATCTCTTATTTTCTTTTTCTTTTTAAATATTTTTATTGATTTCAGAGAGGAAGGAAGAGAGAGAGATAGAAACATCAATGCTGAGAGAGAATCATTGATCGGCTGCCTCCTGCATTGCCCACACTGGGGAACGAGCCCACAATCCAGACCTGTGCTCTGACTGGGAATAGAACCCCGACCTCCTGGTTCCTAGGTTGATGCTCAACCACTGAGCCACACCGGCCGGATGACTCATCTCTTATGTTCTGCTCAGTATTTCTTCATTATCTTGTTAAATCCTTACTGTATACTTTTCAGTTGCCTTTCAATGGGAGACTTCATTGGCTGATGCCAGAAGTGAAAGTCCTTCTTGGGTCCAGTGTCAAGATTTTCAGCCTTTTAAGTCAAGCCCAACTCACCTCTGGAAACATGGTGGTGAGAGTCTCTGGTGGTTTGGAATGCTATGTGTGAACAAGGCTGCAAGCAGCTCAGAAGGTAATGGAGAAGGCCCTAGCTATTTTTTAACAGATCCATCAGCAAAGAGTGTAATATAAGCCTTACTAGCTTAAACTGTTTAAGCAAAACCATTGGCTGATTACTAAACAATAATGACCTAGAGGCAATTCCTAACAAGTCAGGTTGAAAAATAAATACAAGAAAAAACAACTAGAAAAATCAGCAAACAGTCTCCACAGAATTAGTCTAGGCAAGCCACTAAGCAAACAACAAAAACAACAACAGTTGGTGGTGATGGTGGGGGAATGAGAATCCGTATTTGCTACAACCTATTACCAAAAATGTTTAGTTTTCAACCAAATATTACAAGCTATGCAAAGAAACAAAAAATGTGACCCATACAGAGGAAACAAAACAATCAATCAAAACTGTCTCGCCCTAGCCGATTTGGCTCAGTAGATAGAACATAGGCCTGTGGACTGAAGGGCCCCAGGTTCTATTCCAGTCAAGGGCACATGCCCAGGTTGCAGGCTCACTCCCCAGCAGGGTGTGTGCAGGAGGCAGCTGATCAATGATTCTCTCTCAGCATTGATGTTTCTATCTCTCTCTCCCTCTCCCTTCCTCTCTGAAATCAATAAAAATAAATAAATAAATAATGGATGAAAACTTCCACAAATTTTAGTAAAATGACTAATCTATACACCCATAAAGCTCAACAAACTCCAAGATTGACACAAAAGAGATCCATACTTAAACACATTATAACCAAGTGTCTCTTTTTTTTTTTTAGAGAGAGAGAGAGAGAGAGAGAGAGAGAGAAACATCGATTGGTTGCCTTCTGCATGCACGTGGGGATTGAACCCACAACCTAGGTATGTGTCCTGATCAGTAATGGAACCCACGATCTTTTGGCATATGGGACAATATTCGAATCAACTGAATCACACCAGCCAGGGTGTGGCCTAAAATTATAAAAGGTGAAGTAAACAACAGTAATAACAGCAGGAACAAAATGAGAAAAATTAACATGATTAGACTGTTTAACAAATAAAAAATCTTTAAAATACAGTGTAAGGAACAATGGAAAGGCCACTCTGAATTGCCCTTATATTGCAGAGCCTTCTCGACGGAAGGCTGATAAAGAGTGCTGTTAGTTTGGACCAGGCATTTTGACCAATGCAATGTAGACTTCACATTATTAGGAACTATAAACTTGTTCTATATGAAGCTTCACAATTTCCCCATCTCTGTTCCCCTATCTGATTCTCCTATCTGACTTGCCCTCTCTTTTTTTCAAATCTCCTTACCATTCAGATCTAAGTTCCATGAACAGTAGCAAATGACAGAGAGCATAAGACAGTAATTACACATAACTTTTGTGGTCCCATGCATTCAGACAACATCAAACATAGCATACTCCTGCATGCTAACAAAAAAACATATCAACAAACACAGCATTAAAAGAAATTCAAATGCACATCAAGTATTTTAAATATAAATCAGGAAATTCAAGCCTACATAATCCTGTGAAAAACGAACAAGGTGGGAAAATGCTAAGAATAATATGCAAACCTTATTCCATTTCTTCGTATTTTACCGTATTTGCCGGCGTATAAGACGATTTTTTGGCCCTGAAAAATATGCCTCCAAGTGGGGGGTCGTCTTATACGCCAGGTACACTTCAGATAGACTGCCCATAGTGCTTGCCCCGTGCCATAGTGGCCTCCCGATGCCCACCCACTTCATTCCACATACCGTTCAGGCATCAGCAGCGCTGCTGGGTGTATGCTCGGCTGTTATGCGATTTTGCTGTTATGCGATTTTACCACACTCGCAAAATCGCACACAGCCGACCATACACCCGGTATGATAGCGCAAAATCGCGAATCGCGATACCATACTGGGTGTATGGTTGGCTGTGTGCGATTTTGCGAGTGTGGTAAATTCGGGTTACCGTATATTTCTTTACATATGCATTGAAGATTCGCGATTTTGCGCTATCATGGTGCCTGTTAGAATGTTGAAGAGCTCGCACTTGCGCACTAGTGAGGTCCTTGCTAGGGACTTGCCCGGCACTTGCTCTCTACCTCTATTTGTTATCTTTCTTCTATCATTGACAGTCCCTCTAGGTTGTGGGCTGCTTGCCTGTGTTCCTGAGAAGCATCTACGGTACCAGTCTATAGAGTGTGTTTTCTTTAGTGAATTACCGGTATGTTTACCGGTAATAAACTTGCACTGTTTTATGTATATGTTTGATTACATACAGCCTTGTGACAGTTTTCCTGCATGTCATAAGCATTTGAATATAAATTAAAATGTTAAAATCAAATCTGATATTGTTTTACCTTTTATTTGGTGTGTGGAAGGTGTGCGGAAGAGGGGGTAGTCTTATACGGCGAGTATATAACAAACTCTGTATTCTGAGTGGAAATGTTAGGGGGTTGTCTTATACGCCGGCAAATACGGTACTTCATTTTCATTTTAAACCCAAGAAAAAAGGAGCAAGCACTTCTTTTCCAATTACCTGTTGTGTAGGACTGCTGAGTGGCCAAATCTGTTGACATCATGGTGCAGATCAGGTCTGGGAAGCACTGACCAGCGGTCACAAGCTAGGAGCAAGAAAACACATTTCAAATGAGACTGCCATTCATCATCAATAGGAACTGGCATTTTCTCTGGGAAGAAGACTGTACAAAAATAATCACATAAAATGTTTCTCTTGCTTTTTCTGAGTCATACCTTCTTTTCTGAGGTAAAATGCAGCAGCAGCATAATAGCAAGGTATGGAAGAAAGGCAGGACCACATGGCAATTCTAATTAGCGAATCCAACATCCCTGACACCCACACCACTCACTCTGTTGCCTATCAATTTCACTCACTAGAATGTTTTTTAACTTAAGCAAATTTTTCAGAACTTATGTAAGTAAAACATATGGGTTCCATAATTATTTTCTACTCTATATTGACTTGCCCAAACAGTAGCTAAAATAGGAAAATACAGGTGGAAAATTAAAACTTAAAAAAAAATTCAAACTTTCTTTAAATTTTTAAAAGTCCTTTTGTAGAGTCCTGGCTGGTATTGCTCAATAGGTTGGTGCACGTCCTGTCCACCAAAAGGTAGTGGGTTCAATTCTTGGTCAGGGCACATACCTGGGATGTGGGTTCAATGATCCCTGGTCAGGGCAGGTACAGGAGGTAAACCGATCAATGTTTCTCTCTCACATCAATATTTCTCTCTCTCTCTCTTCCTCTCTCTAAAATCAATAAAAAATATATACTCAGGTGAGAAAAATAAAATAAAATAAAATAAAAGTCCTTCCCTAGATCTCTTAGATCTACTAATTTTCCTTTGTTCTGATCCATGCTATCAACTTTTCTTGCTGGTAAATCACACCAAACTCACACGTACTGTCTGCTTCTGAAATACTCAGACATTCACACTCACTATGCAAAGGTTCTTCTACTCAATCTAGACATTTATTCAACCTTGACAACAACAGCTTTCATTTTCTTCTCCTACCAGCCCAGACTCTGTGGTCTTCCTCACATGGAGAAGAGAAGCTTCCTGTCTGCCCACCTTGCTTCCTTCCCTAAAACCACAGTGTGGCAAAGACCCTTCTTCTTAGTGCACTGGCTTTCATCACAGCATTTAAATATGCCAAACCCTAACCAGTGCAGCTCAGTTGGTTGATTGGTGTCCTGTGTACTGAGGGGCTACAGATTCAATTCCTGGTCACGGCATGTGGGAGGCAGCCAGTAGATGTTACCCTCTCACATCAATGTTTCTCTCTCCATCACCTTTCCCTTCCTCTCTCTCTAAAATCAATAATAAAAAGGTATTTTTTTAAAAATTAAAAATAAATAAAGATGCCCAAGAAGGTACTCAACTCTCCCCTTCTACCCCACAGATAATTTTTTTAAAATTAAAATAGTCAATATTCACTGTGTAGATCTCACCTTATGTTATTTTTTAGCCTCCTGCAATCTGGATTACTCATCCATGTCTAAAGAATCTATCTATATATATAAAAGCCTAAGTAGCCGAACAACCAAATGACCAGTCAACTGGTCGCTACGATGCGCACTGACTACCAGGGGGCAGACACTCAGCACAGACACTCAGAGCTGCCTCCAGGTTGTCAATGCACTCCCACAGCAAGAATGCTGCTCAGCTGACTGATGGGCACCAGACGCAGGGCTCATGGCTGACCGCAGCAGCCCAGAGACCTCAGCGGAGCAGCAGTGAGCCTACTGAGCAGCGGCAGCAGGCCCAGCAGGGCCTGGATGAGCAGAAGGCAGGAGCAGCAGGTGGCGTTGGACTGCCAGTTTCAGCCCAATCTCCGCAGGCTACGCCGAGGGACCCCATCGGTGCACAAATCCACGCAGCGGGCCTCTAGTAATAACCTCTGTTGCTAAATCTGAAAGACTCCCCAGGACTTATTTTAATCCCTCTGCAGCCATTGGTAACAGCTCCCTCACAGGATGCCAATCATGCCGCACTTTCCTCCTACTCCTCTGACATGCTTTCCCAGTCTGCATGCTGTTTCTGACTTCTTTATCCATCTATCTGTCCTCTGGCTCTTTGCTCATCCCTGATGACATATGTCCCCTATAGAATTTTATCCTGGAGCTTCCCACTAATCTTGGCATTGCTCCAATCCCAGAGTCATCTCCAGCTGAACCTTCTCCCAAACTCATCTTACTCACCTTCTCCCAGACCCCATCGGGTACTTCTATTTCCAGCCTTGTAAAAAGCACCATCTACCCTGGCTCACACTAGATACCTGGGAATCAAGATGCTTTCATCTCTCTCAAAATACACCCCAGGTAATCCTCAAGTTCCCAGGAGTTCTCAAAACCATCTATTTCTTTATCCTCATTGCCACTTTCACAGCCTTAGTTCAAACCCTCAAGACTTCAGCCTTAGAACTACCATCTTGCCCCTTTCCAACTATTCATCACATGCCACAAAGAGATCTTCCTAAAACACAAATACGATTCTGTCACCTCCTCTGTAAGATTCTTCAAAAAGCCTAAACTCCTCATCATGACATCACAGGTCTTTCACGATCTGACCAGAGTCTGAAAGCTGCTTGGGTCTCTAGTTCAGTTGAAGCCATTCCTCTCCTATGTGCAGCTATAATACAGGCCTCAAGTATGGCATGGTCCCTTTTTGCCTCCACCTGATAAGTCCACCTAACTTCACTTAGCTGATTTTCCAGTGTTCCTCAGGACCTAGCCTACAGGGCCCCTTCTCAAAAAGGCTTTCCCCAACTATAATCCTTTCCCCTGTGTTAGGAATGTTCATAGGTACTCTCATACATTCGTCTTAGAGCAAGTAACACCCTGAACTGCAATTCTATTGTATACTCAGTTCTCTCCCTCCCACGCTATGAGGCCAAGGGCAATGTAGAAGCTCTGTGGCTGGGTCAGAAACGAACATCCAATGATGATATTTATACAAAAGAATGGCTAGCATTTATTCTGCATGAATAAATACTGCCCTCTTCTGGAATAATGTATTACCACACTAGAATTTTTAAAAGAATGTGAAATTGGTATCCAGGGAACCAACTTAACACAATGCTGGTGATCAACATCTACATGATACTACATCTGTAGCACAGAGAGCCCAGTTATCCCAACCCAGCCTCAAAAATTAACATTCAACTAATTAAAGAAGTAATTTCAAAAAGAATTTAATATAGAAGTCATGTTTTTTAATAGATGTAACCTTAGTCAAATTAACATAAAAATACTGTTCAGGCCTCTTTCAAATGGCCTGACCATTTTTTTGTTTTGTTTTGGCCTGACCATTTTTAACTAGCGATATTTTCCATTTCCTTTAAAATGTTAATTACAGACAAAAAAGAATCTTGAAGATAAAGAATTTTGGGGAAACTTACCAATGTCATAAGCCATGAAATCTGAAGAAAAGCATTTGGCGCCATGGCTCATGGATGTGTCATTGTGTGTGTTTCCTCCAAACACCAGCATGGTTCCACTCACTATCACAGCTGTGTGCAAGTAACGGAAAAATCGGCTGTCCTTAAGAATGGTCCTTTTGAGATTTAAAAATAATAAATACAAGTTTAGTTTTTTACAATACTTATCACCTATTCACTAATGCAAACATAACCTTTTGTTTGTTATTTTTTTGTTAATCCTCACCCAAAGATATTTTTGCCAATGATTTTTAGAGACAGTGAAAAGGAAGTGGTACTGAGTGTCTGAAAACTGAAAACTATTCAAAATATACCAAGCATTTTCTTGCTCAACCTACTATAAGATTATAGAATAATGCAACAAAATAAATACTAGCTACTTTATTACCTTTTGCTTATTTCCCAATTTCTTTGCAACACATAAGAGAATTACCTGCTAGGTCTAAAGAAGAAAACACAGCACATTGCCCCAGCTGGTTTGGCTCAGTGGATAGAGCATTGGCCTGCAGACTGAAGGGTCCTGGGTTTGATTTCAGTCAAGGGCACATGCCTGGGTTGCAGGCTCGATTCCCAGTAGGGGGCGAGCAAGAGGCAGCCGATCAATGATTCTCTCTCATCACTGATGTTTCTATCTCTCTCCCTCTCCCTTCCTCTCTGAAATCAATAAAAATATGTTTTAAAAAAACATATAGCACATTTTCCCAGAAATTGTCAGAATTCACACCTTAAAACGAAAGCTCAAGAAAAAGCACCTACCACATCTGGGTATCCACATCGTATCTGTAGAGATCATCTGCGAGCCGGTATTTATTGGCGCTGAAAGCCTTGTAGCCTCCATGAACATAGACTGCTCTGGTCCTGTGGTCATAGACACTGCTATGGCCATAACCCCCTTGGACAAGGGCACCCTGGGTATTTAATATACTCCACGTATTCTTATCTGAAATTGGAAAACAGTTAAAGGCAAATGTTACAGGCTCCTCTTCTCTAATACTTAAAACTACCAAATAGCTTAGGACAGTGGTCGGCAAACTCATTAGACAACAGAGCCAAATATCAACAGCATGATTGAAATTTCTTTTGAGAGCCAAATTTTTTAAACTTAAACTATATAGGTAGGTACATTGTTATTAACTTAATTAGGATATTCCTAAGCTGGCCTTTGCTAAAAACGTCCTCAATCTGATTGAGGTACATTCGCTGAGGTCGACCCCTTCCAACTCTCCCATCCACAATCATCTTGTATACTTGTTTCATCTCCTTTCCGAAAACTGACTTGTGCACACGGGCCACGAAGTTTCAATCGCACTGTACATGCGCGCCCGCACGTGATATTTTGTGGAAGAGCCATATTCAAGGGGCCAAAGAGCCATGTGTGGCTCACAAGCCGCAGTTTGCTGACCACTGGCTTAGGACAAGAGAAGAGATTCTGGGAGACCTGATACATATAATTTTTTTTATCATTTTATTTTTAAAGGAAGGCCACATAAAACTAATAAAGTCAGGTGCCAAACTTCAATTTGTTAAATGTTTTAATGTTCTAATATGCCATACTGGAAAAGAATTACATTAAATTTAAGAATCAGAGTTCCCTCAATTGAACACTTAATTCCCCATGTCAATACACAGATATACTTTATGGGTCTGCTTTCTCAAAATATAAATTATAGCTGGTACTCCTATTCCAACACAACAGATAAAATAAAATTTAACCAAAGGAAAGATTTTTATAATAAGAGGAAATAACACTCCCCTAAACCAATCTCTAAAGAGCTAGCCAAATATGTTTTTTCTTCAGAATGTGTTGTTTTGAATCATTTTTATTAATTAATTTATTTTATTTTCAGTTCCTAAAGCATTTAGCACCGTCTTTGACTCTGTGCCCAACTGATGGTAACAAATATACTGTATACTACATAGCAGCACCATAATCTGAATTTCACTAGTAATACATCGATGTTAACTGCATTTCAAGATAAAGTACTAGGCCAAGGTTAGGTTGAATCTTGTTAAAAAGCCGTAATAATTGAAGTTTTAAATTTGACATTCAAAAAAAATCACTGGAAAAATATACCTACCCAAGTCATATTCCTGTACATTGCTTATATACCCATAGAGAGGGCAGTGGCCGAAGATGACCAGCATGACCACCCGGCCCGTCTTCAGTGTGACGATGTGTGCTGAGTGCCCAACCACTGCATACTGCTCCTTGGCTTTCGGAGCCAACAACACCCACGATTCATTGTGAATATGAAACACCCTCAGCTCATTGGTCACATTCCCCGTTGAATCAATTTTCCCTCCATACATGTAAATTTTATCCTGGGGGGAAAATGCGAACAAAATTCTAAAAACATCGAAAGGATTAAATCTGAGAACAGAAAAAGAGCAGTTCAAAACCTCAATATTATTCTTAGCTTAAAAAGTGTTAGTGAAATGCCGCTTTCAGTGAATGTCTAGGAAAAAGATGGCAAAAGAAACAAAATGAAATAAATCGTTTCTATATCTCTAATTTGCCACTTTTCTTGGACTTTCTCAAGCAAAACCTTTTACGGTGATAAAATGACTGGAAAAATAAAGTTGAAAAGTTCCCTCATCCTACCATAAACCACAAAAACAAGGAAATGAAAATGATTACTTAGTTGTATTGCAATGTGGCTATTCTTGGCTAACCTTGCTAATATAAGGAACATAAACACTAATCAATATTATATTAATTTTTAACCATCTGGTACCACAATCATAATATCCTAGTACAATTTTAATCCATTGAAATTTCTCGTATTAAATTTGTTTCAACTTTAACTTCCACTTGTATATTAGCCAATTATAAACCCCTCCAGCCCTAGCCAGTCTGGCTCAGTGGATAGAGCTTAGGCCTGTGGACTGAAGGGTCCCAGGTTTGATTCCAGGCAAGGGCATATGCCTAGGTTGCAGGCTCTATCCCCAATAGGGGGTGTGCAGGAGGCAGCCAATCAATGATTCTCTCTCATCACTGATGTTCCTATCTCTCTCTCTCTCCTTTCCTCTCTGAAATCAATAAAAAACATATTTTAATATACTAGTATATATATAAACCTTTCCAAATAGAAAGATTTCCCCCAGTTAAAAAAACGACACTGAAGTCAAAATCATAGAGACGAAAAAGCAGAATGGTACTTATCAGGGGCTAGGGGAGGAAGAAATGAGAACTTAAGTGTTTAATGGGCATAAGTTTCAGTTTTCTTAGATGAAGTTACAGAGATGGATGGTGATGATGGTTGTACATTATGAATGTATTTAATAACACTGAAATTCATACTTAAAAATGGCAAAGATGATAAATTTTATGTGATATGTATTTTACCACAACCAAAAGGTTGGGAGGGAAAACAACATTAAATAGCTTTTCAACCACTAATATGAAAAAGTCACTATGGAAGAGTTGAGTTTCTAGCTCAGTAGAGTGGAGACATTTTACCTTGTATAATGCTAAGGAATGGCCATATCTAATAACCACATTGTTCACAGAACGGTTCAGTGCAAGCCACTCCCTAGAAGCAAGGTCATACCTACAAAACAAACAGATCATATTTTCACTCAAATGACAGAACAGAATATCTTGTACTCTTTTATTTGTGATAGAATCTAGCTTGGAGATGCACATTACATCTGACATGCATATGAATAGGCACCTGGGTGAACAAACCTCATATCTGAGCCTACTATGCATATGAGAACTCAGGAAGGAGGGCTGGTCTGCATAGTCCTGGGACAAGAAGGAAAGAAATCTATTGGAAGTTTCTAATGATTCCTGAAAACCTCTTCTACACACAGTCTAAATAACTTGAAGATGGCATTATACTCAAGGAACTTAAACTTTTATTACCATAACCCATCTTTTATTTAATCATGTGAAATTAAAGATAGGTACTCAAAGGGGAATGATCTATCTATATACATATAAAAAACCCTAAGCAACCAGTTGACTGGTTACTATGACGCGCACTGACCACCAGGGGGCAGATGCTCAACACAGGAACTGCCCCCCTGGTGGTCAGTGAACTCCCACAGCGGGAGCTCTGCTTAGCTGACCAACGGGCCAACAGGCACCAGACACGGGGCTCAACCTCTCCTGCCTCCATGGCAGTGCTACTGAGTGGCAGCAGAAGGTGGATCGCTTCAAGCGCTACTATACCCCTCAAGGGATGTAAGACTGCCGGTTTTGGCCCTCCGAAACTGGCAGTCCGACATCCCCTGAGGGGTCCCAATTGTGAGGGGGCACAGTCCAGGCTGAGGGACACCACTGGTGCCCAAATCCATGTACCAGGCCTCTAGTAATTAAATAAGAGAAAATTCCTAACTACCTTTTCTTTACCTAATTGATTTTTTAAATTCATATTTTAAGAAAGCTATATCATTATAGTATTTCAATTATAGTATAAATACATTTTATACCAAAAAACTACCAAAAAGATAAATTATCTA
The DNA here is from genome assembly GCF_000327345.1 of Myotis davidii. Lineage (NCBI taxonomy): Eukaryota > Metazoa > Chordata > Mammalia > Chiroptera > Vespertilionidae > Myotis > Myotis davidii. Next base: position 1,523,644 of record NW_006286587.1, on the reverse strand, counting down.
TACTCATGCTTTGTAGCTTAGTCACATAAAATATCTTAGAATAGTCACTTTTAATTTGTCTTCAAGAAAAATACCACTCTACTGGTTTTTATTAAAATAACAAATTCATTATGAAGACTGTAACCAATGGCCCTGGCTGGGTTGCTCAGTTGGTTAAAGCATCATCCCAATATGCCATGGTTCGATCCCCAGTCAAAAATCTATCTCCCTTCCTCCTTCCTTCCTGCCTTCCTTCCTCTCTCCCTCCCTCCTTTCCTTTCTCTTTCTTTTCTTTCCGTCCTTCATTCTCTCCCTCCCTCCGTCCCTACCTCTCTCAATCTTCCCTTCCTCTCCTTCCTGTTTCTCTAAAATAAATAAATAAAAATTTGAAAAGGGTGTAACAAATGCAAAAATATAGAGTTAAAACCTTAAAAATGATCCCACATTTAATCACCTAAAAATCAATATCATTAACATTAAGTAAACATCATTCCAGACATTTTTGTATGCATATATACAGATAGAAGAATCAAGTAACAATACATATTTATAGAAAGGAGATCATGCTATGGATGATATGTTTAATAAATACTATTAATTTTAATATAATTTAATAGAAAAAATCAAAGGGAAAAACAAATGCTATTGTTACACGTTAAAAGTTTATTTTTTATAAGTTTCCCTAAGTAATCCAAGTTTTTAAAATTATAGAAACCATTATTATATGTAAACAATTACCCTTTGAGAAAGCATGGAGGGACCTGGACAGTATTATGCTAAGTGAAATAAGCCAGAGAAAGACAAGTATCACATGATCTCACTTACCCAGTATGTGGATTCTAATGAACAAAAAAAACCTGATGAACAAAATTGAGCCAGAGACACTGAAGCATGCAACAAACTAATGTATTTCAGAAGGAAGTGGGTAGTGGATAGACATTAACCAAATAACTTCCATGCATATATGCATAACCCATGAACACAGACAATAGTGTAGTGAAGGTCTGGGGAGGAGATCGGTGTGGGGTGGAGGGAAGAAATAAATGGGAGGAAAAAAGGGACATCTGAAATACTTTCAACAATAAAGATAAATTTTTTAAAAAGAAAGTTTTATCACAAAATAATAACAAAAAAGGAAACAAATATCCACCAATAGAAAATAGATTAATAAATTATAGTATACCTATGTAATAGAATAATTATACAGAATCAAAAATAAATATACTTAAGCAACCTATTATCAACATAACTCTCAAAACAATGTAAAGCTAAAAAGGCAAACTACAGAATACTATTTCTATAGACTAAAAACAGAAACTTTATCAATTCTAAAATATGTTTATATATCAAGTATAAAAATATGTATGTGAACAAATGACACAAAATCAGGGTACTAATTGTCTCTGGGATTTTGGAAGGGTATACAGGGGTCTTTAACTATATTAGCAATGTTTTACTTCCTAACCTGGGTGGTAAATGCATTCTTTATTTTCCTCTAAACCTTTCCTTTTGTCCTAAGTATTATATACATGATCTGAAACAAATTTAAATGGTGACAGTTATTAAATATGAAAAGTACATAAATACCACCTATAATTTTATGTATTGTTTGAATATTTTACAATTTTTAAGTACATGAAAAATTTAGAGGTTGAATTCACTTTAATTTTTAAGTTACATACAATTTAATTTTGGACAAGATCCACTCACTCCCTGTTTGGAAAATTGAAAACAGCACTCGCATTTCCTCCCATTTCTTCTCCCAATTTTTGTTATATAATTGTTACATTATCCAGGTTATAACATTCATATTCCGTTCTATAACTATAATTCAACAGTTATTTAGTACTAGGTCTATATTTTAGCTTGATCAATCTCTTTACAGTCCTCTTACCACAACTTCTCTTTCTTGAATCTTTAATTTTTTATTGGCTTTCACTGTCAAGTAGCCTTTTTCTAGTTGAGCTCATATGTATTCCTTTCTCTAAATTCTTTCATGTTTAAGAAGAGTATCTGCTTGCTAGCTTTACAGCTCAATGACACCTTGGCTGGGTATAATATTCTCGAGCCATCCATTCTTTTCTTCAGAAATTTGCAGATACTGCTCCCTTGAATGCTGGTATTAAATGTTACTATGAAGAAGTCAGAGGCAAGTCTGATTTCTCTCCCTTTTATGTGGTTTACTTTTCTGCTCAGAAGCCTAGAAGTCTCAATCATTCTCATTGTCTCTCCCTGGCTGTCTCCCCCTTCTCACCCTCCCTTGCTTTCCCTATGTATCTTACTCTCACTATATATAAAAAAAAAACACCCACATTATTATACTTTAGGTAAAAATAACTCTAAACTATCCGGGAAAATGGTTTTACAAAACTGACTGCATAACGCTGCAAGACTTTTGTGGAGTTCTGACCATGCAAGGTGTTTTCTGAGAAGGACTACTGTGGCTTCTGTAAACACATTTACACCTACTATTCAAGCCAGTGGACTCATTGCTCCCCTTTGCTTACTCATGCACAGATACTGATACATACAAGTCTTGCAGCTGTCAATGGTTTAGTTCTACCCATCTGCATAGATCAAGCATGTCAAACGCGCGGGCCCACAACAAATATTTTTGGGGCCCAGCCAATATAAGTGTGTAAGAAACATTTTAATAAAAATTTCGTAACTTAATTTTTACAATATCCTGTTATACATAACTATTAATAATGAACTACAATGTTCGCTAATGACTGATGACTATAATCGTGTTGCATTAATTTCCCTTATGTGCCTTACGTGCAGGCGCACCATTTCTCTCCACTAATACTGGCAGCGAATATTTTAGCAGCTGATTGCCACATCACTAGTCTTGGACTGACTTGTTTGGTGTGCGCAACAGGAAATATTTTAAGTTTGGAGAACAAGAAATATAGGTTTATTTGTGTTACGGTCATTAATTTGTGCAGTTATTCAGTGTCTGGTAAATTAATGTTCAAGAAAATATTAATTTTTATTAAGATGTTCTATTATTTTATGTTAATGATTACTCATTTGTTTCAGCCGTTTATATTCAACATGTCTCTATAGAAATAAAGCTACATTTCTATGAAAATTGAAGCTTCTGTCTTTCTGCAGCCCACATAAACTTAAACCTTGTTTATTTGGCCCATGTAAGCTTTTGAATTTGACATGCTTGATGTAGATGCATACCTCTAACCAAGTCTTGTTATCAATGTAACCCATGTTTTTTTGCATGTTTCCTAGCTGTTCTGCGTATTTAATGATACATTTTGGGGGAAATCATAAACTATGCCACCACTGCCATATTCGCAGAACCCCTTAAAGAACAGATGCTAGTTTTTTACAACCTTCATTAATAGAAAATGTCTAGAAAACACTGCGAGGGCACAAAATCAGCAGTGAGTTAAGCGCTGATAAATTTCTCCCCAAAGTCAATCTCCATAGCTAATTCCACCATGACAATATATAGCCTCCTTTCAGGATAAGTGGCATGAGACCAGTAAAAAGACCTTGAAGGCTGGGAAGTACTACACAGTGGCCTAATTTCCACCGGTAAACTATAAATTCAAACCATTTGCTCTATAGATACGTTTTTAATTAAATGAAGAGATAAAGTAATCCCCTATTAAAAAGAACCTACTCTATGTACCTAAAGCAAAGCACAAGATACAGTACCTGGAAAAGATGAATTATTGCTTATTACAATAAATTCTTTGTGGCTCCCAATTTCAAAAACTAAGGATATGTCAAAAAAGTCTGGGATACTATTACCAAAATATTAAGAGATTTTCCACCAGATAATAGAATTACTGATGATTTCTTTTCCTTTTGTTTATTTTATAAATTTTTAAAATGGAAAATTAATTTTTTTGCAAAAGTGTTAAAACAACTTACGCTAGAACCATGCTGTAATCTGAGTGGTTAAACATATATCCTCCAACAATCCACATTGTATTTCCATTGACCACAGCTTTGTGAGAGGCTCTGGGGAGCTTTGGGTTAGAATATTCCTCTTGAGTCCAAAATGACTGGTTAGCTGGTACAGGAATTGAACATCCAGGACCTAAGAAAACATAATAAATTAGCTTCACAAAATGCAGCTTTAAAATTACTGCATTTCAAGTTTTAATCTACTAAATGTAACAAATATCTAAAGAATACTCAGTCTTGCCCTTTAGCGTCTAGATATCAGACAAATCACTTTAATTTGTGCTTTTCATTTACTCAAAGCTAGAGACCAACAGTATCTTTCATAAAATTCAACATCACATACTTTTTAATGATGACCTGACCACATACAGGTTAGGATTTTTTAGTAATAAAACACTTGCTTCAACAGCCCTTGGAGGAAAGAGGACAAAGGGATTATTAGTGCAAATGGAAAAAAAACAAAACTTTAGGGCTAAAATGTAAAGACTAGTCCCAGGTATAATAGTACAAACTTCCCATTTCCTAGAAAATCAAGAAGCTCCATTCTTGGAACGTTTGGCTTCTGCTGCACCATCAGTTATTTACCTCCTTGATTTGGTCAAATTGAACAAATAAGGCATTTATAAAAGCACATTTCCTTTCACAATAAAAGTGGTCTGACGAAGGGATACATGTATAAAGAAAATCACTAAATCAGTATCAGCTAAAGCTTCTTTAATAACTTTTATCTACAGATAAATCCATTAGCTGACTACTTTAGACTTTTACTATGTAATGAAAGTTTCTGATGAGACATTATTATTGTCCCGTCCCCCAGCTTGGTTCTCTGCTATGTCGTCTTATGGCTGAGACCAAGTTCTCCAACTTTCATGAATGAATTACAAAGAATTTCAAACCCTTCCCCAATTCTAAAGAGACTACAACCACACATCTATAAATTTCAAAGATTTGTAAGAAGTTCAATAAAGAGATGTGAAAATCTAAACACTACCTGATATTTGAACAACAGAGAAGATAGAGATACTAGGGATAAAGTCAATTATAAGTTATTACACTAGAAATATACTGTAAGTTGGAAGAAAAGTGAAAAAAGCACCTACCCTGCCACTCTGAGAAGCAGAAACATCCTCTGACATCACTGGAATTGCATATGCCTCGATAAGGAAAACCACAGTTATTTACACAGTGAGGAATGTCACATGCTTCACCTTCCCAGTTTTCAGAACATTCACACTGAGCAGTGTTGCTGCTATTGCTGATCTTACATTCTCCTCGGCCTGAGCAATTATTCGGACACATGTCAAAACTGTAAAAACAGTGAGAAAAAATTAAATCAAAACAAAGCAACACGTGTAATAATTTAGGAGAACTTCCTCCTACACAAGGTTTAAGAACGTCACTGTCTTTCCAGTTCATTCACAAGCACGGCTGCAGTACTTACCATTCAGCCTAAACAGGGTCACCCAACAAAGCACAGCTGGGGTAAGTAACAAAATCAAATTGACCTTACTGGATTCTCTTAAGAGATAAGTGAAAGAACTTACAAAGAGAGAAGAAATTCTTGCAAAATGTCCAGGCTTAGCTTCGCAAGGATGGAATGACTACCCTATTCTTGGTAGCCCACAAATGATGAGCATTACAAAATGACCAAATGCATGTTGCAAGTTTGGAAAAGAAAAGAATAAGACAAACTGCAACAATGCACCATCATCCTCATTGCTGGGGTCCAGCCCCAGCAGGTCCAGGGGTCCCCAAAGGTGTGGACGGAGTCGGCGAAGAAGGAATGACACAGAGATAGCGTTCAGTTGATCAGCAGCCTTGCCAGGATCTCTAGCCACAATCTCCAGCCAAGTTCTGTGTCCATGTTCTCTTGCTAGGTTCTCCAGCCACATTATCCAGGTTCTCCAGCCAGGTTCTGTAGCCATGTTCTCTCGCTAGGTTCTCCGGCCAGGTTCAGTCGCCAGGTTCTGTAGCCGGCTTCTGCAGCCAGGTTCTGTCTAGGTTCTCCAACCAAGTTCTGTAGCCAGGTTCTGACTAGTTGATTCCAATCCTATCAATCTCTATTCCAAAGGTTAGGGCGTTTCTTATCTCCATTCCAGGGAGTAAAGATTATGTAGCTTAAGCATGATTGTTCGTAGTTAAAGAGATTAATTACCCACCTGGCACTTAGTGAAGGGGTTTTATTTCCTCCCTAACTTCAGGGGAAAATCTCTACCTGGGGAAACAACCTTTCTTGGAGAGGTGACCTTGGTTAAAACACATAGTGCCAAGAAGGTGAGCAAACATATTAAGAACAGTATGCCATATATGCCAGGTCCCTTGAAACAGCAAGGGTGGACCGGCTCCCGGCACCCTCTGGATAGTCTCTGAAAGTTTACAAAATGTGTTAAAGATTATTGCCCAGATTGTTGCAGGTGGCAGCAGCATCACCCAGGAGGTATGTAGAAACACAGATTCGCAGGCCCCGCTCTGCTGAACTACAATCTCTGGGTAGGGCCCAGAAATTTGTGCTTTAACAAGTCCTACAGAAGATTCCTGTGCATGTGAAGGTTGAGAAGCCCTAGCCTAAACTCACATCTCCCTTCTAGCCCTTCCCCTTCGGAGAAGAAATTCACCAGTTTCCCACTGTCAGTGCCATGACTTTCTAATCTTCCATTCCTACTAGGCTCCCGACTCCACCCTCCCCAGCTAGGGTGACCTAAAGCCTCCTTTGCTTACTCAACCTCATAGCTGTCAGCTTCCTCCTTCCTGACACTTTCTTCTCTGGGCTTCTGTGACAATGAAGCCCACCAGCATTCCCATGCCTCTTAGCTGCCTCTACTATCCCTCTCCTCACCGTGCACAAACCCCATAGGCCAGTCACTGTCCACATGCCCCATAGGCCAGTAAGTCACTGTCTGAGTCCTAGATTCCAATATCAATGTCCTGTTTAGACATCTCATCTGTACCCAACCAACCTATCAGCATCTCCCCTCAACCCAGCCTTTATGCCTACCTGTGTCACTAAAAATCACCTTGCTAGTACTGTGTGTGATAAGCCGCCTAGGCTGCCAAGTCACACACCCTGGGCGCCTGAAAGACTGAATCACCATACAAATCAAGATAGAGACGGCTTCAAATCAGCCTGAATGAATACTGAGATCATGAGAAAATAGGCAGAAAAGAACCCAATATAAAGGTTACAAGTAGAGATCACTGCCTATGGCAGGAGCAGGTAAACTTATTTTGTAAGAGGCCAAATAGTATTTTAGGCTTTGAGGGCCACAGAAGTTCTTTATCACAAGCCACTAGCCTATTTAACTACTTATGAAAAAGAAACATTTCTTCTTTTTTTTTTTCAGTTTGAAGAAGTGGGTTTATTAGTGAAGCAGTGAGACAGAGAATAGGCTACTCCACAGAGAGAGCAGCACCCGTCCCCCCGCCCGCCCTCCCCGCCCCCCGTTAGTGGAATTTGCTTCCTTTACTGAGGTTCATTTAATCGAGGGGCATTTCTTAAGAGGAAAATAGAAAAGACAAAAGGTTCTCTAGCCCTGGCCATGGTTTCTCAGTGGTTAGAGCACCAGACTACGCACCAAAGGGTCATACATTCGATTCCTGGTCAAGGGCATGTACCTGGGTTGTGGGTTCGCTCCCTGACCCCCAGTTGGAGCATGAGCAGGAGGCAGTCAATCGATGTGTCTCTCTTACAGTGACATTCTCTCCACCCGCCCCCCTTTCCCACTTCCTCCCTCCCTTCCACTCTTTCGGAAAAGCAATGGAAAAAATATCCTCAGGTGAGGATTAGCAACAACCAAATTAGCCTCTCTTCGTATCATAACAAATTCCAAAAGCTGCTAAAGTCTGTCTGTCTACATTTCCTCTGTAACCTCAACTAAGTTGTCATCAATGGTGCAACCACTGAGTACATGAAACTACTACTATTTGTTAAATCGTCCTTAGCAAAAACCCTCTATGTTTTAATCCATTAGCAGGAAAATGCTCCTCTCTTCCAGAAGCTCAATAGCAGAAAGATCTAGGTTGAAACTGTGTTTCAAGCACTTTAACAATGTATTGTTTCCCACTAGCTTCTTCAATTATAAAACAAATAGAAAAACAGTGCCCATATTTCACTGTTTTAAAAAAACTTTAAATGAGAAAATACATTCAAACTGCTTACCGCAATGCCTGTCACACCATAAGCCCTCAATATATGTTAGTCATTATTACTGTTAAAACAAAGTATATAGTCTTTTGAATAAAACTACAAATATTAGACTTAAATATCTTACTTGTAAGTGATATTAAATCCAGTCAAATTATAAGCAGCATCACTAAAAAAATGCAGCAGGGCATAACCTGATGTGGCAACAACCTCAGGGACAGTCTCATTGCCGTCTCTTTCAGGAACAATCAGGCCACTGAAATGAAAATACATTTCTTATTAAGAGAAACACAATCACAGACATATCACATGGAGGCAAACACAAACTCAGAGCTGAAATTCATCTTTATAATTTCAAAAACCACTTCCAAGAAGATGGGCAACTTCCTGTGATAAATGCATGTTACAACCCTATTCTGGTTTCTCTGGGGAATAGACCTGAATCTTTTGCTAGATTCTCCTTTATTCTGGGTTATAGTTCTATTAAGATTTGAAATCAATGGCCCTATTATTCTTTCTTTTAATAAACATTTTTATAATGCTTCTTTGAAAAACTGAGTAAACCTCTAATAATCACAGAAAGTAACAAACTTCATGAGTTGATGATTATCAAATACTAGCAAAAGATATGAAAAGTAAACATATAAATAAGTAAGCTTGATAAACAAACACATAATTCCAAATACATATTGATGTATTTTCTTTGCCTAATTGATACCAGATTACATTTTATAGTTTATTTTACCAGTAATATACCATAAGCATTTCCAATATCACTAAAAGTTCCTTCAGAACTTATGGTATCTTGGTCCAGCACACAAAAATATTCACTGGGTACCTGGAGAGGGAAAGAATTATATCAAGGTTCTAAATGATGGCTTTAAGGCTCCTGACCCATAATACCAACTTGCTTTCCAGAAGAGACATGCGAACTTGAAGTCCCATCAATAAAGAATGAAGAGTCAATCCCACCTCACCCCACCAAGTAAGATTACTAGTCCTATTTTAGCTTCGCTAATAAGTAAAAAGTGATTTTTAAATTTAGATTCTGAGTTTCTTTTACACTCCCAATGTTAACCATTTTTCCTATGTTTACCTGCCTATTGCATAGCTTCATATGCTCAATATCTTTAATTATTGAGATATTGTCACCACTACCAACACTGCCACCTCATTCTCTAAAAGCCTAAATCCTTACCAGGTCCTATGCAGTCTGTTCCACAGACATCACCACCACCCAATGAACAAAAATCTCAACCATTATTCTCTTCCCTTATTCACTTGACCCTAGCCCAGGGGTGGGCAAACTTTTTGACTCGAGGGCCACAATGGGTTCTTAAACTGGACCGGAGGGCTGGAACAAAAGCATGGATGGAGTGTTTGTGTGAACTAATATAAATTCAAAGTAAACATCATTACATAAAAGGGTACGGTCTTTTTTTTCAATAGTTTTATTCATTTCAAACTGGCCGGATCTGGCCCGCGGGCCGTAGTTTGCCCACGGCTGCCCTAGCCACACCGGCCTCTTTGCTTCATAATTTGCAATACACCCAGAGAAAACACCATACAACACCTGCATCTTAGGTTTTAAAAACTGAAGACTACAAAACGGAATTCAGATTAAAAGTCCACGTCCTCTGAATCCTGTGTGGTTTTTTTCTTTATTGACTGAACCAGCTACTGCCAGGCTCTCTCCACTCTAGGCCCCAGCACATTACCACTGGGTTGATTCCTCTATCCAAGTCCTCCAGACCCAACAGCATTTCTCGGCTCCCCATCTTGTGACAGGGTTTCCAAATTGTTCTGTTTATCAGTGGTTTAGAGGTTTTGTGTTTCAGGTAAATTTCAATTTTCAAACCTGTATTTTCTCCCTATAATTTTAGAAAATTTATATTCTAATACTGTGCCTTAGGTTAAATTTTAACACAATCAATGGATTAATCTATACTATCAGTTAACCAACGTTTTGTTTTTTTTTATAGAAACCTAAAATTTCTGTTTTCTGTACATACATATACTTTGGCTCTTCTCAAATGTCATCAATTAGAACAATTACAGCCTTCTGCTTATTTATATGCTGCTGTTGATTCACATGTCTGCTCATCAAATACCCAGTCCAGGTGAAGCACAGCACTGATTCTGCATACCTGCTTGGCTCATGTTCCCCCCAGGCTAATGGCAAGCTGATTACACGTGCCCAGCACATTACAAGACTCCATATAGTTGGATTAATGAACTCAGTATCAAGTGAACCCCCAACAAGTACTATCATGATAACATTTATAGGTAGTTTTTACGCTTATGTTAAAATTTGTGGTGCCTCTTACTATAATGCAAGGAATGCTTCAAATTCTGGCATAAAGACATACATGCTCAACACTTAGCAAATGACATTTTAATTCTTAGCATGGCCTATCCACCCTGATCTTTGGCCTCGGAAGTGAATCTTAGAAACTGGTTCTTAGTTCAAAGATATGTTAGAGAGATTTCTAAGCCAAAGGGAGGGGAGAAATACAAGGGCACATTAGTCCCCTGGTCTCCTGTGTCCTTGGCAACTCTTGTACTATTTACTCTGTTACTTCCTCACCCACATGAGACTAGTCCCATGTGAGGAATACAAAAAAATATTTGTTGAATTGATTTCTATTTAAAGTCAAGGAAATAAAATACTTATAGGGGGTGGGGAATCCAGAAAGTGAGTTGTAGATGAAAAACTGACAAGTATGACTTCCTAAGGAGATGTGTATTTTAAAAATATATTATTTTATAAATCTTCTATCAAGTTAAAGGAAGAAAAATAGGATGGTTTTCAATTCCTATGTGGTCAAAAAGATAATAACACAGCCAGTTATTGTTAATAAAAACTAAAATGCCAAAAGAAATTAGAACATGCCATATATTGGGTGTTAAGCTATTTTAACAATATAGAATACAATTATTGAAAAAATATTATAATACATAAATGGTATATTCCTCATTCTCCTCAGATCATTTCATTTTGCATGTGTATTCACTGTTCATTTTCTGTGTATTCTTCCATAAAATTCCCCTCACCCATAAATACACACACACCTAAATTTGAATTTAACAAATACTTCCTGAAGGCCTATGTAATGAGGAACACAGCAAGGATTAAAATTAACGTGATCCCTGATTTAATTTTTTTACAGAAATATTATTATTCAATATATTACTCACAAAATATTTTTAAAATGTAAACTTCACCACCACCAGGAGAAGCAGATGAACAATACTACCATCACGACTATCCAGAGCAGGAAATTAAAAAAGAGAAGTCAAGTACTCTGCCCAATAGACTTACCTAATAGTTACAGGAAACCAAGTCAGGCCTCCAGAAATAGTACTATTTCCATGAAATAGTGTGTTAAGGAATAATAAAGGTGAGTCCAGTAAGAATGCAACCTAGGACATATGTTTGAATTCAGAAATCATATGATTAACAACTAATATGAGTGAGCTTACCTAAAGGCAGCAATTAGTGGTGCATAAATTGAGTCCCCATCATAAACATATAAATGGTCCCAACTACACTCTGTAGCAAAATGATTGAAACGGAGTCTCATTATTCTATTTGGCCTGAAAAAAACAAACCAAAAATAATTTATAATAATTATCACTATCAAACATTTGAAAAATATATATCTAGGTTTTTAATTTACAGAGAGGAGAAATTAATACTAAAGAGTATATCATTATTTGCCAAAGATTCACTTAGTATATACTATCTGCAACAGACCACTAAACATGAACTAATACACAAAACAGCATGGTCTGTGCCTCTTTGGGCCTTATAGTCTATACAGTAGCCATTCATTAACAGGCTCTGAACCAACCCATTAGCCCTTCTAGTTCTATACTTCCTTATTCAACTGAAGACTCCACACTACATCATTTCATAATCACACCTGCCAATTCTCTAAACTCACCTACCCCTCTGACTTTTCATGGAACTACTTGGCAAAAGCCATGGTCTAGAGGAAAACACTTACCTGCTTTGACTTAGACTGAACCCAAACAAAACTAATCCGTGCCAGAGAAAGTCACACCACTGAGAGGGCTGGCTCCAGGATTGGTCACTGCTCACCAACTTCAAATGGTACTTCAATCCTGCCAGCAGTCCTATTACTAACTCTCTCTCCCTCTCCACAACTGGTCATCTCAATTACTATTTCAAGCCATTCAGTCCCACCCACTTCTCTCACCAAGACAAAAATCCCTCAAATTCCCATTTTTCAAAACAGATACACCTACCTACTTCTCCTTCCATTTTTCAAATATTTAGCATCTCCCTTATCTGAAACATCTACATCCACATTTAAATCTCCTTCGATATCACATATTTTACAAAAACAACAAAACATAAAAAGCTTCAAATCCCAACTCTTCTTCTAGTTATTACTCCACCCATCCCTTTCTCCTCTTAATAGAGTAAAACTCTACAGAAAGCTTTGTTTTCTCCATTTCCTCATATCCCACTTACTCCTTCACTCTCTTACTTGGCTTCAGCTCAAACAGCTCTTGGTATTAGCAACACCATCTAGTTCCCGCGGATGCCTAATTATATGTCTCCAGTCTAGACTTTCCTCTACCTCACACTTACCTATCTAAGTAAATACATAAATAAGTTAACTCAGCTGATGATAAATACTGTGAAGAAATTGAAGGAATTATGTTATGGTAGTACACCAGGTGGTGGGGAAATACCCCAGAAAGCTTTGAAGGAGATTAGAATGACAAGAGATAAGCCATATGAAAAGCTTAGGAACAATGTTTCACACAGAGGAAACAGCATTGTTTTAAAGACTCAGGAAGAAAGAAGTTGATGTGTAAGAACAATATGAAGAAAATCAGCATATCTGAAACAGTAAATCGAGGGAACCTCATGAGATAAGAAGAGGTAAGCAAGGGGCAAAAGCAAAAATCAAAAGGCCAATTTCAAGGCTATTACAGGGGCCGAGGAAATTGAGGGTGGTGGTTTTTATAATAATTTCAGAGATGGATATGAAAAGGAGAATGTAGAAGGATTTGGGAGATATTCTAGAAGGAAAATGGACAGAACTTACTGATAGGCTGAATATGGGAATAAGAGGAAGAAGAAATTATTTGTTGCTTAGGCTGAGGAGGAACAACCACTGAGATCCCATGCTGAGCAATGGTGGAGGACACCAGATGGGAGTGGACTGACAGAAAGGGCAAGGGCAGACAATAGAGCACAAGTTCTCAGAGTGTGGTCCACAGAACACCAAGGGCCCTGAGACCCTTTTAGGGGCCCAAAAGGTCAAGACTATGTGCATAATAATTAATACTAAGCTTTCATGTACCTTATCATCACGTTGGCATTTACTAATGGTACAAGAGCAAATGGTGGGTAAAACTGCTGACACCTTGGAATCTAACAAGACGGTAGCACCAAACTGTACTAGTAATCACTGTAATGCTTCACCATCACTCCCTCACAGACAGAAAAAAAGAAATGACAGCTTCATTTAAGCACAGCTTTATTACATGGTAGAAACTATAAATTTTATTAATAGTACACATCTTTTTAATATTATGCATGACAAGGTGGGAAGTATGCATAAAGCACTTCTGCTACCTAACAAAGTACAGTGGTTTCAAGGAAAATCACTTTTGAAATTGTTTGAGTTGTGAGCTGAACTAGTTGCCTTTCTTTTAGAACACCATTTACCATTTTTACTTGAAAGTCAGACTTGGATATATGGCAGATATTTTCTTGAAAATGAACAAAGTAAAACTGTCACTTCAAAGAAAACAATTGGCAGTATTTGGTGCCAAAGATAAAATACAAGCCTTCAAGCAATAATTAAAGCTTCGGAAGATTGATATCTGCCACCTAGATACAACTTCCCAATATTTAAAACTTTCTGATGAGATTGATGGTGATATAACTAATGTGGTTTTTTAAATTGATTTGAGAGAGAGAAAAACATCGATTTTTATTGTTCTACCCATTTATGCATTCACTGGTTGATTCTTTATTGTGCCCTAACCAGGAATATAATCTGCAACCTTAGGTAGCAGGACAATGCTCTAACCACCTGAGCTACCTGGCCACAGCACAATGTGATTTTTTAAATATATTATATAATGAAATATATCAACATATGGGATATCTGCATAATTCAGTGAGCCAATATTTTCCAAATGACCACAAATCATGTTATAAAACCATGCACAGGTTAAAGATCCATTCAAAGTACAAGAACACTAACTACTTTTAATTTAACAAATTCCTAAAGTTCATTCACATTGTTTCATATTCCACATTGTAATTTACTTTTAAGAAACTACCACTTGTCAAAGACTACCATCCACAATTCTTTAAAAGCACTATAAAAACCCCTTCCCTTTTCCCACTTCATATTCAAGTGAAGCCTAATTTTCTTCACATACTTCACCATGGTAACATCGAAACAAAGTGAATGTAGGCCCGGCTGGCGTGACTCAGTGGATGAGCATCTACCTAAGAACCAGGAGGTCATGGTTCAATTCCTGGTCAGTGCATATGCCCAGGTTGCAGACTCTATTCTGAGCAGGGGATGTGCACGAAGCAGCCAATCAATGATACTCTATCTCACCATTGATGTTTCTATCTCTCTCTCCCTCTCCCTTCCTCTCTGAAATCAATAAAAATGTATTTTTTTTAAAAGTGAATGCAGAAAAAATGATAATCTAGCTGTCTTCTATTAATCTAGGGAAGAGATTTACAAAAATGTAAAGCAATGCCATTCTTTTATTAACTTTTTAAATACAGGGCTTCTTTTTTCATAAAAATATGCCATTAATGCTAACACATAGTGGGTTTATCAGTTGTTTAAACTGAATTAAATAGTATTTCTTAGTTTTAATTTTTAATATGGTAAAAACAGATATAACCCACAAAAACAAAAGTTATTTAGAATTCTATAAATTTAAGAGTGTAATGAGGTCCTGAAACCAAGAAGTTTGAGAAACACTGCTTGAAAGGTTTGCTGAAGGTAAGAAAAAGAAGGTAACAGCTGGAGAGGCATGGGAGCAAAGAGAAGGAGTTGTTTGGCCAATAACAGTTATTCTAACTTTCATCCCCACAATAAAAATATGTATTTATAAAAATGACACAATATTATGATTTTCTAATGCTTTAAGCACATCACTTAAAATACTCCATTTTTTAAACTAAAACAACTGAAAATATACAAAATTCTGGTGTGTACAATTCATCTACAGCATTAAATCATCACAAGAAGTTTTTTTTAAGTAAAAATAAAGATTAAGAAAAATAAAATTTACTTAGAAAATAAGAAATTATCGAATAAAAATATTTTAAGTACTTTATGCTACAGTTTGTTAATTTTACTTATAGGAAAAGTAATGCCACACTGAGCTCTATCCTAAAAAAATAATTAGCCATTATTACTTACTGTCCTTCAATGAGCCATGTGCACTTCGTTTTATATTTATAATTTCCAGGTCCATCTGTTACAAACCCAGAAGATCCAGTTAATCTGTAATTTAAAGGAAAAAAAACTTAAGTCCATCAAGATTTTATATATTAATAATATATTTCTTAATTCTCAATACAATCCAAATTAAGCAAAGTGAGATGCATACTATATAACCAGAAGAAAATAACTGCATAGTTATATTCAGATTACACAAATACAGATAAAACAAATATATACATTTAAGAAGATACACATATATTAAAATCAAGACAAATAAATAAAAATCATATCTAAATCTTTCCAGATAAGATGGAGAAAATAATACATTCTACTATAAAAACAGCCACAAAAACTTATTTATAAATATGAGCTGGTATTTTAAAAAATAAGATCACATAGCCCTGGCTAGTGTGCTCAATGGTTAGAGTGTTGGCCAGTGCACAGAGGTTCGATTCCTGCCCTGGTAGGGTTACAAGAGGGAGGCAACCAATCAATGTCTCTCTCAACTCAGTGTTCCTCTCTCTTTGTTTCTCTTTCTCACTCCTCCCTCCACTTTTTCTAGGAAAAAAAATCAATGGAAAAAATATCCTTGGGTGAGGATTGACCAAAAAAAATTTCAGAGTAACAGTTATAAGTATTTAATACAATAACACTATAGTCAGCATAACTGTGATGGGCAAACACATCACGCCACAACTCACAACAGATCCACCATAGCCATTTAAGTTGCTGCTTCTGAAGTGGCAATCTATAACCAAACCTTTGAATAGTGTACATCAGCACCTGTCTTCCCACACTCGTGCCAAGCCTGAAGTTTGGCAATATTTTGAGATCTTGCCAATATGGTAGGCATATCCTATTATTTAATTAATGTTTTGACTGGTACTAGCCCTAACGTTTGAATCTTCTCATCGCTTGTTCATTTGTATTTCCCCCTTTGTGAATTTAGATTCCATATTCTTTGCCTACTTTGCAACCAAGTGGTCTTTTCAAATTAATATTTAGGAGTTCTTTTTATATTAAGGAGCTCCCATTTGTATGTTATATATACTATAAATATATTTTCTCACTTTCCTTTTTTCTTTATACTTTGTTTCCAGTATAGTGTGTTATATAGAAATTTTTATTATTTAAGAAGGATGCTATTTTCTTTCTCACTGTCGTTTCCACGTCATTTTTTCCTCCGTCTTCCACCAACAATGTCAGTCTCTCTGAAACAGACACTCTTTTGGATCAGTCTCCCTCACTTTTTTAGATATCTACTGAGACCCTAATTACATTTCACCCACTGAAGACATTAGCATCTTGTTCACTGCCTTTCACTCAACTACTTCAACATCCGAGATGTTCCCTCCAAAATCCAGACTCTCCATTTCATAATTTCAACATTAGAATCTTTCTCCATCCCACTTTAGTTACTCAGTCTTCTAGGTCTTGTCATTACCAGTAATAGCACAACCACCAAAATGCTCATTTTAGGTGTCCTGTACTCCTATGCTATTACCATCTCTTCTCTCTCCGGTTCATTTAGCTTTCTTCTCCCTTCCCAGTGAGTCATCAGCCCCATGGGGACCTCCAATCCACTAAACCAACTCTCCTCCACGTTCATCCCCATTACCCACACATTTCACTTTCCCACTTCCCTAGTTAAGATCCCATGAACTATCACAATTATAATGCCCTGAAAATCTCCTGACTTCTTTGCCCTTCTCTCCCTCTGCTATAAACTGGCACAAATGTCTCCATGTTTTACTCCCCAATGTCTATTCACCCCCAAAATGTTAGTCTGAGCCAATCATGGTTTCCTGTGCCCTCTGCCAATAATTGATTGGCAAAGGGAAGCAATCCAGAGCATATAAGGCATTTCCATGATCATCAAGAACCTAATATTCTTCTATCTTGTTTTGTCATCTTCAAATATGTGGCTTCCACCTCATAATCCAAGATGCTGCTCAAACTCCAGCTATTATTCCCACAGTCTACCCAGCAAGGGGGAGGAAAAGAAAACAAGGCACATATCGCCTCCAAGTCTAACAGGACAGCACAACTTAACCATCAGCCTAAAGTTAGACAAATCTAAATGTAGAGGCTGAGAAATGTAGCCATTACCCCAGATTACCATGCACCCAATGAAAAGCAGGACTTTCTTTACTAGAGAAGTGGAGAAAGACTATGAAGGCTCATTATTAGTCTTTGTCACAACATGTAACCTAATATTTAAATGTGAGGGGATGTCTGATGAAGGACTTCTGGAAAATATTTTCTGATTCTTAAAGACAGTATGTAGACTGAGAGATGCACCACCTAGATCTCCCCTTCAAGGAAGGACTTGCTGCCAGCTCAGCAGGGAGTCTGGTCACCACAGCCTCCAGCTGCCAGTCCTTCAGGAGCTGCCTTCCCAGGGCAGCCTACACCAGAGCAGGTATAAAGGCTGAGCATTTCAATCCAACATGGACTCTGACAAGCAACCCTTGCTCCAGAGCTTCCCTTGGGCAGGCTTGCAAGAAAGCTCTTCTTTTGCCCAGTTCTGCTTTCAGTCCCTTCCTCTCACAGTTGTTATAACCAAGTTGTACCCCAAACTCCATCTCAGCAAACGTTTCCAAGAAATCCTACAACAGACACCCAGAGAGACCATACTTCTCCCTCTGGACTCCACTACTGTGGATTTTACAGCTAGAAGTACTGCAGCCTGAACACAAAGCCAGCACCAATGATGACAAATCAAAGGCAGGCAAAGGTCCCTGAAGAGCAATACCAACCAACCACAGAGTCCACCCCAGTTTTATTGGTAATTAAATTTCCCACTGGTTACTGCTTTAGAGAGAGATCTCAAGACGGGGAAAGAGAGAGCGTGCATGCATGCACTACCTTAATTCTTTGTTTTAGGTTCTCCTACCTCAAAAAGTTTATGGTTTTCTACTATGCTTGTTTTACTCTTAAGAGTTTCTATGGCCTTCACATAGACATGCTCAGGTATTTGCAAATCGGCATCACTTTTAGAATAGAAATAGGCCACTTTTACTTTAAATATTTACTTAGTATCTTTAAACATGCACATTTACATAATTTTACAGATAATGAATAGATATAATCACAGGCTTTTTTGATCAACTAAAAAAAATTCTTCCCTCGTTCTCCCACCTACCCCCCACCAAGATAAACATTTAGCCACTAGCAAGCATTCTTAACTATTTTTCTTCATGCTCATGAGCCCATGATGTATGCATGGTTCTCTTACATAATTTTTTATTACAGAAATTAATTATTATAGAAACTTTTTTGACTCTTTGTTCTCTCACTGAACAAAACTTGTGGGACTCTATCCAACTATCAGGTCTAATTAATTCTTTTTCATGTAGCATAATATTCCAACCTATAGAGATACCATTTTTCTTCTGCCCTTCTACTAACACTCATTCTGTTTTCAATTGCTTGGCATTATATACATTGCTGCAATAAATATCCCTATACATTGGCCTTACTTGTGCTTTTATTTCTAAGAATAGCCTGTTAGGAGGTTTACTGGGCCAAAAAGAATATGAATTTTAATTGTTAACCAGACTGCCAAATTATTTTCCGAAAGGCTGTAACAATTCATATTTTCACCTGCAATATATGAAAACATTCTATTCTCCACACTTCCTCTGTATTAGGTATTGTTTCTTTTAAATTTTATCAGTTTTCAATTTGAAATTCCCTGTGAATGACCAACAAGTGGTTATTGAAAATTCAGAAAGAATTGAAAGGGGAAGGCCAAGAATAGCAACCTAAAATTTCAGGTCAAGTTTTATAGTATAATTAGAGATCTTGGTATGGACACTGGTACTACCTGTATCCTACTTCAGCAGCAGTCACACAAAGGCATCATATTGAAACATAAAGACATATGGACAATATAAGAACAGAAATATAAGGTATTAATGCCTTGCTACTACCAATTTCCCAATTTGAATATATGCTGAGGGTATTTCTACAATGAAAATGAATAGAGAAAAAAAGGGAAATCCTCCATAGAAGGCAGGTTTCAAAGGAGTCATCTTATTAACTATTTCTTTCTAATTTATTTGTATTATTTCCAGACAATACGGTCTATAAAATCTCAACTTTTCTCATCTGTTCAGACTTTGTATATGACCTTGGACATTAATAAACTTTGACCAAAGTTCCTTGGATATTAAAAAAAACAAAAAACAGCCTATTGTAGGAATGTGAAATACTATTTATATCTGCACATATAATTAAGTTTATTGAATGCACTATTCAATTCCTTTATATTTTTTTAATATATTTTATTGATTTTTACAGAGAGGAAGGGAGAGGGATAGAGAATCAGAAACAGAAACATCGATCAGCTGCCTCCGGCACACCCGCAACTGGGGATGTGCCCGCAACCAAGGTACATGCCCTTGACCGGAATCGAACCTGGGACCCTTCAGTCCACAGGCCGATGACGCTCTATCCACTGAGCCAAACTGGTTAGGGCCAATTCCTTTATATTCTTACTTAATTTTATCTACATTTAAATCTAACTCTGAGACATGTATGTTGAAATCAACTGCTTCACTAATGACATTTCTCAGATTAATTTTGCTTTATGTATTTAGCTATTAAGCCAAACCAGCTTATGACAGTAAGATCTTCATAAATTATGCCTTTAAAAAATGTTTTTATTGATTTCAGAGAGGAAGGGAGAGGGAGAAGGAGAGGAAGATAGAAACATCAATGATGACAGAGAATCATTAACTGACACCCCCCCGCCCCCCAATGGGAATCCAACCAGCAATTCGGACATGTGCCCTGACCAGGAATCAAACTGTGACCTCCTGGTTCATGGGTCAACGCTCAACGACTGAGCCACACCGGCTGGGCAAATTATGCCTTTTATGGTAACAATCCATTAACCTAGTTTGATGCTCAAATTCCACCTTGTCTATTATTATAATTACTAGAATAAACATATCTCCCTGTGATTTTTCCCATGTCTGCAGGATCTATACTGATGCCCCCGCCCCGTTTGTCATTGATATCGGTAATTTTTTCTCTTTATCAATCAGCTTATCAATATTCTTTTCTAACTATTATCTTTATCAATCCTCTATAACAGCTCACTGCTAAACAAATGCTGAACACTGTTTTCACTTTTCACCTTTTTTCATAAAAGCAAAAATCCTCTTTGGAGTTCTTTTGGTTAGCAAAAACAGGTACAAATGTAAGTCTTTTGTAAAAGTGAAATGGCGAAACATGAACTTGCATTGTTCTTTCGTCAATTTGGTAAATTTTCAGGCACAATTTCTTTGAAATACTCAATTTCTCCTTTCCTTCTGCAATTATATAAATTTTAGAACTTTTGTTCTAAAATAGAATGAACCTCCTGGTTCATAGGTTGACACTCAACCACTGAGCCACACTGGGCGGGCCTCAGATATTATTTTTCTATTTTTTTCTCTCTGTTGTTTGTATTGGTTAAATTCTATTGTTCTGTTCTCAAATTTACTGATTCTATCCTCTGTTATCCTCTATTGAACCCATATAGTGAGTTCGATTATGGTTTTCAATTTTAAAACTTCCATTTGGTTCTTTCTAATTTCATTACTAACCGGGATCTAAATAATTTTATTTCATTCTCTGCTGAAATTTTTATTTGTTTTAAGATAATTTGTAATTGATTTTGAAGCATTTTTATGCTACCTAGTTTAAAATTCTTGTCAGAAAAATTCCAATACCTAATTCATCTTGTGTTGGTGTCATTTGTTTTTTTCTTATTCAAGTTGCCATTTCCTTTGCTATTGTTATGACAAGTGATTTTCTACCTCTTAAACATTTTTCTACTATGTTAGAAGTCACTAACATAGGGTCTTATTTAGTTTTTTATTTTAATAGGTAGTCACCTGTTTAGTTTTAGCATGTGGATCTTGGGCTCCTTTTCTGGTCTATTCATGGCAGATTAATTTCAGAGCCTTTGTGGCATTATTTGGCCTGCTTTGTTTATCTGGGTGCCACTGGGCTCCCACTGGTCCCTGCTGCTTGAGGAAGTAAAAGAAGTTTCCCCAAGCCAGGCTGCCAGGTAGCGCTTGGTGGGGAAGGAGTGTGACAGCCCCAGTGTCTCTAAGTGGGAAAGGCAAGTCTTGAGCACACAGAGACAAAGAAGCTTCCCAGAACGTATTGCTTACTATAGCTGAGTCCCTCTTGTCTGCCCCTGTGTCTCTGGGTATCTTCTCTGAGAAGATGATGCGGCCCAAAGGCCAAAGACACTTTCCCACACTAGGCTGCTTTTAGCGGTATCCTTTTAGCAGGTAGTGCCTCCTGGTATCTTTGGGATGGGGAGGAGAGTTGCGAGTCCTCAAGTACTAAAACACTTCTCACACTGGAATGCCTGCTGTAGCTCTTGAGTCAGTTCTGCCTGCTTGCCTTGGTATCTCTCAGTGGAAAAGAGAAGTCTCAAGACAGGGGGACTTCTTCTTGGAACATATTCAATGGGACTCCCAATTGATCACCTTTGATGATGATAGGCTTGCACGATGCTTTCAGATGGACTCCCATTTGATTCAGGGGAGGAATGAGCCCATCTGGATGCTAGTTCGGAAAGTCAGGAACTGGTTTAGGTGGCCTTCTTCTGTTCAGTGGGGGGATGCAAGATGTCCTATGACTATGTTGTTCTTCCAGTCCTATGATCCCAAACCAGCTTACCTTCTTCTTACAGCCTTTCAGAGTTCTCCTTTGGTTGTCTTCTGCACCAATTCCAGGATTTACACTTTTTAGACTTAGCAGGAAAAAATGGATCTATACCATCTCATCTGTCCTGGAAGTCTCCCTATGAATCTATTTTGATTATTAGTCTGCTCTCTTGATTTTCAATCATTTCTTTTATTTTTATATATCTGATTATTTTATTGAATTTAAACTAAGTTTTATAAATATTATGTCATAAATATATACAGTATAATTATATATGTAATATATTATCAGTGAATACATAAAAACTGTACAGATAACTTGAACTAATGGTTGATAGTGTCTTCCTCCAGAGAAGATTTATATTTGCTTCTAGCATGCAATAAATGACCTTAATCCAATCAAGGATTACGGTGATTTGGAAGCTAGGCTTTAGCCTTTGTGAGAGCTGACCTATTTTCAGTTCACCTATCCTTTAGAGTTCTCAAATAAAAGCCTGGGGTGTTTTCCAGTGCCCCTCTTTCTTAGCAGGTCCTGACTTCCAATTTTGTCCCCCAAGTCTACATGATTACCAGAAACTCTGCTCAGAATCTCAGCCTCTCTGCCACAATTTTCTGCTCAACCTCCTAGCCGCACATTTCAAACCAGCCAATCACTCCATGAGAAAAGCTGTACCAAAAGTTAATCTTACCACTCTGAGCTTTCCTTCTTGCCAAAATTTTGGTCTCTCAAGTCCTTGCTATCTACCTTGCTCACTCGCCAAAGCCCTCAAACAGATTTAAAAATTAAAAAAACTGCCCTGATCGGTTTGGCTCAAGAGTGTCAGCCTGCGGACTGGAGGGTCCGGGTTCAATTCCCATCAAGGGCATGTACCTTGGTTGTGGGTGCATCCCCAGTGAGGGGTGTGCAGGAGGCAGCTGAATCGATGTTTCTCTCATCGACGTTTCTACCTCTCTATCCCTTTCTTTCTCCCTTCCTCTCTGTAAAAAATCAATAAAATATATTTTAAAAAATAAAATTAAAATAAAAAAACTTCCCAGCTTTTCTAGTTACTCTCAGCTAAAGTGTTGGCTTTAAAAAAAAAAAAAAAAAAAGCTATTCTGCCACTGATAGAAACAGAAATTTCCTCAGTAGCTTGTTTTATGATATGAAATATTATTGGGAATTGTTATTTAGAGAACAGAATTAGGCACTAAAAGTGCTTAATGCTACCTAGGTTGGTTTCTAGAATTTTTCAGTAGAGAGAACTAGGAAACACACTTTTAAAAAAGAAAATACATCTCGAGTTCACACATTTCCAACTCAAAGTTAGGATCCCAGAATTCTTACTGAACTTCTATGATTGTATCTCTTTATCACACCAAAATCTAGTGCCCCAATCTATATATAAAAGGCTAAGTGACTGACCATCCGTCTGACCAACCAATCAGTACATATGACGCGCACTGGCAATTTAAAATGTTGACTCTCACATGTGATACAATAAAGCTCTCGCTGGCGCCAATCACACGTGTGTTTTAATTTTATAATACTATGTTTACATACTATTTTGAAATGTAATTTTTTGCAGTAACGTAATTACCGCACGAATCTCTCTTCTAATTAATTTTCTTTCAATGTACACAAATCCATGCACTGGGCCACTAGTCTAATATAATTATCCACTTGCTTTACCTTACACATCTCCAGAATAACAACACCAATATTACTAACAGCTATACGATTACTAAAGAGTATACAGTGTCTTTTTTGCAGTTCTTTGTCCTGAGTGATATATCCCACTAGAAATGGTAGTCATATCACCATGTTTCACAGTCACCTGAAATACTCTCTGTGCTTCAACCTCAGTTCGATCATTTAGGTGCACTTGTTTCATTTTGCTTTTGATATTTGGGCACTGCCCTTCTCTCATTTTAATTTATTTTTGTTTCATAATATGGTAAAGCATCTGATTGATTCTAAAACCCAATCCAGCCCTAGCTAGTTTGGCTCAGTGGGTGGAACATCAGCCTGCAGACTGAAAGGTCCCAGGTTTGATTCCAGTCAAAGACACATGCCCGGGTTGCAGGCTCAGTCCCCAGTAGGGGGCGTGCAGGAAGCAACCAATCAGTGATTCTCTCTCATCAGTGACATTTCTCTCTCTCTCCCTTACCCTCCCTCTCTGAAACCAATAAAAATATATTTAATAAAAAAAAAACCAATCCACAAATTATATTAAGAAGTCTAGGTTCCATCCCTGCTTCTTCCATCCCATTTCTTCCCTTAGAAAAACACTTTCTATTAGTTTTGGGGTCTATGCATTTATATAACAATATTTGTGTATATATTTGTACTCTCTCTTTCTTTGAAAAACGGTAGCATACAATATCACCATTCTGCTCCTTGATTTTTCATTCAACAACGTATTCTCGAGATGACCACACAGCATATATATAGTCCTTGTTCCTTTTTATAGCTACTCCATTTACAATACTCCATTGTGTGGACATACCATATTTTGTTTAACCAATCCTTTGATGCTCTGGGCCTAGACTAACCTGCTACTAATTTTTTTAAAAATAATTTAAATTCACATAAGATTTTAAATGGTCTCATTGTGATCGTCAGAAAAAGAAAATGGCTGGTATTCTGTCTGGCCTTTGCTGTCACAGCTTAAAGCAAAGAAGTTAACTATATAGGAAAAACCA